>NC_082693.1:89242220-89563192 GCF_949987515.2 Delphinus delphis | reverse complement strand
GTTATTCTGCTATTGATTCCTTCTAGAGATTTTAAAATTTCATTTATTGTGTTGTTCATCATTGTTTGTTTGCTCTTTAGTTGTTCTAGGTCCTTCTTAAACGTTTCTTGTATTTTCTCCATTCTATTTCCAAGATTTTGGATCATCTTTACTATCATTACTCTGAATTCTTTTTCAGGTAGATTGCCATTTCCTCTTCATTTGTTTGGTCTGGTGGGTTTTTACCTTGCTCCTTCATCTGCTGTGTGTTTCTTTGTCTTCTCATTTTGCTTAACTTACTGTGTTTTGGTCTCCTTTTCGCAGCCTGCAGGCTTGTAGTTCCCGTTGTTGTTGGTGTCTGCCCCCAGTGGCTAAGTTTTGTTCAGTGGGTTATGTAGGCTTCCTGATGGAGGGGACTAGTGCCTGTGTTCTGGTGGATGAGGCCAGATCTTTTCTTTCTGGTGGGGAGGACTGTGTCCGGTGGTGTGTTTTGGGGTGTCTGTGAGCTTATTATGATTTTAGGCAGCCTCTCTGCTAATGGGTGGTGTTGTGTTCCAGCCTTGCTAGTTGTTTGACATGGGGTGTCCAGCACTGTAGCTTGCTGGTCTTTGAGTGGAGCTGGGTCTTAGTGTTGAGATGGAGATCTCTGGGAGAGCTCTTGCTGTTTGATATTACATGGAGCCAGGAGGTCTCTGGTGGACCAATGTCCTGAACGTGGCTCTCCCACCTCAGAGGCACAGGCCTGACACCTGGCCGGAGCACCGCGACCCTGTCCGCCACATGGCATAGGCTTCTAAAAATGCATCAAGCATCCACTGCATAGAAGTCTGGTTTTCTCCTGTTGTAATTCACTTTCCAGTCCTCGCAGATTGGCTCTATTAGGTCACTCTTCTGATGCCCAGCAAGGCTCCTCACCACTCCAGTCAGCAGCTCATTTACCGCCTTAAGTGAGAAGATCAGACAGAGAGGGGGGGATCATAGACTCTTATAGCGAGTTAGAAGGGATCTTGGAGTGTCTTCCCTCAAAGCAGGAATCCCATTCAAAATATCCCCGAGTAATCCTTTGTGCAAACATTTCCAATGATAGCTAAATACTGACATAGCAAGGATATCTTTCCCACTGCTAAAAAAATTTTCCTGATGGAGAAGGTTATCCTTCCATTTAACTAAAAGCTGCCTCTCCATAGCTTCCCCCTAATGTTCTTATTTCATTCATTTAAAAATTTGACTACAGATAACCACTAGCCATGTACTAGACACTGTGGAGGACCAAAGAGCAACTGCCGTTGACATTGCCCTGAAGGAGTTTCTGATGTGTTTGAGGATATAGCGTGAACATTCCTAAAGATCTGTACAACAAATGAAAAAACTATCAGAAGGCTAAGCACTTCTGATAGAAGGTAGGTATAGAGGGTGTGTCACAAGGAAGGTATAGAGGGTATGTCAGGGACTCAAAGGAGAAAGAGAAGCCAGTGTAAACTTAGTGACCAGGAAGACCAGCTGGAGGTGGAATTATAGGGGAGCTTAACAGGAGAAGAATGTTCGAACAGGCAGAGAGGAGGAAAGCCCAGGGAGCAAAGCGCAGGGACAAGAATTCAAAGAGACTGTGCGTTTTGTCCTTCAGAATTATCTCTACTGTGTGAGGAGCTGAAAGGTCAGACCCATAATTTTCTCCAGATTTAAAGTGAGAGAGAGATCTGGACTATGATGAGCCTAGAATTGCAGCCCCAAGGACTTTAGGTTGTAGTGGAAGTTAATGTATCCAGTGGTTAAAATCTGGAAACTAAGAGTGGCATTGGCTGGGGTGAGTCTCTGCTTTCTTCTCTTACAGACTGTGTCCCAGTGCAACTTCTTTAACACATTTAAGCCTCAGTTTTCCCATCTATAAAATGGAGTCAATAATGATACCCAACTCACAGGACTGTTGTGGGGATAAAATGAGACACACATGCGGGTAAAATGTTTAGCACAGATCCAGGCACAAATTGAGCAGTTAGTGAATGTGAGCTGCTACCAGTATTGAGGCTTTTGTTGCTTCACCTATAGTCTCAGAAATGTGGAACTATAATCCTCTGTAAGCTTCAGGTTACTGTATTTTTCTTCCTGGGAAAAACCATTTATCTTACTAAGATCCAAACTTGCGGTCAGACTACTCTCTTTTGATTGTTCCAGATCTTTTCCTGGCAGGAGATAGTAATGACCCCCCAAATAACCAAGAGGTCTCTTAGCTAAAGGAAAGAGAGAGAAACCGACAGACTGGAGGGAGAACTGTAGGTGTTAATATCAGTTCTGTTATCACTAACCTTGGGTAAATCCCCTACCCTTTCTTGCTCCATTCTCCTCATCTGTCAAGGGAGGGTGTTCATCCTGGCAATCACTAGGGTCTATCTTCCTGCACCCTAATGTGTCTGACTGCAATACCCAGCCTAGGTATGCCGTCTGTCAATAACTGTGGCTTGTCTCTATATGAAGTGTAATCATTATTCAAATTAATTCTTGTATTTGTCTAGCACTTTTTACACTTCATGAAGCTTCCCCATTTATCATCTCACCTGTGTCTTTTCACAGCCCTGTGAAATATTAAGGGCAACTGCTCTTCTTCTCCTCTGACAGATGGGAAACTGAGGTCTAGAGCAGAGTAGTCACTTGCCAATGGACCCAGAGCCCTTATGTCTCTGGATATGGACTTCCCATCTCTCGGTTGATTTCACTCCAGGGAATCTTCTAAAAAAATATGTTATTTAGTAAATTGAAAGTTGTTTCTCTTTTTCCAAATGAAGCAATCTATTTAATTTCTCCTCCAACAGTAATCTTTGCTGCTAATTCCACTCAACCTTTTTCATTGCACTTGCCAAAATTTCAGGTTGCTTGCAGCACCAATATTAATTTGACTAATGAGACTTGAAAACTATCTGATCGTATTTTCGTATTACAGTACGTATTACAGTAATATAGAAATTAAAGAAACATGCAAAAGTTGGAATAACAAAGCAGTCTCAGATATTTCTGACTCAAGTAAATCTTGATAAAGGCTGAGACCTCTGGGTGGGTGGAAAGGTTAGATAGGTATGTACACCCACTGAAGCTGGTTAAGTTACACTTGAATATTTGAAATACTGATACTTGAAAACATAGGGTTTAAACATATAAAGACTGGAGAACATGGACTAGGTTTTGAGTTGTGTCTTTGTCTCTTGCCAGGTGTGTGGTATGGGAGATGTAATTTGACGTTTCAGAGCCTCAGTTTTATTATCTTTAAAGTGGTGATAATAATAGCATCTACTTCATAGGGTTGGACTGAAGAGTGAATAAGGCAATTAGTATAGAGTGTCCTTTATAATGTTTAGTGCATATAAGAGCTCAGAAAGGTTAACTGCCGTCAGCATTGGTTTAGGACCTAGGATCCCGTGGATCTAAGATACCCTTGTATGTTAACGTCCCCAGGGCCTTTGCATCTCAGTTCAGGCTCCTCAGCTGGGCTTCTAACCTACATATCTCACTATCCATTCCACATCTCTTCCTGAAAGTCATACAGGCTCATTGGTCTCAACAGATCCAAACGAAAACTAATGATCTTTTCTCCCAAACCAGCTTATTCCCCCGTCTTCCCCAACTCAGTCAGTGGTACAAATCTCCGTCCAATTGCTCAGCTGAAAAGTAGAAAGCAATCCTAGATCTCTCCCGCTCCCTGCTGCTGCTGTACACCAGGCATTCCTGTTAATTCCACCGCCTAAACATCTTTCAACTCTGTTTTCTTCTACATCCATTGCTAGCATGCTAGCTTAAGAATCCGCGTGTCTCACTTGAAATGCTGGCATGGTCTCTCCTTGGCCTTTCTTGGCCATCTCTAATCCATTTTTCACAACCAGCCAGATGGACCTTTGAAGTCAGTCCCAGGATACTTATTGGTATCCTTGCAATCCTGTCCCCCTCCCCTTACACAGTAATGAATTTCTGACCACAGTTCTGTTTATTTTCAACATCATGTACAACCTGTTCTTGCCTCTCCACTGTGGTTTCCTCTCATGATTCTAGGTGTTTTTTTTAACCAGTAGACTTCATTTTTATTTATTATTTATTTATATATTTTTTAACATCTTTATTGGAGTATAATTACTTTACAATGGTGTGTTAGTTTCTGCTTTATAACAAAGTGAATCAGCTATACATATACATATATCCCCATATCTCCTCCCTCTTGCGTCTCCCTCCCACCCTCCCTATCCCACCCCTCTAGGTGGTCACAAAGCACCGAGCTGATCTCCCTGTGCTATGTGGCTGCTTCCCACTAGCTATCTATTTTACATTTGGTAGTGTCTATATGTCCATGCCACTCTCTCACTTCGTCCCAGCTCACCCTTCCCCCTCCCCGTGTCCTCAAGTCCATTCTCTACATCTGTGTATTTATTCCTGTCCTGCTCCTAGGTCTACAGGAAAATTGAGCATATAATACTGAGAGTTCCCATATACACCCTCCCCCACACAGTTTCCCCTATCATTAACATCTTGCATTAGTGTGGTAAATTTGTTAAAATTAATGAACCAATATTGATATATTATTATTAACTAAAGTCCATAATTTACATTCAGGTTAACTCTTCGTGTTGTGTTATTCTGTGGGTTTGACAAATGCATAGTGTCGTGTACCCATCCTTACAGTATCACACAGAATAGTTTCACGACCCTAAAAATCCTGTGTGTTCTGCCTATTCATATCTCTTCCCCTCCCCTAAACTCCTGGCAACCACTGATCTTTTTACTGTTGCTATAGATTTTCTTTTCAAGAATGTCATGTCGTTGGAACAATACAGTACATAGCCTTTTTAGGTTGGCTTCTTTCATTTAGCAATATATGGCTAAAGCTCCTCCATGTCTTTTCGTGGCTTGATAGCTCACTTTTTATTGCTGAATAATATTATGTCGTATGGATGTAACATAGTTTGTTTATCCATTCACCCACTGAAGGACATCTTGGTTGCATCCAGTTTTTCACAGTTATAAATAAAGCTGCTATAAACATTTGTGTGCAGGTTTTTATGTGAACATAAGCTTCAGCTCCTTTGGGTAAATACCTAGGAATGTGATTGCTGAATTTTATAGTAAGACGATGTTTAACTTTGTAAGAAACTACCAATTGTCTTCCAAAGTAACGGTAGCATTTTGAATTCTCACAAGCAATAAATGAGAGTTCTGTTGCTCTACATTCTTGCCAGGATTTTGTGTTGTCAGCGTTTTGAATTATACCCATTCTAATAGGTAGATAGTGGTATGATCTTTTAATTCACAATTCCCTAATAACATAGGATGTTGGGCATCTTTTCAAATGCTCAGTTGCCATTTGTATCTCTCTTTGATGAAGTATCTGTTTAGATCTTTGGCCCATTTAAAAATCGGATTGTTTTCTTGTTGAGTTTTAGGTGTTCCTTGTATATTTTAGGTACAAGTACTTTATCAGATATGTATTTTCTCTTAGTCTATGGCTTGACTTTGCAATCTCTTAACGGTGCCTTCCACAAGCAGAAGTTTTTAATTTTATGAAGTCCAACTTGTCAATGTTTCTTTCATGGATTTGTTTTTGGTGTTGTGTCTAAAAATTCATTACCACGACCAAGCTCACACAGATTTTTTTCCTATGTTATCTTCTAGAATTTTATGGTTTTGCATTTTACATTTAGGTCTATGGTCCATTTTTATAGATTTTTGTGAAAGAAGTAAGGTCTGTGTCTAGATTGGTTTCTTTTTGTTGTTGTTGCTGGGGTTTTTTTTGTTTGTTTTTTTGCATATGGATATCCAGTTGTTCCAGTACATTTGTGGAAAAGACTATCCTTTCTCCATTGAATTGCCTTTGCGCCTTTCTTTTAAAAATCAGTTGACTCTATTTGTTTGGTCCCTTTCTGGGCTCTCTATTCTGTTCCATTGGTCCATATGTCTGTTTTTTCCACCAATACCACACTGTCTTGATTACTGTAAGTTTATAGAAAGTCTCAAAGTGGGATAGTGTCAGTCCTCTGATTTTTATTCTTTGTTCTGTGGTTTTTGGTAACTTTAGTGCACACCTGTCGTGTCTAGGAGGTCAACTCCTGAAGGCTTCTTCATAAGCCCCACAAATGTAGGAGTGGTGAGATGACCCTAGTTACTCGTTCTGTAGGAAAATTTCAAGCAAGTTTTGTTCACTTCCACACTAGCCAGGGGACAATGTTTTTCCTCCTGCCCATCCTGTGTAAGTCTTCTGCCCTCTGATCACTAGAAGGGGTGGCTTACAATCGGGTGGTGACAATTGACCAGCAGTTTCCTTAGAGAATGAGTTCGTGAGAGGGTCCACAATAGTGGACACACATGTTTGGAATCGCTTTCACTCTTTGTCCTTCCCATCCATCTTTCCACCATGATCAAGTTAGCTCTCTACTTTCAGAAACCTGGTGAGAATTGGTCGCTGGGTCTCTTGTCTCCCCCAGAATTCTCCTGGCATCTCTACTCTAGCAGCAGATTAGAATACAGGTACGATACCTGCATCTCAGCTGGTGTCCCAGCTAGAAAGTAAGATGTCAGTTCCCTTCGTGGAAAAAGAAAACAACATTGCCATAGACTTCTTTAGAAATCCTCTCACTTTCCTTTGAGTTAGAGTAGTCTTCTCTCATACCGAAGGCAGGAGAAGTGCAACCACGACTCTTGATGAGGTCAACAGTTTTCTGAAGATTTTAATCTCCTCTTCCCTGGGCTGGTTGGGATAATGGAGGTGAGGAGTGAAGAATCAGGTCTTCTATCTTTTAACAAGATCTGTGACACAAAATCTGGCAGCTTCTGGGTGAGCATAGTTTGATCCTATTGTTTTTAACTCTGGGTCTATAGTCAAACATGGAGACCACAGAGAAACTGCCAATTACTATCCAGTCACATGCGAACCTGCTCACCTGAGTCCCTTTCTCCAACCCTCCAAGTTTCTAGCCATAACTTATTAAGACTCTACAAGTCAGGCCCTGGCTTCTTTCCCAAACTCAGCATCCACCACTCTGCCTCTGGTATGTTCTGCTCTGGCCACACTTCTCCATGCTGTGGGTCACACATGCCACGTTTGAGCCGCCCTGTGGTCTGTGCATTCTCTGTTCCCTGTAGCTGGGACTCTCTTCTTTTAGACTGTTACATGGCTTAGTCACTTCATACAGATTCCTGCTCAAATGAGACCTCTGGCGAGTGGTCTTAGCCACATCCCCCCACCCTCTATCTTCTCATCCTGCATTTAGCACTACCTGTGTATTGTCTTGAATATAAATTCTATAAGGGTGGGTGGATGTCTTGTTCACCTCTGTGTCTCCAGTGCCTGGAACGGTGCCTGGCACGCTATGGGTGTTCACGAAATATTTGTTGCAGATTCAATTCATTAATTACTCTGACAGTGTTGACTAAATGCTTGCTATAGATTGTGTCATTTGCTATCATCTTTATAGGTTATTTCTAGCACTTTCCAAATTATTTTGATTCTATGACGGAAATTATGATGATAAGATCATAGAAGACCTAGCACAGAGCTGGGCACACGAGGACACTGTCATGTTTGTGGACAGACTGATATTTTTGCTCTTAATTTGTGCCTCTGAGCTGAGTACAGTGTATGCAACACTTACATGGAGCCTATGGAATTAAGTGTCCCAGCAGCCTTTAATAAGACATTCAATTCTGTACTAATTTTTGTCAGTTGCTTTTAATTTTAAGGCATTCCAACATTCTCTTTTCTTTTGCACTCCCTCTGAAGTATTTTCACTGAGCAGATGTCCTCATCTGAGCAGATGTCTTTGCTGAACTTTCTGGGATGACTCTGAACTCTCCCGAGGGAGAGTTCAGCCCATCACAACACGAACAAAGACTTACCATTTCCTTCCAGCACACTCTACCAAGCACTAGTCTATGTCCTATTTTGTTGTCTGAGTATAGGGTAACTGGCCAATTGTTAAAAAAATTCCTAGGGGTCCTCAGAGTCTTCTTTTGCCCCAAATCCTTTTGACACAAATGGAAACTTTCAGCTTCACATTAAGTCAGGATTTTAGGAATATACCCTAATGGGACTCATTCTTTAGACCTACCCTACCCATGTGTGCGCGGCAGGATGGGGTATGGGGAAGCCCAGGGGGTTAGAAATGGGTGCTGGTGCCCACAGGGAAAGAACCAGAGTGGAGAAATCCTAACTGAATCAGCCAAAGGTACAGAGAAACAAAGAGTCACCTAAAATCAGAGTCTTCACGGGACATTATGATTCAGACACCAAGCACACCAAGTCAGACCCTCAAACCAGAGTTCCAAAGGCAAGGGTGAGGCAGGGACGTGAAGCCAAGAGCTGACAGCTTGGCTTAGATGAGGTGGGAAGCACAGGAGATCAGGATATGGGATTCTGAGGATTCTCAAACTGTGTTTTTGAGCCAGAAGGCTCATGGAGAGAGGGAGGGAGGTGGCTGCAAAACAGGGAGAATAATCACTGTTTTGGAAGGACTTTCAGTATTTCTGTGTGACCACAACCACCCTCACATGGACGTTTGAATCTTGATGTAGAGTTTACGGAGAACTTTAACACGTGTTATTATATGTGACTAATTCTGCTAGTTAGAAATGATTATAGTTTCTCACTTTATAGGTGAGAAAACTAAGACACAGAGAAGTTATGTGACTTACCCAAAGTTTCATGGCTAGGAAATGGCTGAACCAGGATTCAAGCAGAGTTATATCTAATATAGAAATTCTTTTTCTTTTTATTTATTCCATGATATTTGCTTAGTACTTACCACATGCCAGACACAGTTCTAGATACTTAGGAAATATCAGTGAATCGGAAATACAAGGCATCTGCTCTCCTGGGTCTTACATTTCTCCATTATAGCTGCATCATGCAGACCTTCTTGGCAGGATCTTAATCCAATGAGTAGAGGGTGATTGTACCTTGTGCGGTATAACGTATATGTTCATGAAGGAGACACTTTCCAACCACAACGAATAATAATAAGAGCCAGGACTTATTAAAAATTTAATATGTGCCAAGCATTGTGAGAAGAGCTTTCTATGCATTATCTAATTTATCTTCACAGTACTCCTCTGAGTAATCCTAATGTCACTATTTTACAGGTGAAGAAATTGAAGCTTTGAGGAAATTTTAAAAGTTGGGCCACATAGCTAGTTATATTAGAGCCAGATTTAGATCTAGGAGGGCCTGAATGCAAAACTCATGTCCTTTGTCACATAGCCTGACTGTTACTAGAAATTTTATTGCATAGTGTAGAAAAAAAATAGAGATGGTAGGGGATATAATCAAGGGTGGGATACTATACCGACTTCTGTGAGAGTTGCACCTTTCTTTCATCTCATCCTCATGAATGGGATGATGGTTCTGCAGTATTTTCAGCAACTGTGGGATACAGCCCCTCTCCTGAGAAGGTCCTGTGAGATTAAAAGCAGTTAAAAATCAAAATGACCATTAGTGACTTTGTTAATGTGGTTACAAAAGAGAATTCAAATGCAAAAATATTCATAAAAGAATAAATTATAAAAGAGTAAAAATAAATGAAGTAGGTACACACACACACACACACACACACACACACACACACACACACACACACACGGAATATTACTCAGCCATAAAAAAGAATGAAATAGTGCCATTTGCAGCAACATTGATGGACCTAGAGATGATTATACTAAGCAAAGTCAGAAAGAGAAAGGCAAATACCATATGATATCACTTATATGTGGAATCTAAAATATGACACAAATGAACATACCTATGAAACAGAAACAGACTCACAGATATAGAGAACAGACTTGTTTTTGCCAAGGGGGAGGGGAGGTGGGAGATGGAATGATTGGGAATTTGGGATTAGCAGATACAAACTATTATATATAGAATGGATAAACAACAAAGTCCTACTGTATAGCACAGAGAACTATATTCAATATCCTGTGATAAACCATAGTGGAAAAGAATATGAAAAAGAATATATACATATGTATAACTGAATCACTTTGCTGTACAGCAGAAATTAACACAACATTGTAAATCAACTATACTTCAATAAAATTTTAAAAGATAAATGATGTATTTAATAATAATAATCCAGGACTAAGCTCCAAATTCTATAAGCAAGACTGGGATGTTGGTAGAGAAGCATTTAGAGGGAGAGATGTATACTTATGTCTTCATTATATAAGGAATTAATCATGGTTTCATTCTTGAAGTTGATAATAAGAAAAATATAATTTCAGATATTTTCTTTAACATACAAGGGATCTGACATTAAAGACATACTTATATTCTCTTTCCACTAAAGGAAAAGTAACTATAAACAGAATGAGAGAAGGCTCATTAGCAGATGAAAGAACTGTAAAAACCTGGAAGGAAGAAGCAGCAACTAATAGGGCAGCATGAGACTCGATTTATGGTCCAGCATTTTGTCGATTTTAATAAGTATTTTTCTCATATGCCCTTGAAAAAGTATGTATTTTGCAGTTTCTAAATGCATGTTTTATATTTTTTATGATTTCTAAGATTAAGTAAGTACCTGTTATTCTTAATTTACCCTGATGCTAGGGATTAAGAGTTTTATTTAAAAGCACCCTCCTACACTGTTGGTGGGAATGTAAATTGGTGCAGCCGCTATGGAGAAGTATGGAGGTTCCTTAAAAAATTAAAAATAGAGCTATCATATGATCCAGCAATCCCACTCTTGGGTGTATATCCAGAGGAAACCATAATTCTAAAAGAAACATGCATCCCAATGTTCATAACAGCACTATTTACAATACGAAGACATGGAAGCAACCTAGATGTCCATTGACAGATGAATGGATAAAGAAGGTGTGGTATGTATATATATGTGTATATATGTATATGTGTGTGTGTATATATATATATACATATACAATGGAATATTACTCATCCATTAAAAAGAATGAAATAATGCCATTTGTAACAACATGGATGGACCTAGACATTTTCATACTAAGTGAAGTAAACCAAAGACAGATATCATATGATATCAGTTATAGGTGGAATCTAAAAAAACAAAAGATACAAATGAAGTTATTTACAAAATAGAAATAGATCCACAGACATAGAAAATAAACTTACGGTTACCAAAGGGAAAGGGGTTGGGGAGAGATAAATTAGGAGGTTGGGATTAACATATACACACTACTATATTTAAAATAAATAACAAGGACCTACTCTATAGCACAGGGAACCCTACTCAATATTTTGTAATAATCTAGGGGAAAAGAATCTGAAAAATGTCATATATAGTAAGTCCCCTACATATGAACGAGTTCCGTTCTGAGAGTGCGTTCATAAGTCCAATTTGTTTGTAAGTCCAACAAAGTTAGCTTAGGTACCCAACTAACACAATCAGCTATATGGTACTGTACTGTATAGCTTTATAGGTTTATAATACTTTCCACACAAATAATACATAAAAAACAAACACAAAAAATAAAGAAAACATTTTAAATCTTACTGTACAGTACCTTGAAAAGTACAGTAGTACAGTACAAGAGCTGGCATACAGGGGCTGGCATCGAGTGAACAAGAAAGAAGAGTTACTGACTGGAGGAGGGAGAGGAGGGGGGAGATGGTAGCGCTGAAGGATTGCCAGCAATAGGAGATGGAGGGCAAGCTGCAGTTCCACTCACGCCTGACGTGGATGGCACACAGGTTCGCATCTTTGAAAGTTCGCAACTCGAAGGTTCGTATGTAGGGGACTTAACTGTAGTATAGATAGCTGAATCACTGTGCTGTACACCTGAAACTAACACAACATTGTAAGTCTACTATACTTCAATAGAAAAAAAACCCATAGTGCCTATTCTTAAAGAGTCTACAATCTAGCTTCCACTGCAATCCAAATTGTTCAAAAAATAGGTTTACAAAGGTACTACAACCATTAGTAATCTAACAAAAACGTTAATGTTTTATTTATTCCAGTTTTCCCTCCTAAATATCTATTACTAATCTTAATCATATCATTAGGGCAAAGTAACACATTGCGTTTCCCCACTCTGTTAGATCTCTCTACTTTGTCTTTTGACATCCACTCTCCTTAACCCTACTCTATGTCCTGGGAGTCTGGCTGGTATGGACACAGCAACAGTTTCTCTTCCCTCTGGCTTCCAATAGGCATTTGGCTAATGGGAACTCCCAGCAGGAGATCAGAAGGAGGGAGTAGAATGATACTGGGTTACTTTTTCTCCTTGCTCCCTTCCTGCAGTTCACCACAGGCAGATTTCATTCTTCAGCTGAGGATCGAGGCGCCTGTCGAGGAACTTCTCTCCACGTGACATCCTCCTTTCTGGTTCCGGAAAGCATTTCTTTCCCCCTTTCCTTCAGACTGAGGGGCTGCAACCACCCTGGGGGAATGCACCGTGCAGCCTCCCCCTTCTCTGATCTTCCTAAGGAGTCCATTTATCAGGCTCGTATCAGATTAGCCTAAGTAGAGTGTGCCATTTATCTCCTGTTTGGATCCTGATTAAAATGATGAATGGTACTGAAAGAAGTTCCAGAACAGAGCCCTTCAATACCGGGTTCTGGGATTGAGTGGCTCACATGTTTGACTCATATAGGGGTAACATCTGTGCCAAGGGGAACCGGGTATGGGTAATCCACGGTAGGTGGTGGTATGCCACGTGATTATCTGTTTTCATCAGCGGTAGCGTGGATGAAGTGCGCGTGAGGGAAAGGTGGAGGGAAGTGAAGTACCTGTGACACTTTGTTGCTATGCCGATATCGATGGTAGATATTGTGAATTCACATGGCTTCTTTTGATGGCCTCAGAAAGTGTTATTTAGGAAAAGGAGAATTTGCAAGCTGTAAATATCAAGTTGAGACAGTGATGGACAATCAGGAAGCGTTGATGCCATGTCCAAGGAAGCCCCTCATCCAATGTTGTAAGATAGCTATGGTGAGGACCAAGCCGGATGTCTCTGTGATGGGTTGCAGGATTTGTAACATCCATCGTTTGCACATTCTGGGTGCTCTACACCACAGGTAAGAGATAGTGGTGGGGAAAAGCATGCGATCCTAGGATTTGGGATGACAGCATCTGGCAGACGTGGATGAGGCTGAGACTGAAATCTAAGTCCTCAGATTTCTTAGATTCCTCTGAACCTCCTTCGTCTACAGAAGCAGCTCTACCCCTGTGCCTTCCTTATCCCCAGCCACTGTCAACACTCTTGCCATCCGAGGGGCAGTTGCTTCAGAAGCTGATGCTGGTCCTCTCGGGACTCACTGCCAGCACATCTCATTGTCTCTAGGCCCATGACCAGACCCAACATAGTGAGGACCAAGAAGTACAAGGCCTGTTCCTACAAAAGAGCTTATTCACCAGCTTATTCCCAGGTCTCAAGGCCCGGGAAGCATGTGTGGGACTGAATTATAAGGGTGTTAGTTCAAGGGGGATAGAATGGTGAGTTCTCATGGGCCAAATTCATGGACATGGGAGCATCCTTCTAGGATTTGGGGCTTAATGTGTTAGTTAGGCCGCATACCCTAAGCAGCCATCATTTCCTAGGTTGGATAATTAAAACTTGGGTTTAAATAGTGTAAGTTAATAAGGTTTAAATACTGGAACTCTTTTGGTGTATTTCAGAGGAGGAGGTTTGAAGGATCAGGGAGATGTGAATGTTAGAATGGATCTATCACGTGTAATCTGTTTAGACTGCCCCTAACCACACCCTTACAGGAGGGGGTGGCAGACATGTCCTCCAAGACATTAAGAACTTCATTGGTGAGAGAAGAGAAGCGTCAGTGAAGTATATTGCGTTGGCTGTTTTCTGTGGGCTGGAGCTTTTGGTATTGGATGTCTCTAACATGATGGAGTTAATGGAATCCCAGACTGGCATAAATTAGGTGGCAGCTCTTAACCACTGGAGACAAAGTGGGTGCAGGTTAACAGGATAGCCACAGGTATAGAGTGTTCATCAGAATGTTTTAACTCTCAGAGCTCTGTGAAGATGGTATTGATCAGAGTGTCCCTCAATACAGAATAATCTACAGAGGTGCTGCTTTACACATGCAGTAAAAATTCTAAGACGGGCTGGGCAGAACTATGACTTGAGTCCCTGCACTGGGAAATTTTCAGCCTTTCACTTAGTCCCTAAGCCTAAACCAGTTCGCATATCCGCAACCTATCAACTCTGGGTGAGACTGGCCGTCCTTGGAGAAAGATCCTGCAGTGTTCTTCTACGTGTGTAATGTCAATCGTCCCTAAAGCCTTCTCCAAAGGTATCTGTAGCCACTTATTAGGATGGTTATACACTGACAAAATGATAATACCTACATCTTCTGTGGTCATCAGATACTAGCTCCTAACTGACGCTAATATGCAGAAACCTGAAATATCCCCATGGTCCACCCATCTGGGTGGGGCCTCACAGAGATAAGACGATAGATGGGATCTTGGTTTGAGGATGTCTCACGTGGATCCAGTGGCCCAAAATCCCACCCATTTCCCTCCAGTCTTGGAATATATATATATCCTGGTTAGCAGGAAATTTCAAGCACCCTGCAAACCTTAATAACATATGTCCTTGTCAGAAGGTAGAAGATAAAACCTGTTAAATTTCCAGTGCGTATCACATTGGTGTAGTTTCTAGAGTCCAATGGCCCTGTGCTTATCATTCACCATCAAGAAAGAAGCAGAGCTCTTTTTTTTTTTTAACATCTTTATTGGAGTATAATTGCTTTACAATAGCGTGTTAGTTTCTGCTTTATAACAAAGTGAATCAGCTATACATATACATATATCCCCATCTCTCCTCCCTCTTGGCATCTCCCTCCCGCCCTCCCTATCCCACCCCAGTAGGTGGTCACAAAGCACCGCGCTGATCTCCCTGAGAAGCACAGCTCTTGGGGGGTCTTTTTGTGTTTCGTAGGCAACATACATCACACTTGGTCATGGTCCTTTAATCCATTTATTGAGTAACTCATAATGATGACAATTTTGAATGGGGCTTAGAGCAAAATAAGGCTCTGGAACAAGTCCAGTCTGTGGTGCAAAGTGATACAGAGCTTTTTGATGCTGCTGCAGGCCCAATGGTATTAGAAACATCAACAGCAAAGAGTGTTACTGTATAAAGCCTCTGGCAAACCCGAAAGGTGCTTGACTCTTAGGGTTTGCTATGAGGCCTTCTTCTATGACTATTATTCTCTATTTGAAAAGCAGCTTCCGGACCCAGGTAGAAACTGGATGTCTAGCCATGAGACGTCAAGTGACGATGGGACCTGAGGGGCTCATCATGACCTCAATGTTATTTAGTACACTGAAGCATAACGTTGGCATGTAGAGTAGCATTTCATTGTTAGGTATACATGGAATATATGGGGCCAGGCCTGCACTGTTCTGGAGATACAAGTAAGGTACAATTACAGAGGGTAAGACTCCTCTAAACTCCTACTGCTTTGCTGCCTGTCCCCCAACTCACTCCTCTAGCTTCATGAGGAGTTCCCTATGACTAGTTAAAGGAAGAAGGAAAACTATAGGCCTGATTCAATGATGGGTCTGCAAAGTATGAGAGAATAAGCTGGGAAAGGATGGCTGCTTCAGCCCCACTCTGGGACATCTCCGAAAGCAATGGAGGAACGAACCTCAGGCGCTGCATCTGGTTGTCCATTTCATGGGGGAGGAAAGGTCTGAGCATCAGATCTACACTGACTCATGAGCAGTGGCCAGTGGGTTGACTAGCTCCTTGGGGGAAAGAAGAAGACTGGACAATTGGGGATAAAGAGATTTACAAGGAAGCGATAGACCTGGACTTCCCAGAATAGGTAGAGGTATTTTAATCCTACATGAATTCCTGTCTTTGGGCATCCATTGCAGAGGAAGCTTTTTTAAATCAGGTGGACGAAAAACAATATTTTGTGCTTGTCAGTCCCTAGACACCCTAGGGATTTCTCAGTGGATACAAAGTGGTATCCATGACAGCAGAGATGGAGGCTATCATGATCTCAGCATCATTGACCTCACCTTATCAGTGCTAGCTTGTCTTTGCCATGTTGGGTGCTAACTTGGCAAGATCACAGGCCAACTCTAAGCTCTGGATCTGGAACCATTCCAGGAGGAACAAGTCAGCTATCTACTAAAATGCTGATATCACTGCAACCCTCCTGTCACAGATAGGGTAACACTCTGTTCTAACAAAGATAGGCACGAATTCCAAGTGCGGATTTACCTTATCTGCTCAAACTGCTGTTAGCACCAATGTTCTTAGTTCATAATTACATCATGCTTTATCCTCACCACTACGTCTGAAATACCATCTACTTTGACTAACTCATTGTATAGCACATAAAGTGTAGTCATGCACTCATATCCATGCCCTGCACTGTTCTTATCAGTCTCTCCACTACTCAGAAGCAACTGGCTTGATAGAATGATGGAACGGCCATTAGAGCCTCACTATGGTACCATCTGGGGGCCACACTGTGGCTGGGTGAGGTACTAGGCTACCGGATGTGACAAATGCTGTCAGTCAGTAGCTAAACCACAGAGCCAGAATGCATCCTTCCACGTGGAGGTGGGAATGGACTCTCACTACAATACCTAACGACCCGTTTGAAGAACTTACGCTTCTTGTTCTGGTAAACTTAGGCTTAGTGGGTTTGTAGGTACTACTACCCAAGAAGCAGTGCTTCCACAATTAGAGTTATGGTTCTGATGATTTGCTGAGATTATTCTCTGGCCTTTTTGGATTCCTTATGTTGGCAAGTGAACAGGAAGAGAGGGGATCTCTATACTGGCCAGCATAACCCTAACCCTAACCCTAACCCCAACCTCAAACACCCCACAAATCTTAAAAAGATATTTCTGCATCAGAAATACCCAGATCGTCCCGTGGCTTAAGGCATCTGAGCTCCTGTCAAGGTGAACCTCTCCACACGAACGTATCCCTTGCAAGTTTGGCAGTTCCCACACTTCCTAAGGCTTAGAGTGGCAACAGCATTTCTTTTACTAGCTCCATGACATAGGCTTTCCTATCCTCTGTCCATGACCCTGTAAATAGTTTCTTTCCTGAACCTGCCTCAGATTATTCTAATTTGAACTCATCATCTGTTTGTTTCTGGAACCCTGACTGATATACCTGCTAACCATAGGCGAATATATCATAATTGACTCAATTGCCTTACTGCTATTAATGTGACTTAATATAATAATTGATTATTTTAAATTATGCTGTAGAGAACCCCTTGCTGATGCCTCCCTCCCCTTCTGTTTCTCTTCTCACTCTAACATTTAAAAATACTTTTAGCTTAGATTCTGAAAATTGGAAATACAGCTTAAAATTTTCTGAAGTCTTTTCAAGTGTCTGCAAATTATGAAAGTGTTTTGTAAAAGTATTACACAAATTCATACTATTTCATGCAGTACATAAGTGTGATAATTTCTTTACACATTTACCAGAATTGAATATTCTTATTTTAAAATAATTTTACCCATTCCATGGTTTTAAAAGTTTGTCCCTTTTTTTTTTGAAATTGACCATGCTCTTAATTACCAGTGAGTTCATATCTTTTCCCATGTTTGTCTATTGAATATATTTTCCTCATATGTGAATTTTCTGTCTTCACCCACTTATTGATCTAGTTCTTAGCAATTCTTTCATATTAATTGTTATGAGCTATTTATAGAAAAATTAACACATTGTTAATATTTGCTGCAACTATTATTTTAGGTCTAATTTTAACCTTTGAATGTCCTGTGTCGAGATTTTTAAAAATTGTGAGGAGTAGAATCTCTTGATTTTACTCTTTGTGTTTTATTTCTTGCTCTAAGCTTTCTCTTCTGGTGATTGAATTCTTATTCACTTCTCTTTTTTTTTCTAAGATTTGATATTTTTTGTATTTAATTCTTCAAGCCGTCTGGAACTGATTTCTCTGCATGATGTGAAGTAAGGGCCTAAAATTGATTTTTTCCCCCTAAATTGCTACCCAAAGGTCCCAGCACCATTTGTTAAATAATCCTTCCTTTTCTCATTGATGTATGCTGTCTCTTTTATCACATATTAAATTCTCATACATAGTGGAATCTATTTCTGGGTTATCTATTTTGTTCCATTGATCTTTCTGTCTAGTCCTATGCAAGCATCACACTAGTCAAAAAGAACTTTAGACACATTTAGAATAAAAAGATATGCAGGGAAGAGATAGGCTGACCATTTGAGGCCAGTCGTAAAATTCTGAGGTAACAATGAGAAAATCACATTCTTTGCTTTTTCCCTTTATGTATGTTTCTTTCAGGGAAATATCTCATTAAAAAAGAAAAGGTAGGGACTTCCCTGGTGGTGCAGTGGTTAAGAATCCACCTGCCAATGCAGGGGATACGGGGTCGATCCCTGGTCCAGGAAGATCCCGCATGCCGCAGAGAAACTAAGCCCGTGAGCCACAACTACTGAACCCGCATGCTGCAGCTACTGAAGCCCACGCGCCTAGAGCCTGTGCTTGGCAACAGGAGAAGCCACTGCAATGAGAAGGCTGTGCACTGCAACAAAGAGTAGCCCCCGCTCGCCGCAACTAAAGAAAGCCCGCGTGCAGCAACGAAGAACGAATGCAGCCCCCAAAAAGGAAGAAAGGGCAAATATTAGTTAGCAGGGTATTAGAAGCTAAAAATGGGTGGAAAGTTATGGAAAAAAGAATTAAAATTTTCATTTACCTTTTTCAAATGAGCATAAGTCTCCTGACCTACGTTAGTTATTGGTGTCTTCTACGGTCCAAGAATTGTGTCTGAACTTTAAATATGGATCTTATTTAATCCTGAGATAATTCCTTTGCAGGACACATGTAGTTACCCCTATTTGCCATGTGTCTAGGATTCCTCAGGCCTCTGCAGCTCAACCAGGATTCAGAATAGACTCCCAAGGAGATGGGATCAAGACAGCAGAGTAGGAAGATCTTGAGCTCACCTTCCCCCATGAACATATCAAGACCACATACAGAACAACTCTTGCTGAGAATGACCTGGAGACCAGCAGGGTGGCTCTTCTACAACCAAGGCTATAAAGAAAGAGCCACACAGAGTCTGGTAGCTGGGAGATGTGATCTAGTCAGGACCCACACCCCTCGCAAGTGAGCCAGAGGAGGAGAGGGATATCACAGACTCAGGGATTCTCCCTCAGAAGCGAGGGGTTCAAACTCCATATTAGGCCCCCCAGCCCAGACATATGACACTGGGAAGATGAGCCCCCTTAGCTGGTTTGAAAACCAGCGGGGCTTATTGGAGGGCTGTAAGGAACTGAGCCGCCACTCTTGAAGAGCACACACACAGACTTCCTTGCTTCTTGGTGGGCGCGGAGCCGCGGGCTGGGTGGGCCAGGCGCTGGTCAGGACTCTCACGACCCGAGGACGCGGGCGCAGGCGCAGGGAGCTCCCAGCCCCAGGGCAGAGGCAACAGCTGGAAAACGGCCTGGTGCTCGGGCTGGCCTGCTGGGACTACCCCAGCGTGCCCCGCAGCTGACACTGGGCTCCTGTTCCAGCCCCTGCTGCTCCAGTACTGCTCCTCAGCAAGGCGGGGACTGCCATTGCCATTGTGTGCGACACATACACTGGGTGGGGGGAAGTGGAGGCAGCTCAGTAGTGTGGCTCTGACCCCTCAGGCCTCAGCCCTGCCTCTAGCCCGGGTGGAGACTGCCATTGGCATCCTGCGCACACACGCACACAGAAGAAGCAGAGCCAGCTCAGAAGGGCAGCTCCAACCCACTGGGTCCCAACCCAGCCTCTGACTAAGGTGGAGACTGCCATCCTTCAGGGGAGAATCCCAACACCCTCAGGGCTCCTTCTCCAGCCCTTCCAGCCCCAACCTTGTGCCCCCAAGAGGGGGGGTGACTGCTGAGCTTGAGAGAATCCCCTGTTCTCACCTGGCTCTGCCTCTGGCTCCTCTGAATCCAGCCCCACCTACCACCAAGGCAGTGGCTGCCGGCACACCCCAAAAGAAGATGTGTTCTGTGCTCACTTCAGATCCAGCTCTCCCACCAAAGCCGCTGGCCACATGCAGGCTGCATGCTCTCACACAAGGACGCAACTTCAACACTGGGATAGGTAACAGTTTTGCCTAATTTCATAGAGACAAACAGAGCCAAAATGAGAAGACAGAGGAATATGTTCAAATGAAAGAACAATATAAAACCCCAGAGAAAAATCCTAATGAAACAGAGATAAATAATTTACCTGATAAAGAGTTGAAAGCAACAGTAAAAACAGATGCTCAATGAACTTGGGAAAAGAATAGAGAGAAACACAGTAAGAATTTCAACAAAGAACTAGAAAATATAAAAAAGAATCAACCAGAGCTGAAGAATACAATAACTGAAATGAAAAGTATGCTGGAAGGAATTAACAGCAGATCAGGTGATACAGAAGAATGCGTAAGCAACCTGGGAGATGGAAGAGTGGAATAGCTGGATGAAGATGGAATAGTCTGATTCATCCAATCAGAACAGCAAAAGGAAACAAAAACAAATTTTAAATGAGGATTGTTTAAGGGACCTCTGGGAAAACATCAGGCATTTTACCGTTTGCACTATAGGGGTCCTGGCAGAAGAAGAGGGAGAGAATAAGGGGCAGAAAATAGATTTGATGAAATAATGGCTAATAACTTCCCATTTACAATTGCATCAAAAAGAATAAAATACCTAGAAGTGAATTTAACCAAGGAGGTGAAACACCTACACCCTGAAAAGTGTAAGGCATGGACGAAGGAAATTGAAGATGCTACAAAGAAACGGGGAGATATCCTGTGTTCATGAGTGGAAAAATTAATACTGTTAAAATGTCCATACTACCCGAAGAAATCTACAGATTTAATCATCCCTAGCAAAATATCAAGGGCATTTTTCACAGAACTAGAACAAATGATCCTAACTATTGATGGAACCATCAAAGATCCTGGATAGTCAGTGAGATTCGAAGTGTGAAAGGAACTTGATGCAATGTGGCTGGTTTGAAGACGGAGTGACTATGAAAGAAGGAATATGGGCAGCCTCTAGGAGAAGACAGTGGCCCCTGGCAGCAAGGAAATGAGGACCTCAGTCCCATAACCACAAGGAACTGAAGTTTTCCAATAAACTACATAAACTTGGAAGTGGATTCTTCCCCAGAGCCTCCAGGTAACACCAGGATTTCAGCCTTGTAATAGCATGAGAGAGAGCCCAGCTAAGTTCACCCAGATTTCTGACTCACAAAGTATGAGTTAATAAACGGATGTCAACCTAAGCTGCTAAGTTTTGGGCAATTTGTTATAGAAGCAATGGTAGATAAACATCCAGACAGCCCTCGGATATACTGCAGGTTTGCTTCCTGCAAACATCGTAATAAAGAGAATTACACGAAAGTTATGTTTACAGTCTACTGACTACTGTAGTCTATTAAGTGTGCAATAGCTTTGTGTCTAAAAATAATGTATATACTTTAATTAAAAATGCTTTATTGCTAAAAAGCTCTAACCGTGATCTGAGCCTCCAGTGAGTTGTAGTAGTAACAGCAAAGATCATTGATCCCAGATCACCACAACAGATATAATAATAACGGAAAAGTTTGAAAAACGGCTAGAATTGCCAAAATGTGACACGGAGACATGAAGTGAGCAATTGCTGTTGGAAAAGTGGCACTGATAGACTTGTTGGATGCAGGGTTGCCACATAGCGTCATTTGTAAAAAACACAGTGTCTGCGAAGCACAATGAAGTGCAATGAAACGAGGTCTGCCTGTACTTGGCTGATGTCCCTTGATAACATAGTGACAACAATAACAAACAGTCTATTGATATGTGCTGAGCACTTTAAAGGGATTCTCTCAATCAGTCTTCATCCCAGCTCTATGACCTTGCTTACAGATTGCTCAAAGTAACCTACTAAGTAGTAAAGCCAAGCTTGGAACAAAGCTGAATCCTTCTATTCAGTTATAAAATGACCCTGCTCCCCACGCTTTCATGCGTTGGTTCATCAACAACCTCTGGCCTGCAGTCACTGCCAGTTTTTCAAATACAGATGCCACATCCCATGTTTCATCATTGCTGTCTCCTCTTTGCTAAGGGACATCACAGGGCTATATGCATGTCCTCCTTCAGCTCCAGCTTCCCTGTACTCCCCTTCAAGGCTTCTCTGGCTACCCAAACACTCGGGTGCCTCTACTTCCTCCCCATTTCCTGAGCACCAGGTATTAGCATCACTTATTTAGCATTTAGTGTCTTGCGGCATTATGACAATTCCTCTGTATTTTATTTCTTGTATTTCTACCCACCCCACCCCAGCAAAATATAAGCCTTTTGAGAGAAGGAACTTTTCTGTTTTGGTCACTTCTAGGTTCCAAGCACCAAGAATAATTGTTAATTCACTAGAGATACTCAATACCTTTTTGTTGAATGAATGAATAAACAAGTGAACTTAGACTATTTTCACCTCTTTTATTCAAATTATGTTGATTGGATCCATTTTATTTTATGTTTTTTAACATCTTTATTGGAGTATAATTGCTTTACAGTGGTGTGTTAGTTTCTGCTTTATAACAAAGTGAGTCAGCTGTACATATACATATATCCCCATATCCCCTCCCTCTTGCGTCTCCCTCCCACCCTCCTATGCCACCCCTGTAGGTGGTCACAAAGCACTGAGCTGATCAACCTGTGCTATGCAGCTGCTTCCCACTAGCTATCTATTTTACATTTGGTAGTGTATATATGTCCATGCCACTCTCTCACTTTGTCCCAGCTTACCCTTCCCCCACCCCATGTCCTCAAGTCCATTCTCTACGTCTGCGTCTTTATACCTGTCCTGTCCCTAGGTTCTTCAGAACCTTTTTTTTTTTTTTTTTTTTTAGATTCCATATATATGTGTTAGCATACGGTATTTGTTTTTCTCTTTCTGACTTCCTTCTCTGTGTGACAGTCTCTAGGTCCATCCACCTCACTACAAATAACTCAGTTTCATTTCTTTTTATGGCTAATATTCCATTGTATATATGTGCCACAGATCTGATCCATTTTAAATCAATTTCTTTCAGAGTTCTTCATGACTTTCCACTTTCTACCGTATCTGAACTTCATGGAAATTATGCAGAAGATGGAATATTGGAATTTTCCCTTTTACCCATAGCCATTAGTGCTCTAGCTAGACATGGGAAATACTATTTATTAATTGCTTTGTTCCTGGCCTTTTTTAGGTATTTTACATATATGCACTATTTCATGTAACTTTCATACTACTGTCTGAGGTCGGTGCTATAGCTCCCATGTGACCAAAGAAGTTGAAGATCAGAGAAGCCAGGCCGGATTACTTGTCTAGTAGAAGCTATGACTGCCATTCAGATAGTTCTGAATACAAAGCCTATGTCTTTTCACTATCGCGTGACCAGTAGGACGTAAGACCTATGAAAATAGGCTCTTGGTTACTGTTTATTCCTATATCTTTAGTGCCTGGCACATATTTGGAGATCAAATGCACATCTATTGAAGAAATGAATGAATCAAAGAGCGAATGAATGAATCGTGCCTCTTCTGTGGTTCTGCTTCAGAGGGAAAGGCTCTCATCTTTCATCCAAGTGACTTTGATTTAGATTCTACTGGACATGTTTTAGCAAACCTTCCGCTTTCTTCTTGACTTAATAGAGGTATTAGCATATCGGAATTGGAAGCGTTCTTAGAAGGTGGTTTTCAGTTTCCCACCAACGTAGAAATCCTTTTTATAGCCTCCTGGACAGATGGTTGCCAGACTCTGCATGAACATCTCCAGTGATGGATAACGGAAGAGAACAGGAGGCGGCCTGTTTCATTCTGGAGACAGTTCTGATGATTAGAAACATGTTCAATTGATTGAACTGGATTCTGCTGTGTCAGTAAGGATTCTTCATGTTTCAAGAAAAGGAAAGCGCAACCGAAGTCGGATTTTTAAATAATGATGACTTATCCACTCGGTGATTGAGAAATTCAGTGTTAGGGTGAGTTTTAGGTGGAGTTTGAGTCAGAAATCCAGTGCCCCCAGGGTTCTCTTCTATTTCTCAGGAATTATCTCTGCCCTGACACCCTCCAGATGTTAGCACCCTGCTTAGGATGATTTCCCTGTGTAATAAGAAAAGAATGAGCAGTTCAAGGGCTTTCTAGCCACACAGCACTGTCACATAGAGGAAGAGAGAAAGAGCTTTTACTCCATCCAATCAAGCAAAACTTGTGAGGCTTATTCTGATTAGATAGGATTAAGACCTAATAAGTTATGGGGCCAGGATGGTGAAATGGTGATGGACTGAACCCAAGTCAGGGGTCCCAAGGGTTCCAAGGCCATGGGAAAGGAGTATAATGAACACTGTCAGCTACCCTACAGCCCTTCCACTCTTCCAACAGAAACCAGGTTTTATGCATGTGTCTATTCATTATCCATGCAGTTCACGTGACCCAGAAGAAGCCACTGTACCCCTGGGTGAATTTCACGGTTAACTCCTGATTAGCCTAATACAGTCAGTACGTGGAACTCCTCTGGTGACTGTTACTGGCTTGGGGTTAGGCCATAACCTAAGGTGAACCAACCAGATAAAGAGGGAAGATGTATATCGCGTGCTTACAGAAGAGGTTATCCTCTCTCCTTGAGGGAGATAAATAGGAAAGTATAAGGTCCTGATTGCCACCAGCAGCTGTTTTGTGACAATAATAGCGGTCAGGCTTAGAAAGATGCTACTGCTATGGGTAGCAGAAGGGAGGTGGAAAGGACCTGGTTATCAGCAACGTTGTTGAGCTCCTAGGAGTTCCATGCCTGGACACTTCCCCAGCCATAGCTCCCTATATCTCGATTATTTAACTGTTTGAGATGGGATTTCTACTCTTTGAAATCAAAATTATCTTTACTGACAGCGGTAGAATGGATATTGGAGAGGCTATCAATTGGCAGGTGTAACCTCATGGGATTCCTCTGTCATCTATCCATTGGCTCAAAATCTACCACTGAAGAATTTAAGAATGAGTGCCTTCCAAGATGGTGCACTACTTTGTCAGCTAACATGCCTTAGAATTCTATCCTTCAAGCTGTTACTCCCGGGCTATTTGATAAATCTCCGTATGACATGGTATCCGGACTCATCATGTTGGTAATTCTCTCAAAGTTTACAGAATTGGACACCATATTCCAAATGCAGTCTGTTCTCCTCAGGTATGAGGAGAATATTATGCTCCATATATATGATTCAGCTTGGTGTAATGGAAAGAAAACTGGAGTGTCAGAGTAATGGATTCAAGTCCAGGATCCACCCACTATAAGCAAATCTTTTAACCACACTAAGCCTCAGCTTTCTTTTTGATAAAGTGGGGAAAGCAATCCCTGTTTACCTCAAAACGTTGAATGCAAATCAGATGAAATAACATATATAAAAGTTCTTTGTAAATTGTAAAACTATTCAAATGTAAGAATGATGATTAATGCATCTTAACGTGGTGTCAGCTTCCTTCGGCAGTTGTGTCACGTGGCTTAATTACACCCTGCCTTGTTTCAGAAAGAATTTCGGGCATCTTAGAACATGAAAAAGACAAGATAGCATAAATTAGAAACAAAATTAAAAAAAAAAAAAAAAAGGAAAAGAACAGTGTAGCCCAAAAGCAGACATTGAAAACCTGACTCAGAGTAGGCACTGAGTAAACATTTTTCGATGAATATTGGGGTTGGTCACAAATTTTCCTCCAAGCTTTCTAGAAGCCAGTGTGATTACAGACATTGTGTCTGTTAATGCAGTTCTCAATTCCCATGAAATAAAAATGAATGTAACCTCTCTGTTGGTAGCTTTTCTGGATTTCCTAGCTGAGAAGACACATGATCATCACATTTGCATTAATATCTCAAAACTCATATTTACATTTACTACATTAGCATATTATGGAACTTGTACCTCTGAGATGTGGCTCTACAGGCCAGGACCCACCCTATGAAACTTTTCACCTGGAGTCTCCTTAACTAGTTTCCAGGCTATCTTCACAGGTCAGAAGACCATGGATGCACTTTCCACCATGAGGGTCCTTGTGCACATCCCCATCACCAGTTCTGAAGTCCTCAGTGTTCAGCTCAGAAGGAAGAAGAGGTTCTGTTCTCACCCAGATCAAGGACAACCTTCTGCATCCTCATTTCCACCCCACATTTTGCATCTTCTCATTAGATTGGCAGATTGTGCCCTGCTTTCAGGTAAACCCAGCCCCATCCCGAGAGATGTGACTTTACTCTCTGGCCCCAACAGGACAACTACATAAACATGCAAAATTTTCACCTGAGTGCAGTCCCCCAGGGCAGAGTTATTCAATCTTAAATGTCCACTAAGTTCAGGTTGAACTTTGCTCTTCAAAGCTGGTTTTCACGGTCCCTTTAGTCTGAGGAGAAGATCAGACTTGCTCCTCCAAAAAACAGGTTTGTTGAATGAAAGCATGAATAAATGATTTGAATGAAAGCATGAATAAATGGTACATACAGTTTAAAGCAACTTTTCTGAGTTGCATTTGTGTAGTCAAAGTACTCAAGTCTATCAAAATGGTCGTGGTGATTAACTGTATTATTTTATATAGGTTTCACTTAATTTTCAAAGAAGTGATGCAATTAAGTGTACACATAAGGAAATTGAGGATTAGAATCAATAGTAACCTTTCTAGGTTGGTAGACTAGTGGGCAGCAACCAGAAGGTTTGGCTTCAGACTTGTCTAATTGTAAACTCTACCACTTAATCTGGCCTTAATGCAGCTACGTAGGACCTACATGATTAAAAGAAGCGATGAGTGAATTCAACAAATAGCCCTTGAACCTATATTGTGTGCTAAGCCTTGCATTTGGCCCTTTAGCTCTATTACTTATCTTTCGTTAATTGAATTTATTAATTTTTCCAATAAAATCTTTATTCTCTATTTAAAGCAGGGTAGAGCTTCCTCCTTGGATTTCACCTTTAAGGATATTGCCTAAGACTTGGTACCCAAATGACAGATGCCCCATGAATGCAGAACCATTAAACAGAGGGAACACAGCGCTTCCTCCCTCCCCACATGCTGTACCACTTACTTTATGTATCATTATCTCACACTTAATTAGCCGAGGGAATTCCTTCCAAAGCCTCATGCAACTGCTTCCAGTCCTGATATTTATCACAGTTTGTTTCATCTTGGGTGGTCTGCCATTTGCAGTTAGGGACTTCCGTCTTTGGTTTTCCTACCTGGAAAAGCAGTAGCATCTGTCACTGTTGCACCAGTGCTGACTGAGGTCCTTGTTGGAGTTTGGTTCTGATAACGCTCACAAAGGGGGCTATTACGTTAGCTTCCAGGGCCAGAGAGTGAGTCAGAGAGAGAGGACGGGTCCCTGAAACCTGGACGGTATATGCATGAGAATGTATTTGTTGGAGGCGTGCAAGCGAGAGAGTGTAAATCTGTCGGTTAGCTGGAAGTGAATACAAATCAGCCCTCATTTGTATTCACTGATTCCACGAGCTATCGGGTTTGAGAGGCTGCAGGGCTTAGAACGCTCCAGACAGGGAAGAAAAGCCTGGCTTCTTGTCTCGGCTGTGCTGCTGACTTGCAAGCAAACTTGGGCACATTATTTGCTGCTTGAGTCTCAGAGTCTCCCTCCGTAAGGCAGGTTCATTAATAACTGCCTGTCTGCACAACAGTGGGTTTCTCATGGGTCACACAGGCCCATTCTTTTTTTTTTTTTTAACATCTTTATTGGAGTATAATTGCTTTACAGTGGTGTGTTAGTTTCTGGTTTATAACAAAGTGAATCAGCTGTACGTATACATATATCCCCATATCCCCTCCCTCTTGCGTCTCCCTCCCACCCTCCCTATCCCACCCCTGTAGGTGGTCACAAAGCACCGAGCTGATCTCCCTGTGCTATGTAGCTGCTTCCCACTAGCTATCTATTTTACATTTGATAGTGTATTTATGTCAATGCCACTCTCTCACTTTGTCCCAGCTTATCCTTCCCCCTCCCCGTGTCCTCAAGTCCGTTCTCTACGTCTGTGTCTTTATTCCTGTCCTGCCCCTAGGTTCTTAAGAACCTTTTGTTTAGATTCCATATATATGTGTTAGCATACGGTATTAGGCCCATTCTCGAACCCAATCTCCACCACTTGCTGGTTGTGTAGCACTGAGCACGTTACTTAAACCTCTGAGCCTCGATTTCTCATGGAGGAATGAGAGTAATAGCTAACTCGCAAGGCCATTGTGGAGCTTAAAGGAAGCAGAGCGTGTAAAGTAAAACAGAACTTGGCACATGGTAAGCGCTGAAATAATGTCAGTGGTTCTTGTCAATATTATCTTCCCATACGGTGCTTGTAAATAGCAAATGAGGCTTTATGTATACTCCCATTTGATACAGCCCCATGAAGTAATTGTAATTATATATGGACAATAAAAACTACATTATGGGTTTTAAGGATCATTGATATTGAGCTCTACTCAGCAATATACTAAGATAATAGAAACACCGATCTTCAGACTCACAGGATTTTAGAGATGATCGGACCCTGCTCTCTTGTTTTATAGGTGAGAATATGGAGGCATGATGAAATAGAATTACTAGTCAATATCCCGAGCTAATTAGGGCCAGATTGGGACCGGAAACCGGATCTTATGACTCAGCATATGGTTATATTTCCATCTGTTCCATGTAACGTACCAGGAAGCTAAAGTTGGAGAGACAATGTATTGCCCGTAGTCACACAGGTGAGTAGTAATAGATCTAGGAATTATATTTATAGCAGTTCACCTTTATGGCATGCTTTGTCGATGCCAAGCCTTGTCTCAGTGCTTTGTGTATATCAAAAAAATTTAATCCCTACCGCCTTATGAGTTACTATTAGGATCCTCATTTTTCAGATGTGGGGTTGGAGACCCAGAGAGGTCAAGTAAATTGCCCAAGGACACACAGGAGGCAACCGCATTTGAACACAGATCATCTGGATTCTGAGTCTGCGTAAGTCATCTCCACGGTATTCTGAGTCTCTCTACCTGACCCTGTTATGTTGTTCCCCCTTGAGGTACAAATCAATCTGAGCTCTAGTTGGGGAACTAAGGTATAAAGATAAGGAACAGTGTCAGTAGACATAAAGCCAGTCGCTGGTAATGAGGGAGAACACGTTTGCAAGGAGGCTAAGGAGCCTGTGGGTAGCAAAGGAGTCAGCATTTATTTTGAGCCTGTTGCTTTTAAGTTTCAGTGTTATCAGAACCTCTCTGATGATTGCATGGGACACTGTTATCTAAACTAACAGCTATGGCCCAGGATCCGTAGTAGTACCTGCAGTTCAAGTGTCACTGTATCTAAAGGATAGACCCTGGACCAAAGATCTGCTTCCACTGGACAACGTGGCCCAGATTTTAAAGTCAACCCTGTATGAAGCAAGGGGAGGAAATAGAGGCTCATCTGCTGGCTGGTGATCCAGCCAGCAGCCTCTATAGATAGATCATCTATCTCTCTGTAAAGATCTGCAAACACAGCCGCCTTTTTTGTGCTGATTAAACATTCTTGGAGCATTCAGGAGAAATGGGGAAGGCCCCCATAGGAAACTCTGGGCTTCTTGATAATCTGGGCATATGGGAAGCTTGAGAAATTAATTGTACTATTAAAAGAGCTGTGACTTTATTTGTTCTACAGCTAGTTACATGAAATAATAGTGGGGATGTTAATGAGAACTTACGATGCTCCAGGCACAGTATCAAGTGATTTGCATAACTTAACTCCTGTAATCTTTGCAATACGAAGGGGTAGGCTGTACTATCCACATTTTACACGCAAGGTGACTGAGCCCCGAGAAGGGAAATCGCTCGTCCAAGGTCACAAAACTGTGGTGGGGCAGAGCCAGAATTCAGACTCAACACTTCCGATAGCAAAGGCTATCCCTTCCCACTGGGAAACACAGCCATGCTTGGAATAAAGAGGCAGAAGTATTATAGTAGACGTGGTAAACACACTGGATTAAAGGGTGTGTGTGGTGGGTTTTGGTGAGTTCTCTGGCATGGAACAAGCTAAATCCTCAGTGTGTCTTACCTTTAAGAGAGAAGGTCCAGTGGAAGAAGCTGGTGTCCACATGGAAGGAGTAGCCCTACTGAGCTCACGGGCTGCCAGGTGAACTTGGCCAAGTGGATTTTCTCTCTAGTCTAAGAGCTGTCCTGCTGGCAAAACCAGGCACAGCACAAGAGCCTTTGTCTGAAAAACAAATCTTGTGACTGAGCCAGGCTTTGTCGCTGGGGGGAATATTGCCACAAAGTGAGAGGCAGGAAACATTCTTTTCTAACCGCCAGAGCTAGTCCACGGCTGTGTGAAAACATGCCAGCAGGCAATGTAATTAGCAAATCCTGACACCAGTGGCTGCTTCTCTCCTGGGCAACATCTGTGTTAGAGCCAACATCTGCCTGCTTACCTTGCCCAGCCAGGACGGAGGCTACACCAGCCCTGCTGCCTGCACACTCCACGCCAGGCACACCTGGCAGAGCCCTGCCCCCCAAGGGCCGTGTGGCATGGCCGTGTTGAGGAAGGGCCCAGCCTAAAGGCCCAAAGGTCCCAGGTGGTCCCACAATCAATGCTGCAGCTGCCAACGGAACCCCTTGCCTGTGAATACTGACCACGGCTCAGAAGGCAAGGTAAGCACAATAAATAAGATTGAAGTAGACACTGAGCATATTAGAATGTCTTTGCTGCAAGGCACTTGCAAAATTTGTTTGTTCAGCAGAACTAATAACATTAGCTAGCACTGACTGGGCAGGGGGGTTAGTGCCAGTTCCTCTTCCAAGTGCTTTGGGCACATGACCTCCGTCGATACTTACAACACAGGGAGGAAGGTGTAACTACACACTCCAGTCTCCAGATTGGGAAACCGAAGCTCAGAGAGGCCAAGTAACTTGACCATAATACCGGTAAGAGGCAGAGCCCAGGTAGAATTAGAGTTAGTCCCAGCTCAGAAAATTCTCATTCCACACTGTCTCCCCACCCTGCCCCCACAGTGCCATCCTTGGTAAAGTGAATCCTGAAGCACATACCCCAGGGAGTCAATCCCTTTTAAAGGGAAGACACAGGGCTTCCCTGGTGGCACAGTGGTTGAGAGTCCACCTGCCGATGCAGGGGACACGGGTTCGTGCCCCGGTCTGGGAAGATCCCACATGCCGCAGAGCGGCTGGGCCCGTGAGCCATGGCCGCTGAGCCTGCGCGTCCGGAGCTTGTGCTCCGCAACGGGAGAGGCCACAACAGTGAGAGGCCCACGTACCGCAAAAAAAAAAAAAAAAAAAAAAAAAAAAAGGAAGACACAAATGCACATCTGCCTATTTCATACATTTTTGTGACTATATATTCACAATCATGACTAGTAACAGCACAGTTTCCTGGGGATGATGAATCTAGATTGGAACTCTGGTCAAAGAGTTGATTGGTCAAAGAAGTGATTCTCAGGAAAAGTAAAGTTTGGAATTTTAAGCAAGAGTCCGTATGTCCTTTTTTTCCCCTCTGGGTCTTAATTTTATCTCTAAGGCTAGAGAGCAGGACAATTGAATAGCTGAGTTTCCTTCCACCTCCATAATGCTGTGTTCCCTCAGAAAACCTGCAGCACAGGCATGATGAGAGCAAAGGGGACACAACCAGCCCCAATGCATGGAAACGATGTATCAATGTTGGGTCCATTACCCTCTGTCCTTCTTCCCCCCCGTAACCTCTTTCTCCTTTTCCACCTGTCCAAATTCTCTCAAACAGCATAATTCCAACTCTTGTGCCATTTGTTGCCCTAGGCCTTCGATGAGCCACTGAGATAGAGGTGGCTTCTTTTTCTTCAAAGCCACCAGAGCTCCACCAGCATAGCAGTGCGTCTTCTGTGCTGTCTTGTAGCATAACAAGGTTGAGAGTTGCATGTTAGTGCCACTTGGACTGGCCAGCAGGTGTGAGCCAACAGGTGCCTAGGGGTGGTGGTGGCTGGAGTGTTGGACGGAGGAACGTTGCATGAAGAAGTTGCATGCAGGGACTCGGGGAGTGGACAGGGGAAAGATATTCTGCTGAGTGTGAGAGTTTAGGGAGAGGGACACAAAACTTATAAAAAGAATTACTAGGAATTATTAGAGTCAATTGTATCCCCACCCCTTAACATGTAAAGGAAGACAGCTGGGAAAAATTTGATTGCCATTAATTACCTCTTGGCACCTGGACTCTTTGAATGTGACTCTGAAGAGGCTGGGCCACGTGGAGCGCTGAGATTAATATGGTTTAGAGCTATGTGAACTGACATCGTATGTAACTGTTTATGGTGGTTTCCCACCATGCTCTAAATTCACCTGCCTCCCACCCCGTGCTTGAGATCTGCTCCATTGCCCATGTTTCCCTTCAAGTCAGCTTGCTTTTGTCCCTACTTTTCTTTCTGTCTGGAATTTCCTTTCTTTTCACCCTCTGGAATCCATCTCTCTAGATTCATCGCAAGCATCACCTTTTTGAAGCCTCCCCAGGTATTACAGCCAAGTAGAACTATGCACTCACTCCAGTGCCTGCACTGTAGCCAGGTTAGATATGCACCACGGACGGATGCTATAGACTTCTGCCTCCATTGAATTATTTACAGATCTGTGTCCTCCACACATAGTGAACAACTAGAGGGCTGAGGCCATACCAGACTCCTTTTTAATCTCCAGTGCTTGGCAAGTGTTTGTTGAATTAGCGAAGATGAGAACTTTCAAGGCACCAAGTGCAAAGTTTTTATATGATTAATAATTAATAATATCTCACAGTTATTCAGTGTTTACTATTTATCAGAGAGAATGCCAATGCTTTCAATGATTATCAGATTTAATCTGTTCAACCACTCTATAAATAACCATATAAAGTAGGTTCTACTGCTACCACCATTTTATTTATGAGAAAAATGAGGCTTAAGAGAGCATAAGTAGCTCAAGTCTCCACTACTAGCAACTGGATGATCCAGGAATCAAAACTAAATTGAACGCATGTATTAAACTTCAATATTGTATTGTATCAGGATGGAAAAAGGTGAAGGAGGGAACAAATTACATATAACATGAAAACAGGAGCCAAATATTACCAAGGTGTTATAATGAAGCAACATGTCTAAATTTTAAATAAGCACAAATCACCTTATAAAACTTGATAGAAATTGATTACGCATCCTCTGATTATTATATGTGGTTGACTATTATCCCTTTCTTGGGTAGCCACCCAAGGAAGCTGCAGATTCTAGGCCATATTGACTCGAATTTCTTCAGTAAGAATAACCAGCTCAAAGACATCTTTGTGCACGGAGAGGATGCCCTATTTGGAAAGAGTTGATGGTCACTGGGAACCAAGCCTGAGCAATGTGGTGGGCTACCAGGCAATATGGAGAAACTCCATTCTCTTAGTTTAGGAAAGGAACATAATGTTATAGGAAGAGAAAGGTCTTTGAAGCCACAAAGCCCTCAGTTCCCATCTCCTACCTGACACTTAGAAAATGTTTGACTTTGGAAAATCACGTAACATTTCCAAGCTTCCACTTCTTGTAGTGAAATGGAAATGGTAATAGCGTGTATTTCACAGTGCAATTTGTTGTGCCATTGAAAAAAGATAAGGTGTGTAAAAAACATAGTACAGTGCCTGGCGCAGAGCAAACGTGAGATAGTACTCTGACAGGCAAGATTTTCAAACGGTGAGCCTGATTTTCAAGTGTACATTTGAGCGTACGCTTATGAAGTACAGGCCATTCCTAATAGAAGATCTAAGAAAAGGTCTAAGGCAAGACTGTATCATGTAAGATCCGCAAAATGTTCCCCTTTGAAGATGAGCTTTCATTCCAAATGCATTAATTCAGGTGAAGTCAGCGAACATCTTACTTTAGACACACCTCATACATCTCTGTATCCCCTAAGGTACTTTGTGCACAGAAAGACCTCAGCAAATAGTTGGCTACCTGACTCACAATTTGAGAACTTGGATGGAGCTCACAGTGGTAGAGAAGTAGTTACCATAGGTTGCTCCCTGCACTTCTTCTGGCCACCTCCTTCAAGTATCCTCTCTTCAGTGCTACAGAGACTGGAAAACTAAAAGTGGATTTCTTAGACTCCCTTGGAGCTAAGGTTTTGGATATGATGTTTGGTTTTGCTTTCAGACACACTTGACAGCACTTGAATCAGACCCAGGTTAGGCAGGGAAGGTTGTAACATAGGAGGCGTTGTGTTGCTGGTATTGACCTTGCAATCTTTTTTTTAGATGTTGGGGGTAGGAGTTTAGTAATTTATTTATTTATTTTTGCTGTGTTGGGTCTTCGTTTCTGTGCGAGGGCTTTCTCCAGTTGTGGAGAGTGGGGGCCACTCCTCGTTGCGGTGCGCGGGCCTCTCACTATTGCGGCCTCTCTTGTTGTGGAGCACAGACTCCAGACGCGCAGGCTCAGTAGTTGTGGCTCATGGGCTTAGTTGCTCCACGGCATGTGGGATCCTTCCAGACCAGGGATCGAACCTGTGTCCCCTGCATTAGCAGGCAGATTCTCAACCACTGCACCACCAGGGAAGCCCGGCCTTGCAGTCTTGATATGGCCTTGAAACCAAGAGTCCCTGCAGTGCCTTCCTAGCCTTTAGCATCCTTCCTGTGATACAGGCAGTAATTCCTCTGGTAGCCAATTCTACAGTGCTATTCTAGAAATCAATCTTGAAGGACATATCTACAGCCTGCGTCTCTAGCTCCTCTAATAATTCCCTGTATTAAATCTCTCAAAAATGGTTGAAGAAGTCTTGCCATCTGTAGCTAAGCCCTGATGGATACAGTACGTAGTGCCAGAAATGGTTATAGCCATTGGATTCCCAAGGATGAAAATCTGAAATAGGTTATGTGACCTGGCTATGCTGAAGGTAGTGAAGCCCTGGTTACCATTAAAGACTAGAACATTAGTAACTTATAGTACCCAATGGTAAAACAGTACTTAAATGATCACATGTGGTCATCTGGAATGAAGCATCTACTGAAGGCATAGTTTTTTTTTTTAATGTAAAAAAAGTTTATTAGTTTATAGTAAAGTTAGGTAATATTTGCAATAGAAATGATCAGCTACGTCCATGGGAATCCAGCATGTCACACAAAGGAATAAATATTTTGACAAAGTAACACTTCAGTTGTAGCGAGCAGTTGATCAGAAATTTTGTTTTTCAAAAAGAGCCTCAAACTAAACCGTAAAAGTCTTGAATTGTCAGAGAGCAGCAAGCTGACCAGGCTCTTCTCTTCAGGAGGCCCCTGCAGTCCCACGGGAGATGGGCCCCTCCCGGGGAAGACATAGTTTTGACAAGCAGAGTGATAGCTGTCTTTATCCTGCGGACACCCAGTACCTGGCATCTGACAAAGGTATAGTGAACTAAGATAGTAAACAGAGGAATGGGTCTGGCTTACCTTCTTTTTCCAACATGCAACATATTTGAACATCCACATTACTTTCCCCTGAGCGGTATTTGACCAGCCTGAAATTGGCGGGGGCTCCGTGACTACGCCGTATCATTCTTCCAAATGAAATTATTACAGTTTTGGATAAGCGAGTGTGTGTGTGTTTATACGTACACGTGAGAATGAATTATTCCCTAAAGATAACTTAACTTCATTTTAGGGAAAACAAAACTGGCCTTGTGGTCTTTATGGATATGCTAGTGAATGGCAGTGTTTTTCCACAAACTGTCCAGACCAAAATTTGAGAAATGTCAATCTATCAAAAACCCTGGGGGATGCCTGCTCTCTTCACTTCACCCCTTCCCAGGTGGCTTGACAAGTCCCACCATTTGGGAACTTGGACTGGTCCTGTTGGCAACAACCATGGAGAGCCGCTAGAAGTCGTCTCTCAAAATTTGGAATTGTGTTTACGAAAATAGGAACTGAAGTTTCCTGTCTCTGGTGCCAGGTAATACTGTCTACACAAGAACAAATTTCATCTATGCCACACAGTAATTGCCTGGTACCCCCAAGGTGATGTGTTTGACTATGCAGCAAAGATAAAAGTTTCTCCAAGGACCAACTCTCAGCATATTTGGCAAATTTAATTTTATATTCTTACTTACAAGGTTTGTTTTTCTTGCATTATTTATTAAGAAAAACAGAAGTGCTGTAACCATTTTTCTTTTGATAAAACTCAGGCAGCTACAGCCCAGCCTTCCCTTGGGTCCTCAACAAAGCAGTCTTATCTCTCCACCTCCTGGCCACAGACCACTCGGAGATCGATGCTTCTGCAGCTCCTTCTGTCTTTAATGCAGAAGAGGAAAGAGAAGCTGGGCTGCTGAATGTGTAAGTCCTCCCTGGTAGACAGCCTTTGTTGTCTGTTCTTGGTGTGGGAAGGCTGAACTCTAACCCCCAAACCCAGAAAAGCTTAGAAGGAGGCTCTACAAGGTATTCATGGAGAGAATATTGAAGGTTAAAGAAGAAAGCTAAAAGGAATCTCAGTGACGAGGACTTGACTATGGTGGGGTTTGTTTTCTTTTTCTTCAATTCACAGGATAAAATGGTAGCACCATGTCAAAAGAAAGGAAAGGCATGTCTCTGGCAATATCGACTCTGATGAAGGCTCATCTCTATACCATTTGGGGGGGTTGGGGTTCCTCAACTGGGCTATGAAATCTAAGCTTCAGGGCCATCTGACCATAGACCCAGACAATGTCAGCTGTGATGCTCAACAATACTGACTCTAAGATCCAGGGGTATCCAAGCCAGCAGAATAGAATAGTGATGAGTTCCAATGTACCAGTGAGTGGCATCTGGCATTAGAGTTTTGCTACCTTGATTCCCACAGCCTGGCCGGGGGCGGGGGGGTGTCTTTCTTTTTCTCTTCTCTATCTCCTCCTTCTGTCTTGCCTTCTGATTGACTCTCCAGTGTCCCTCCTAGTACTAGAACTTGATCCCGATCTGTCCCCACTCCCTGCAGCCTACTTGATGGGCTTCTGAAAAGCTGTCCATGTCTGTCTGTCTCACCATTGTATCTGTCTCCACAGAACAGGGAAGCCTGCTCTAATACAGGCTGGTTGGAATTCTCTGGCTTCTACCTAAATGACTCCAAGTATTGCTTCTTCCTGAGATTTCTGCTGTGGTCCCCACTCACCAGATTTGACTCCCAGGATAACGACATTGGCCCCTATCAAACTTGCCATGAACTTTGAATGTGCTATAGCTTTCCCTGAGATGAAATTGTTTCATTTATCAAACGTTCCTTAGTCTTGGGAGCTGGGATCCAGAGAAGAATAAGGATGTGGTCTCTGCTGCAATAGATAGGCATAGAAACAATCAGTATTTCAAAATAATCAGGTGTTGCCAAAAAAAGTGAGTTGAGGGGTGTCTTATACTGTTTCGGCTGCTATAACTAAATACCATAGACTGGGGGGCTTATAAACAACAGAAATTTATTTCTTCTGGTTCTAGAGGCTGGAAGCATAAGACCAAGGTGCCAGCATGGTTGGGTGAGTGTAATCTTCTGGGCTGCAGGCTTCTCATTGCACCATCATGTGGTAGAGGGAGAAAGGGAACTCTCCTGGGCCTCTTCAATAAAGACATGCATCTCATTCACGAGAGCTCTGCCCTCATGACCCAATCACCTCCCAAAGGCCTCATCTCCCAGTACCCCCATCACACTGGGCAATAGGATTTCAACATACCACTTCTGGAGGGGGCACAAACACTCAGACCACAGCGAGAAAACAATTGTGCTAGAATATGAAGAAGAAATAAGAATTTCCTCGATGATGAAAGGGAAGACAATTCAGCTAGAGTAGACAGTGCGTAAGAAGACATAGCATTGTGAAAGGCCATGGTGTTTCCAAGTTACGTGGAAAAGTTCCATTTGGCAGGAGCAGAGGCTGTGGTTGAGGGCAGGCAGAGTGGTCAACTGGGGGCTGGAGTTCAGATCATGAAAAGGTCTGGGGTCTCATGCCAAGGAGATAGGAGCCTATGAGTGACTCTAAGGCAGGAGTGGACAAACGACAACCCATGGGCCAGTCTGGCAGACTGCCTGTTTTTGTAAATGCAGTTCTATTGAACACAGCTATCGCCATTCATATACTTGCTGTGTCTGGCTCTTCATTAGTTTTGCAAAGACAGAGTTGAGTAGTTTCAACAGAGGCTGTCTGGCCTAAAACATCTAAAACATACACTATCTGAGCTTCTATAGAAAGAGTTTGCAGACCCTTGTGCTACGCCAAGGAATGATACGGTCAGATGGACATTTTAGAAAGACCGTTCTAAAAACTGTGTGAGGCTCTGCATAAGACCCATTTGAAAAAATAAAAGATGCTGTTTCTGGAAGACTTGAAAACCTCTAGACTGCTTGATAAAACCCAAATCTCTTGGCCATGTACAGCATTATTAGAATTTCTTCGTTCCTCTCAAATCTGAAATCATGTTTATATATCGGTCTCTAAGTCAGAACAAATTCCTTTAGGGCAACGAATTTTAACATTTTAATTTTTTTGTCTTTGTATCCCTGATGTCTAGCTTCCTGTCTGCCCCCTTTGGCCTAATAACTGAATTGAAAGGAATTGCTGAATCACTGCCCAATGGACATGGAGAGCCACCATCATCTCATTCACCGGCTCTGAGTGTCCCCCTGGCTGGGTGCCCGTTTGCAAGTGGGAGCACCGAGAGGTGGTGATCTGGTCTTTTGTCTTGCCTGGAGCCCTCAGAAAGACTCTGATTTGAGAAGGCTTTTATACGGGTATGTCTGCAACTCTTTTGCCTTTAGGTACCTGGAGAAGATCTATTTTGAGGTCTTTTCTAGGCTGTGTCCCCAGGTAGGCATCTCCTTGGCTTAGGTCCTAGAGAGGGTTGGCTTTACTTCCTGCCACCGGGAGTCCTTTATGAGGCTAATGGGCACTTGCAAATGAAAATCAAGAACAAGGCAAACAACCCAGCAAGTGATAACTGCAAAGCTGGCCTAATCTTAATGAAATCTGCAACATATACTTATATAAATCAGAATGACTCTCTCTTGCTTGTTTTCCATGTAATTTGCTCAGATGGGTTTGGAATGATATGGCCAATTGTTTTGCTACTGACTTTGCCCTATTTTGAAGAGCCCCTCAGCAGCCCACGCCGTGCTCACAAGGACATCCAGCTGGTCCAGTGGGACCTCAAGCCCATTGAAAATGCATTACGTTTAACTCCTTCTCCTCCCGAAAGCCAGGAATTTTCTTTTAACCTGAATCTCAAAGAGGATGTGGTGGAGGGAAATGTGGGTGTGATGACTACTAGTGGGGTCTGATTGGCAATAATTTGCCTCCATCTCAAAACAATTCTCCATCCTGCTGTCCTCAGGGATTCCAGGGTTCCCAGAATGGAGCTCTTTAGCATCCGCCGCTGTCATCATGGCTCAGCTTGCCAATCTGGGTGCGAAGAAGCCAGAACAAACAGGTCACAACAAGGTACGGAAGCAGGATGCTGATGGTATAGCCTCACATCCTCACTCTGATTCATTCCCTCCCCTGGCACCCCACACCTGTCACGCTCCTTCTGTGTCCTCCCTTCTTGTCTCTTTAATTCAATGGTTCTCCAAATGTGTTCTGAGGATGACCTGCATCAAAAGCAACTCAGGTGTTTGTTTAAAAATTTTCTAAATATCTTGGGATGTAGCCCCAGAATGTGTTTTTTTTTTTTTTTTTTTTTTTTGCTGTACGCGGGCCTCTCACTGCTGTGGCCTTTCCCGTTGCAGAGCACAGGCTCCGGACGCGCAGGCTCAGCGGCCATGGCTCACGGGCCCAGCCGCTCCACGGCACATGGGATCTTCCTGGACCGGGGCACGAACCCGCGTCCCCTGCCTCGGCAGGCGGACTCTCAACCACTGCGCCACCAGGGAAGCCCCAGAATGTGCTTTTTAAACAGACTCTCTGGATGATTCTTATACTCATTCAAGTTTGAGAACCACTGAGCTTAACCTAGATGTTGAGGGGACTTTGTTCTGTTATTATAGTTTGGATCTGTCCTGTTTTTAATTTGTCCAGAGTGTCCAAGACTCCTTCCTATGATCCCCCCAATTCTTTTTACCCATGACTGAGATTACCCAGGCCATTTCTGATCCTTTTATCTTATTCTTTTATCTGTAGAGTCTTATACTTGCGGTTTTGTCTAGCTGAACCAGCCTTATCCCATCGCTCTGCATGGCTGGCTCCATCTCGTTTTTTTAGGTCTCAGTTCAAATGTCACCTCCTCAGAGAGGCCTTCCCTGATCATCATATTTAACGTTCTGCCTTCAACTTGGTACCTATCACATCGTGCTGCTGCTTTTCTTCAGAGCATGCAGCACAGTCTGTAATTATGCAGCTGTTCACTCATTTGTGTTTGCTGTGTTATATCCCATGGGAATATAAACTTTATGAGGTCAGGAGCCTGCTTCATCTCATTCTCTACTGCATCCTCAGAACCTAGCCCAGTACCTCACATGTTGTAGGCATTCAATAAACATCTGCTAAGTGAAGGGATGGATGATGGAATCAAGGAAGATGACAGATTTCAATAGAAGTCAAGCCATACATGCCATCCTCAGCAAATGGCCCGGGGGTCCTAGACGATGGAGCAGAGGCAGCGGTGCAGTGTCTCACTCTGGCATTCAGGGTTCCCCACCATGTGGCCCTAATCCATCTGTTTGGACCCCATCTCTCATTAGACCCGACGTGTGCCCTATACTCTGCTTATCACTCCCTATTCCTGAACCACACCTTTTGTATTCTTACCTCTGATACCTTTCCGCAACTGTTCCCTCTACTAAGAATTCCTCCTCTCCCTTTGTGGCCTCATAATTCTACTCCTTTGAAAGTGCTGTGTATAAGACTCAATCAATACATGCAGAAATATTTAGTGAGTGACTTGTAAGTGCCTGGCATTGGGGCTACAGGGCTGAAAAAGCTGCCATTACCTCTCTGTGTGACCTCAGGAAGCCATTTGCTCACAGTGGGTCTCAGTGGACTCATCTGCCGCTGTCCAAGGTGTTTGTGTCTCTACAGGTTCCTCTGGCTCTGAACTTGCTCTGACGCTCATAGTGGAACCGTAGGCATTGTGTTAGGTCAGAGGAGAGAGGGAATATCTGGGGCAGATTCTGCATCCCCTCTAATGCTGCCACATAGAAATACTCCACTCTGTCTTCGATCGGCTCTTGCCTTCTCTTGCCTCAGTGCCTCTCAGACAGTCAGGCAACATGTAACATCGGGCAGAAATCAATGCAGCCAATTTCTAAAAAACAAGCAGCCCCAGGGTCACATTGAGGGTCATAATAGCAGCTACTTTGGTTCAGAGGAGTCCTTAAATACCGGGTTCCCCTGAGCACTTCCGGGAGAAGAGCTTCCCAAACCAGATTGAACCTGCCCCACAGTGAGACTCGGGTCACCTCCCTGCAGGAAGAAGAGTTTGAATGTGAAGCTGCAAAGAGAGTTACAAGTGTACTGCCCGGCCAGCATCCCACCTGCCCCAGCTGGGGCCCTCTTGCTGGAACAAAAGACAACAGAATGAACTTTAATTCTCCTTGTAGCCACAGCCTTTCAGTATGCATCTGAGCTGAAGGAGAAAAGGCCTCTATAGGTCTCCCCCCAACAAAATGCCATGTAAGGGCTTTGGGGGTAGACAGACCTAGGTTTGAACCCTGAGCCCTCTTTTTTTTCGCTACAGAACCTTAATCCTGTTGCTTAATGTTCTAGTTTTGTCTTTTGTCAAAGGAGCCATTGGGAGAATCATTAACTATCATATGGAGCATCTGGCAACATGCCGGGGACATTATAGGTGAGCAGTAATTATGTTTCTTTTCTCTTTGTCTATTATTCTTGTCCTTGCCCTGAGCCTATATGCTCATCTTTGAATATACACTTCTTTGAACACGCCCTGCCTCCCAACCCATTTTTCAGTCCAGGTGTTTGCTGGGAGGTATAAATCTCCGCTGCCTGCCACAGGCCGAATTCATCCACCCAACCTGCTGACTTGTACTCCTAACCTTGTGTATCTTTCCAGCGTCATGCTTACCAAAGCCCATCAAGGTTGTCTGAGCTGCATCTCAGCTTCCCTCCCGAGATAGAGAGTTGTTTAAGGATCTGCGCGTTGTATTTGTTTTTATATCCCTATCACCAGGCAAAGCACCTGGTACATAATAAATGTTCTGATTTCTCGCAGTTGAGAGATGTGAAACAACACCCTGGACGAGGGGGAGACACAGTGAAAGCAGGAGATTCAGCAGCTGATGGCTGGCAAAGAGGTCGAGAGGGACACGCAGCTCTATTTGTTACAGAAATCCAACGTATACCAACAGCACTTCACAGGCAAGAAATGACTTTTTATTCTCTACACACTCATTCACTCAACAAATATTTATTGAACATCAATTCTGCATGAGATGCTGTGAAGCAAAACTAGAAATGAACTTTGAATCCAGCCTTCTTCAAATCAACCCAGTTCAGTTTGGAAAGGATGGATGAGGTGGCCCTGAAATGAGAGTCACTATAAAACCAAAGACTTGCTCTTTGCCTTCAAGGAGTCCAAAGTCTGGCTGGAGAGACAAGACTAAAACGCAAGGAGTAATTATATATTTAAGACATTAATCATATTATCTGTCACGTTAGTGCAAATATTTTGTCAGTTTGCTTTTTGCTTTTTACTTTGTTTATGTGGATGTTGACATGGAGAAACTTTTAATTTGTGTGTAATCAAATCTATCAGTCATTTTTTTTCAGCCTCTTTGGGTATATGAGTGTGCCTATGAAGGCTCTGATTGTTTCTGTGTTGGTGGGATTTTCATTTTTGCTAACTAACTGGCTTTTTTTTTTTTTTTTTTTTTTTGCGGTACGCGGGCGTCTCACTGCTGTGGCCTCTCCCGTTGCGGAGCACAGGCTCCGGACACGCAGGCTCAGCAGCCATGGCTCACGGGCCCAGCCGCTCCGCGGCATGTGGGATCTTCCCGGACCGGGGCACGAACCCGTGTCCCCTGCATCGGCAGGCGGACTCTCAACCACTGCGCCACCAGGGAAGCCCTGGCCATTTTTATTTCTATGCAGTGAGACTATATTGAATTGTAGTAAGAAAAAACTTTTTTTTTCCATTTTGCAAAGGATCATTATAAAATCAAACAGAATACATCAGAATTGAACAAAGAACCTAAGTATATCCAGGAAGAGTGAAAATGTGTTCCAAACCTTCTGATTAAGAAAACAAGGGACTTCCGGGAAGATGGCGGAAGAGTAAGACGCGGAGATCACCTTCCTCCCCACAGATACACCAGAAATACATCTACGCGTGGAACAACTCCTACGGAGCACCTACTGAACGCTGGCAGAAGACCTCAGACCTCCCAAAAGGCAAGGAACCCTCCACGTACCTGGTTAGGGCAAAAGAAAAAAATAAACAGAGACAAAAGGATAGGGACGGGTCCTGCACCAGCGGGAGAGAGCTGTGAAGGAGTTAAAGTGTCCACACACTAGGAAGCCCCTTCGCGGGCGGAGACTTCGCGTGGCGGAGTGGGGGAGCTTTGGAGCCGCGGAGGAGAGCACAGCAACAGGGGTGCGGAGGGCAAAGCGGAGTGATTCCAGCGCAGAGGATCAGGCCGACGGGCACTCACCAGCCGAGAGGCTTGTCTGCTCGCCCGCCGGGGCGGGCGGGGCTGGGAGCTGAGGCTCTGGCTTCTGTCGGAGCGCCGGGAGAGGACTGAGTTGGCGGCGTGAACACAGCCTGCAGGGCGTTAGTGCACCGCGGCTAGCCGGGAGGGAGTCCGGAGAAAAGTCTGGACCTGCCGAAGAGGCAAGAGACTTTTCCTTCCTCTTTGTTTCCTGGTGCACGAGGAGAGGGGATTAAGAACGCTGCTTAAGAGAGCTCCAGAGATGGGCGCGAGCCGCGGCTAAAAGTGCGGAGCCCAGAGACACACATGAGACGCTAAGGCCTTTGCTGCCGCCACCAAGAAGGCTGTGTGTGAACACAGGTCACTATCCACACCCTCTTCCGGGGACCCTGTGCAGCCCGCCACTGCCAGGGTCCCAGGATCCAGGGACAACTCCCCCGGGAGAACGCACGGCGCGCCTCAGGCTGGTGCAACGTCACGGCGGCCTCTGCCGCCGCAGGCCCGCCCCACACTCCGTGACCCTCCCCCCCCCCCCCGGCCTGAGTGAGCCAGAGCCTCCGAATCAGCGGCTCCTTTAACTCCGTCCTGTCTGAGCAAAGAACAGACGCCCTCCGGCGACCTACACGCACAGTCGGGGCCAAATCCAAAGCTGAGCCCCTGGGAGCTGTGAGAACAAAGAAGAGAAAGGGAAATCTCTCCCAGCAGCCTCAGAAGCAGCGGATTAAAGCTCCACAATCAACTTGATGTACCCTGCATCTGTGGAATACATGAATAGACAACAAATCATCCCAAATTAAGGAGCACTGTGGATGAAAGGCTTTTGGTGCTGCAGCCAGGAGTCAGTGCTGGGCCTCTGAGGTGGGAGAGCCAACTTCAGGACACTGGTCCACAAGAGGCCTCCCAGCTGCACATAATATCAAACAGCAAAAATCTCCCAGAGATCTCCATCTCAACACCAGCACCCAGCTTCACTCAACGACCAGCAAGCTACAGTGCTGGACATCCTATGCCAAACAACTAGCAAGACAGGAACACAACCCCACCCATTAGCAGAGAGGCTGCCTAAAATCATAATAAGTCCACAGACACCCCAAAACACACCACCAGACGTGGACCTGCCCAAGACAAGATCCAGCCTCATCCACCAGAACACAGGCACTAGTACCCTCCACCAGGAAGCCTACACAACCCACTGAACCAACCTTAGCCACTGGGGACAGACACAAAAAACAACAGGAACTACGAACCTTCAGCCTGCAAAAAGGAGACCCCAAACACAGTAAGATAAGCAAAATGAAAAGACAGAAAAACACACAGCAGATGAAGGAGCAAGATAAAAACCCACCACACCTAACAAATGAAGAGGAAATAGGCAGTCTACCTGAAAAAGAATTCAGAATAATGATAGTAAAGATGATCCAAAACCTTGGAAACAGAATAGACAAAATGCAAGAATCAGTTAACAAGGACCTAGAAGAACTAAAGATGAAACAAACAATGATGAACAACACAATAAATGAAATGAAAAATACTCTAGATGGGATCAATAGCAGAATAACCGAGGCAGAAGAACAGATAAGTGACCTGGAAGATAAAATAGTGGAAATAACTACTGCAGAGCAGAATAAAGAAAAAAGAATGAAAAGAACTGAGGACAGTCTCAGAGACCTCTGGGACAACATTAAACGCACCAACATTCGAATTATAGGGGTTCCAGAAGAAGAAGAGAAAAAGAAAGGGACTGAGAAAATATTTGAAGAGATTATAGTTGAAAACTTCCCTAATATGGAAAAGGAAATAGTTAATCAAGTCCAGGAAGCACAGAGAGTCCCATACACGATAAATCCAAGGAGAAATACGCCAAGACACATATTAATCAAACTGTCAAAAATTAAATACAAAGAAAGCATATTAAAAGCAGCAAGGGAAAAACAACAAATAACACACAAGGGAATGCCCAGAAGGTTAACAGCTGATCTTTCAGCAGAAACTCTGCAAGCCAGAAGGGACTGGCAGGACATATTGAAAGTGTTGAAGGAGAAGAACCTGCAACCAAGATTACTCTACCCAGCAAGGATCTCATTCAGATTTGATGGAGAAATTAAAACCTTTACAGACAAGCAAAAGCTGAGAGAGTTCAGCACCACCAAACCAGCTCTACAACAACTGCTACAGGAACTTCTCTAGGCAAGAAACACAAAAGAAGGAAAAGACCTACAATGACGAACCCAAAACAATTAAGAAAATGGGAATGGGAACACACATATCGATAATTACCTTAAATGTAAATGGACTAAATGCTCCCACCAAAAGACACAGATTGGCTGAATGGATACAAAAACAAGACGCATATATTTGCTGTCTACAAGAGACCCACTTCAGACCTAGAGACACATACAGACTGAAAGTAAGGGGATGGAAAAAGGTATTTCATGCAAATGGAAAGCAAAAGAAAGCTGGAATAGCAATTCTCATATCAGACAAAATAGACTTTAAAACAAAGACTATTAGAAGAGACAAAGAAGGACACTACATAATGATCAAGGGATCGATCCAAGAAGAAGATATAACAATTGTAAATATTTATGCACCCAACATAGGAGCACCTCAATACATAAGGCAAATACTGACAGCCATAAAAGGGGAAATCAACAGTAACACATTCATAGTAGGGGCCTTTAACACCCCACTTTCACCAATGGACAGATCATCCAAAATGAAAATAAATAAGGAAACACAAGCTTTAAATGATACATTAAACGAGATGGAGTAATTGATATTTATAGAACATTCCATCTAAAAACAACAGAATACACATTTTTCTCAAGTGCTCATGGAACATTCTCCAGGATAGATCATATCTTGGGTCACAAATCAAGCCTTGGTAAATTTAAGAAAATTGAAATTGTATCAAGTATCTTTTCCGACCACAACGCTATGAGACTAGATATCAATTACAGAAAAAGATCTGTAAAAAATACAAACACATGGAGGCTAAACAATACACTACTTAATAACGAAGTGATCACTGAAGAAATCAAAGAGGAAATCAAAAAATACCTAGAAACAAATGACAATGGAGACACGACGACTCAAAATCTATGGGATGCAGCAAAAGCAGTTCTAAGAGAGAAGTTTATACCAATACAATCCTACCTTAAGAAACAGGAGACATCTCGAATAAACAACCTAACCTTGCACCTAAAGCAATTAGAGAAAGAAGAACAAAAACACCCCAAAGTTAGCAGAAGGAAAGAAATCATAAAAATCAGATCAGAAATAAATGAAAAAGAAATGAAGCAAACAATAGCAAAGATCAATAAAACTAAAAGCTGGTTCTTTGAGAAGATAAACAAAATAGATAAACCATTAGCCAGACTCATCAAGAAAAAAAGGGAGAAGACTCAAGTCAATAGAATTAGAAATGAAAAAGGAGAAGTAACAACTGACACTGCAGAAATACAAAAGATCATGAGAGATTACTACAAGCAACTCTATGCCAATAAAATGGACAACCTGGAAGAAATGGACAAATTCTTAGAAAGGCACAACCTGCCAAGACTGAATCAGGAAGAAATAGAAAATATGAACAGACCAATCACAAGCACTGAAATTGAAAATGTGATTAAAAATCTTCCAACAAGCAAAAGCCCAGGACCAGATGGCTTCACAGGCGAATTCTATCAAACATTTAGAGAAGAGCTAACACCTATCCTTCTCAAACTCTTCCAAAATATAGCAGAGGGAGGAACACTCCCCAACTCATTCTACAAGGCCACCATCACCCTGATACCAAAACCAGACAAGGATGTCACAAAGAAAGAAAACTACAGGCCAATATCACTGATGAACATAGATGCAAAAATCCTCAACAAAATACTAGCAAACAGAATCCAACAGCACATTAAACAGATCATACACCATGATCAAGTGGGGTTTATTCCAGGAATGCAAGGATTCTTCAATATACGCAAATCAATCAACGTGATACACCATATTAACAACCTGAAGGAGAAAAACCATATGATCATCTCAATAGATGCAGAGAAAGCTTTTGACAAAATTCAACACCCATTTATCATAAAAACCCTGCAGAAAGTAGGCATAGAGGGAACTTTCCTCAACATAATAAAGGCCATATATGACAAACCCACAGCCAACATCGTCCTCAATGGTGAAACACTGAAAGCATTTCCACTAAGATCAGGAACAAGACAAGGTTGCCCACTCTCACCACTATTATTCAACATAGCTTTGGAAGTTTTAGCCACAGCAATCAGAGAAAAATAGGAAATAGAAGGAATCCAAATCAGAAAAGAAGAAGTAAAGCTGTCACTGTTTGCAGATGACATGATACTCTACATAGAGAATCCTAAAGATGCTACCAGAAAACTACTAGAGCTAATCAGTGAATTTGGTAAAGTAGCAGGATACAAAATTAATGCACAGAAATCTGTTGCATTCCTATACACTAAGGATGAAAAATCTGAAAGTGAAATCAAGAAAACACTCCCATTTACCATTGCAACAAAAAGAATAAAATATCTAGGAATAAACCTACCTAAGGAGACAAAAGACCTGTATGCAGAAAATTATAAGACACTGATGAAAGAAATTAAAGATGATACAAATAGATGGAGAGATATACCATGTTCTTGGATTGGAAGAATCAACATTGTGAAAATGACCCTACTACCCAAAGCAATCTACAGATTCAATGCAATCCCTATCAAACTACCACTGGCATTTTTCACAGAACTAGAACAAAAAATTTCACAATTTGTATGGAAACACAAAAGACCCCGAATAGCCAAAGCAATCTTGAGAACGAAAAACGGAGCTGGAGGAATCAGGCTTCCTGACTTCAGACTATACTACAAAGCTACAGTAATCAAGACAGTATGGTACTGGCACAAAAACAGAAATATAGATCAATGGAACAGGATAGAAAGCCCAGAGATAAACCCACGCACATATGGTCACCTTATCTTTGACAAAGGAGGCAGGAATGTACAGTGGAGAAAGGACAGCCTATTCAATAAGTAGTGCTGGGAAAACTGGACAGCTTCATGTAAAAGTATGAGATTAGATCACTCCCTAACACCGTACACAAAAATAAGCTCAAAATGGATTAAAGACCTAAATGTAAGGCCAGAAACTATCAAACTCTTAGAGGAAAACATAGGCAGGACACTCTATGACATAAATCACAGCAAGGTCCTTTTGACCCATCTCCTAGAGAAATGGAAATAAAAACAAAAGTAAACAAATGGGACCTAATGAAACTTCAAAGCTTTTGCGCAGCAAAGGAAACCATAAAGAAGACCAAAAGACAACCATCAGAATGGCAGAAAATATTTGCAAATGAAGCAACTGACAAAGGATTAATCTCCAAAATTTATAAGCAGCTCATGCATCTTAATAACAAAAAAACAAACAACCCAATCCAAAAATGGGCAGAAGACCTAAATAGACATTTCTCCAAAGAAGACATACAGATGGCCAACAAACACATGAAAGAATGCTCAACATCACTAATCATTAGAGAAATGCAAATCAAAACTACAATGAGGTATCATCTCACACCAGTCAGAATGGCCATCATCAAAAAATCTAGAAACAATAAATGCTGGAGAGGGTGTGGAGAAAAGGGAACCCTCTTACACTGTTGGTGGGAATGTAAATTGATACAGCCACTGTGGAGAACAGTATGGAGGTTCCTTAAAAAACTACAAATAGAACTACCATATGACCCATCAATCCCATTACTGGGCATATACCCTGAGAAAACCATAATTCAAAAAGAGTCATGTACCAGAATGTTCATTGCAGCTCTATTTACAATAGCCCAGAGATGGAAACAACCTAAGTGTCCATCATCGGATGAATGGATAAAGAAGATGTGGCAATATATACAATGGAATATTACTCAGCCATAAAAAGAAACGAAATTGAGCTATTTGTAGTGAGGTGGATAGACCTAGAGTCTGTCATACAGAGTGAAGTATGTCAGAAAGAGAGAGACAAATACCGTATGCTAACACATATGTATGGAATTTAAGAAAAAAAAATGTCATGAAAAACCTAGGGGTGAAACAGGAATAAAGACACAGACTTACTAGAGAATGGACTTGAGGCTATGGGGAGGGGGAAGGGTAAACGGTGACAAAGCGAGAGAGAGGCATGGACATATATACACTACCAAACGTAAGGTAGATAGCTAGTGGGAAGCAGCCGCATAGCACAGGGAGATCAGCTCGGTGCTTTGTGACCGCCTGGAGCGGTGGGATAGGGAGGGTGGGAGGGAGGGAGACGCAAGCGGGAAGAGATATGGGAACATATGTATATATATAACTGATTCATTTTGTTGTGAAGCTGAAACTAACATACCATTGCAAAGCAATTATACTCCAATAAAGATGTTAAAATGAAAAAAAAAAAAACAAGGAAATGTGTATTATCTTTAAGAATTATTCCCATGAAAAATGTCAAATTAAAAGAAAATAAATCTTAAGCTGTATTGAAAATTGAAACTGGAGACCCTCCAGGAAGTTCCCTACATGGAGTCTCAGAACCCCTTTCCCCCTTTCCCCAAGCTGCGTTGTGTTGTTTTTCCTTTTAGGGGAAGCAGATGAGACTGTTAAAATGGACACCAGGTTTGAATATCCCCAAGAAGACAAAACCATTTAAGTCATGCAAGCAGAACTAAATTTAGTTTATTTCATGAACATAAGCTAAACTTAACTTAGTTTATTTCTTACAAATGTCACTGATAATCATAAACAAAACTTGTCATCTTCTTAAAATAGTACAGGATAATAACTTTTAACCAATCCCCCATTGTAGCAACCAATCCCTGTAAAGATTATTTATTAAAACAACTCCCTCACTTTTACTTTATAAGCTTCCTGTAATGTCGTGCCTCTCAGCTTCATGCGAATTTTGGGTGTGAATTTTCCCAGTTTGTGAACTGTTCTTTTATGAATAATAAACTCTTACTAGATACTCTTTTACTGATCTAGTTTTAATTTTTACTGTTTCTGGATTTTAGACAAGACACACAGGCTGTGGCTATTATCAATTATTTTTAAGCAGGGTGCCCAGGTCTGGTTGCCCATCTCAGAGATGCACCACCCGTTTGCCACATGGGAGAAAAGTGTTTGCAACCTCCTGTTTCATGTTCCTTTGTTGGCAAGCATACTCACTTGCCTGCTCTGTTGGTATCAACATCAGGAAGAAGTGTGCGTCCCTTTGGAGCTTAAATAAGACAAAAGATGATTATGAATTGATTTTCCCAAAAGGAGTGACCTGTCTCTCCAGGAGGGGGTTATCTGCGGGCTGTTCTCTGCTTCCTCCAATAGCTGAGTGAGCAATAGCCGCCCTGGGTCTTTGCCACTCACACAGCTTAAGACTCCCACCTTCACAAGGCATCTGGGTAAAGGTGGTTCACTGAACACATATGTTTACTACTGCTCCTTCCATCACCAGTTTTTGTTCTTTGTTTTAAAGCTTGAAGTTATAAAGACAAAGAGAATAGACAACACTTTGGGGGAACAGGGAGTCAGATGAACCTAAGAAAGCTAAACTGAAGCCGTGGTGAAAGCAATTGCAGTGCTTCAGAGAGGCTCAGAACCAGGCTCGGGTCCAAGTAAATACGGAGGTGAATGTGGGGCTGCAAATACAGGAGTGATTGAAAGTCTATGAAAGGAGTTAAACCCCATCCATTCCCCTACGCTTCCAGAAGAGTGGTGTTTCCACCTTGGAGATAATGAAAGAAAATGGCTGATAAAATGGAAACGAGGAAGTTGTTTAACCTTTACAACGATGGGTTGTTACCATGGGTGCTTCCAGACGGCAGGTGATTGGCTAAAAGTGATGATCTTGTACCATTTTAGGAAGATGACTTCAGTTTTGTTTATGATTATCAGAGGCATTTACAGGAAATAACCTAAGTTAGGTTTAGCTTATGTTCTTGAAATAAGCTAGATTTTGTTCTGCTTATGCGGCTTAAGTGATTTTGTCTGTTTGGGGGATTTTCAAGCCTTGTCTCTATTTTATTTTATTGTAACAATTCTGACTAGAAATTCTCATAACAGATGGTCAAATGGATTACCTCATAGTAAAGCCCCCCAGCTTATACTAAGGTATAAGCCTTACTAAACCTTACCTCACCCACACAGGGCTTCCAATCATCTTAATGCTCCTCTCTCGTGATGTGAATAGACAGCCAAATATATCCAGATATTTGAGGAAAGATTCAAGAGACAGAGACATAAAAGAAAAGAAAGGAAAGGAAAAAATGAAATGAAAACAGTAACTTGAAGAAAATAGAGACGCTTGCAGAACAAGAAAATTAAATGCTCAGGCAGATAAGGAAAGATACTATATTCATGTAACAAAAGCAAGATGCTATAAAAAGCAACCTTCAGAGAGCCAAGCAGAACTCTTCAAAATTAAAAATGTGATAGTAGAAATGAAAAACTCAATAGCAAGTATGAAAGATCAATGTGAGTAAATATCTCAGAATAAAGATCGAAAAGAGAGAAATGGAGACTAATAGGAATTCTAGGGAGAGAGAATGCAGAAGACAGAGTGGAAAGTTATCTTTAAAAAAAAAAAAAAGGAACATTTCCAGAACCTCAGGACATGAGTTTCTAGACCAAAAAGTCCCCGAATACCCAGCCTAATAGATGAAAAAGACTAACGCGGAATTTCACAGCTCTAGAGAAGATCCTTAAAGTTTCTAGAGAAAAAAAAAAAGTCACAATCAAAAGAAAAAGTAGCAGGATGACATCAGATTGCACAACAATAGCAAAAAAAAAAAAAAAAAAAGATAAAAGACAAACATTTTATAATTCTGAAGAGATTATAACAATGTTGAATGACCTTCAGTTCTATACTCAGCCCAAAGAATCAATGAAGTATGCACCTATAATACATTATTAGATACGCAAACTTCTAAAGATATACCTACTCTGCTTGCTTTCTCAGGAAGCTACTGGAGAAGGGTTCTACCAACATGAGGAAGTGAGCGAAGAAAGAGAAGATATGGGAGCTAAGAAACAGATGAACCAGGAGAGAGGAAAAGTGGATTCCCAAGGTGATTGTGGTGGTCCCTGAGACTGAAGCAAGAGGAGAGCAGGTGTCCTGAGATGATGATGTCTCTTAGATGATGAAGCTGATAAAAATGCAGGGTGTCTGAGCATATTGAAGGGAGATTTACAAATGTGATAGGGCTTTGGAGATTTGTGATAGGGACACAGGAAATTATGTAACTGAATGAAAAATAAATTGTTAACTCCAAGGTTGTGGGGTGGGGCATGAAACAAGACAGGAAATGGAGTAGGTGTACACTGCCTGGCTCAGCTGTGAATGTGGTTACACAGAAATGGTAATATAACCATAGGATAAATTCTCATCTTCTAATAGTGGGGAGTCAACATATGATGGCCAGAACTGGGAGGTGATGATTCTGCAATATAGGTATATTATTTTGAGATAGAAGTTTTATTCTAAAAGACACAACTCAAGCAGTTGAAAACGCTTGCCTCTGGGGAGTGGGGAAGATGAGGATAGGAGCAGAGGCAGGCCAGGAGCAAGAACTGCTATTTGTCATTATAAGCCTTTTAGAGCTATTTGACTTCTCATACAATATTCGGTATATCCTTAACAGAAATTAAAATTACATTTACAAAGCAGATAGAAGGCCGGTGATGTGCAGGTCATACCTGGATAATGTTTTGCACTGCATTTGATAGGAAATAAAAGGAGAGTGCAATGGGGCAGGGAATAATCATGCAATTTAGGAAAATTATGGAAATAAAATTATGGATCAAAGTTTGGCTTGGATATGAGGGGAGGTGGCCTAAGCCTGGCAGACCCTAGAACCTGAAATTCAAAGCTGCGAAGTGACAGCACACACACTGTTTAACCCAGTTTCCATGTGAATCCATTATCATTATAGGAAAGGTGATAATTTATCTCCATTCTACAAATGAGGAATCTGAAACTCGCAGAGATTAAATGACTTGGCCAAAGCAACTGACTCATGAGAAGTAGAGCTGGGATGTCAAAGGCCAAGTTTCCAGTTTTGCAGTGCCTGTTACTCTAAAAAAATTGAGCCTGTCTCAAGGATGGATTATTGATACAGATAGCAAACAGCTCGAGAGGTACATTTATTTAAACAGTTATTGACTAACCATCTACATTCGCTGAGATGGTTACACGGTGCTCAGCCAGTGGTCAGTCTTCATTGCCCACATGTTTTGGAGCTGGATCCCACAGAGAAATTGGTAAAATAAGGTGACTCAAATACTAGCAGCTTTAGCTCAAGAGTGGAGGCGGCTTTCTCAGACGTCTTGCCTTCCCTGCCTGGTTCTACTACCTATTTTCCGTTTGTCAGTGTTCCCTATTTATCTCTGCCTTTGGAAACACTCCAGCCTCACTACTTGAGGAAATAAAAATCTGGTCTTGGTCTCAGCTACAGTGACCAACTTGTCTCAGTTTACCTGGGACTGTCCTCATTTTAGCACTGAAAGTCCCCCACCCTAGGAAACCCCTTAGTCGCAGGCAAAATGGGACAGCTGGTCAACCTGGAGGAGGCATTAGCCACCTTTAGGAATAAGAGCTAGTTCAACCCACATGCTCAAAGATGATCCAACACTTTGAGAATGCTTCTCCGGGAACTCACTTTGTTTGTCTCTAGGTCGTGGCTTCAGCTGACTTGAAAAGCAGGGGGACATTTGTGTGCACATGCGTCCTTCTTGCTTTCCATCCCCTAATCTGATCCTCACTGAGCAAAGATCTGGCTACATAATCTTAAGCAAGTTATTTAAACAGTTTCCACCTCCTCTCTGGGACTAACAAGGCTTCATAGGGGTGATATAAAGATTGAATTATGCCATTTATCAAATGTTTACTACGTGCCAGAAATTATGTACATTATAACTATTTATATTCTGTCTCCCATCAATAGAAGGTTCATGAAGATGGGAATTTTATCTGTTTTCTTTACTGTCGTATCCCAGTGGTGGGGGGTAGGGGTGGTGTTGGAATATATATATATAAATAATATATATATATATATATATATATTTTTTTTTTTTTTTTTTTTTTTTTTTGCAGTACGCGGGCCTCTCACTGCTGTGGCCTCTCCCAGAGCACAGGCTCCGGACGCGCAGGCTCAGAGGCCATGGCTCACGGGCCCAGCCACTCCGCGGCATGTGGGATCTTCCCGGACCGGGGCACGAACCCGTGTCCCCTGCATCGGCAGGCGGACTCTCAACCACTGCGCCACCAGGGAAGCCCTTTTTTTTTAAATATATATATATTCTGAATATTTGTTAGGTGACTAAATGAATGATTATATTTAGTCCTACACAAAACTGTAAGGCAGCAATTCCCATCCCAGTTTTACAAGTTAGGAAACTGATGCTCACAGAGTTTAAGTAACTTGCTATGCCCACGAATGAGTGGCAGACTCAGAATTCAAAATCAGGTCTGCCCAGACCAAACGCCAGACTCTTGGCCACTGTGCTAAACTAAGACAAGGCATGTGCCCCACACGGTACCCAGCCCATAGCAGAATGGTACCCAGCCCACAGGAGAATGTAAACCCCATTCTTCTCGCTCTTCTGTACCTCACTCTTTGATCATTGCTGCCGCCAGCACAGAGACTCGTGGCCGATAAATTTAAAGCCTGGAAACTGCTTCCTCCTGCCTGCCTAGCGCACTGAGGTCTGTTCCAGCAGGAAGGCAGCGCCAACGGAGTGGCATTAATTGCTGGTGACTAGTGTGCACATCCGAGCGAGGAAGTGGCACCTTCCATCAGCGCTTGTCTCTTCACATCATCCTGGGAGTAATCTGACCCAACACACCATCACCATTTGACAGGAATGTCACTGCCTGGAGACCCAAAAATACTAAACAGGAAAGCTCCTGCAGAGTGACAGCCGGAACATCCGTGTCTGACAGTGGCGAGTGCTTGCTCACCCCATCTCTCAGCCCAAAGTGCCCCTCATCTGTGTCTGGGTCTGTCGAAAGTATAGGTGGAGGAACGCGTGCCCTCCTGGGTTCGCATCCTGCTGGAGCTCTTCTATGGCTGGATACTTACAGCAGCTCTTTGCCCTCTGCTTCCTCCCCTGGCACCTACCTTTTCATCCTTTTCCCAAAGGTCCTCTGAGTTCTTGGAGTTTTGCAGCTGTTCTTTTATTCGCTTTTATTCTCTCTTCCACTCCCAGAATTCACCTGCATATAGGACATACCCTTTGTCACTAAATTTATCTTTTTTTCCGAAACAAGATGAAAATAGAAAGAATACGTGTATGCATAATGTGGATTTCACTGGAGACTTTGGAACAACAGGCAGCTGTCAAGAGCCATCAACTCAAAATCTCATAGTGGAGTTTGTCCTAATACCAACAGGGGCCTCTTCTTGCCCCATACTGCCCCCTCACACTGCTTAACCTACCACTGCCTTGCAAAATTCTCTCACCCTTCTTTCTTTGCCCTGCAACTCCTCCTTCCAAAAAGAACCCTGGACCTCTGAATTCTTCATTTATGACTCAGAACACAGCAGGTTTCCCTACCTCAAGATAATCAGAAACAAAGGGCCTTAGAAGATAGTTGAGGTTAAACTAAAAAGCAAAAGGAAGAAACAGAATTCTGTTGTATTATTGTTAATATCAATGACTGTGTCGTCCTTGGAGATCACCGCCTACCTCTCTGCACCCACAGCAGGTTGCCTGAGCTTTCAGGCGGTCCTCCCTGACCCCCGCTCTGTACTGCTATGTGTTGAATTAGTGCTTATGGCACTGCCCCCTCCAGTGGACCACTGACATCGCCCCTGGTGGTCTCTAACCTAACTTATTCCCCCTTCCAGGCTTAGCACAGAGCAGGTGTGCTGGAAGCCGTGTCCATTTAGGCTAATTAGGACAGATGTAAGACCCCAAGTTTTCCAAAGGGACAATGCCATAGCGGGATGAACTGATCACTTTACCCAAAGCACACGCAGCCCCAGAATCAGCTCTCACTGACCTTGGTGCTTCCTTTGGAAGAAGCCTTGGGATTCAGGTCCCATCTTTACTGCCAGTGAAAAGTGGCTGCTCGCCTGCTGATGGCCCAGTGTCAGCTTTCCCCGCCCCGCTTACCCTTCTCTTCCCCACTGGGATTTTTGAAACCACCTCCTCCAGCGTGCACATAAAAGGCGAGTATGTGGCAAAGTTGAATCACCTGACGCTGTACAGTGTGTTGTCATTATTGTCACCGCAGTGTAATAAGACATGGTTTATTCATTTCTGAGAACTCCCAGCATTTCGTGCTTCCTTCCCACCCCTGCCCGTCACTTAGGAGAATCTATCTTTTCTCACTCAACTTTTTCTTCCTTCCCCACCCTTTAGGAGAACTCTGTGTTTGCTTGGAGCTACCCAGACATACTGGGCAGAATCAGGAATCTGAGTAAAGAGCAAGAGAAGACTGGAGGGACTGGAGGGAAAGAAGATGCTTGCTGTCGAGTTCAGGTGCTCCTTTATTTTGAGCAATGGATGAAACTTCAGAGAGGTCATGTCATCTACATAATAGAGGTTGGTAGAGGAGGGGAGATAGCAAAAATATGGCAGCTGGATGCCGGTGAGGACTTGGAGGATGAAGGGTAAGGCCCTCTGTAGCTGTGACGTCCATCTAGTAGCCACTAGACACATTCAACTCTAGAATTTCGACTTCAATTAAGTAAAGTTAAATAAAAGTAAAATTTCATATCTTCAGTCATAGTCACGGTACAAGTCACAGTTCAAGTGCCCACCAGTCTCGAGTGGCGAGTGGCCACGGTATAGAACAGCATAGACGTAGAACACGTCCATCATCACAGTTCTTCTGAACAGTGTTGCTCTAGAGCTATTGTAGGGTGTGAAAAAAAAGAATAGAAGAAATTGTAAAGAATTATTATTGTGAATTATAACTTAGATATTTTTTATCCTAGATTTTCTTTATCCTATCCTATGCAAGTGAATGTTGGATTTTTCTTCCTTCTTTTCTTTTTTTTGGTCATGGAGATACTTTAGACAGCTAATCTTTGTTTTCTTTTGACTATAACTAGGTATAGAATTGGTTTCCATGAGTGCATGCTTCTATGAGTCCCATGGTTCTTCTTAGAAAAGCTTGCAAGTATAGTTGTCAACTCGGGGTGTCATTACATAGGGGAGAGACTATGGGAGTTGGCTTCAGAAAATCTAGGTTCAAATCCTAACTTCTCCACCTACTACTTAAAGTCAAAGGACACTAGGTGATAAGAAAGGCTCACTTTCCCACTGGTTTCATCTTGTTATGTGGGAAGAGAACTGTCAGGCAGTGAACATTTACTGAGCTCCCACTAAGTACATACTGTTCCACAGCTTGGTTCTGAGAGCAAATCAAATGTGAACACATGGGTCTTCTAGAGGAACTCTTAGCATAGCAAAGAGATAGAATACAAGGCAAACAACAGATACCTCAGGGTATCTTCACCTAGATGTACAGACACAGGGCAATCTCAAGGAATCTGGAATCAGGTGGAACTTCCCGTGATTTGAGTAGGTCAGGCATCCTTTAGTCCTCGTCTGTCTCCTTGGGGCTATCTACCCACCTCTTAATTAGTCTTTTATGCCTGGAGGTGATTTTTATCTAGATCCATTAAGTCAAAACACTCACTGGTACTCCATCTCCCAGACTTTTCAGGCATTCATCGGCATAAGTGAAATGAAATCACTTTTGCAAAGAGCCCATCACCAGATGAGGGTTTGCACCTGAAGGTCTTCAGGTCTAAAAAGATGTTTAGATTGGTTTTTGTCAGATCAGGAATTTATTTGGCCTTCCTTTTGTTAGTCTTCTAAGAATCCTTCCCAGGGATCCATGCATTTGTAAAGTAGGATGGTTGTTTGATGGTTTTCTTTGGAGTTTAAGATCTGGAAGCCTGGTGAGAACTACCCCTAAATAAAACCATTGTTTAAGAGACCCTATGTCCTTCTCTTGCTTTGTCCAGATCATTGAACTGTGCTTCAGAAAGACTACAGAAAGACAGTGTTTTACCTAAATAGTGTAAAGACAATCAGGGACTCAAGTGCATTAGAATCACATATGCCCTAACCTCCTCCCTCAAGCCTATGTTTCACCAATTCACTGACACATTTTTTTTCCTCCTGTTTTACGACTTGTGCAACTGAGCAAATGAAACCACATGCACTGAAGATGTTCTAACAAATCAAGCTCTAACAAAATATAACTTAAAAATCTTTTAGTCTTTGATAGAAGACCTGCTCATTCCCTCTCAAACATCCATTGACTTTCCTTGCAAACAGACCTGTCTGTTAAGATAGGCAGTGTGCTCAGCAAATAATTCCTAATTGCAGCCTCCCATGCAGCCAAAGTTGGTCTGTGACATCGTTCTTAACAATAACGACAGCAACCCTATTATGACATGTAGCATTTGCCCATTTCTGCGATGGAAACGCTTCCAACATGGTTGATTTCAAGCCACCAGTGGTTAAGAACTGGCAAGCAAAGTCCCTAAAGATTTAACAGTCATCCCTTGCAGGCTAATAAAAGCCAGTTTTGGCAGACAACTAGTTCTAGCCAATTAGACATTGGCTGAGTTCTGCTGGAATCTCTGGGAACTTTTTGCTTTTTTCCAAAAGAAGATAATGCTGGAGTTACCATGGCTCTTTTTCCTGTCTTGAACATCAGTGTGATTCTGGAATTTCATCAGTAGTCTTGCAATCATAAGACAACAAAACGAAATGCCAACGTAGTAAAGTAGAAAGACGGAAAGAACCATAGAGCCATGACTGCGGCTGTGGAATCCCTACCTACAGTCTTCTTGTTATGTGATATAAACAGATATCAGGTTTGTTAGCTGCAGGTGGAAGTACCTCATATGTGAAAGGAGGCTGTAAGCTGCGTGTGGAGGTGAGAAGCAGGAAAGAGATGGGTGGTGTTGAGGAAGTCACCATCATAGCAGGAGACTGAAGCTCATGTTACGTTAATGACCGAGGCACCATCCCCCCCTCCCCCATAGGATATTTTCCCCCTTTGGTGTTTGGAGGTTATGTATTCTCTTTTTTTTTTTTTTTTTTTTTCTTGCGGTATGCAGGCCTCTCACTGTTGTGGCCTCTCCCGTTGCGGAGCACAGGCTCTGGACGCGCATGTATTCTATTTTTATTATTTAAGAACTACCCTGGCAATTTTAACATACGCACTTAATAAAGTCTAAAGTTAAAGTTAGTCTCCTCCTGAAAACTATAAGGAACTCAGAACATTTTAAATCTGACCAACTCTTTCCTTGTTTGTATAACATTGTTGTCAAACATTTTAGTTCTATCTAGTTTTTTAACCTTCAAATTATCCTCTTCTGCATTCTCTCTATTTTCTCCTCTGACCCTTGGAGAAACATATATTAAAATGTCTTTTATAGCTGGAAGTTTGCATCTTTTGATCACCTGCAGTCACTCCCCTAACCTCCTCCCATCCCCACCTCTGGTTCTCTGTTTCTATGAGTTTTTAATTTTAGATTCCACATATAAGTGATGTAATACACTATCTGTCCTTCTCTGACTTATTTTTCTTAGCATAATGCCCTCGAGTTTCATCCATGTTGTTGCATATTGTAGGAGTTCCTTCTTTTTTATGGTTGAATATATATATATATATATATATATATATATTTTTTTTTTCCATTCATCTCTTGATGGACACTTAGGTTGTTTCCAAGTCTTGGTTATTGTAGATAATGCTGCACTGAACGTGGAGGTGCAGATATCTTTTCAAGATCCTATTTTCATTTTCTTTGGATGTATGCCCAGAAGTGGGATTGCTGGATCACATGGTAGTTCTATTTTTAATTTTTTGAGGGGCTTCCATACTATTTTCTACAGCAGCTGTACCAATTCAAATTGCTACCAAAAATAAGTTCTGGGTATGTAACGTACAGCATGGTGAGTATAGTTAACAATTCTGTGTTGTACGCTTGAAAGTTGCTAAGAGTTAGACCTTAAAAGTTTTTATCACAGGAAAAAAATTTTGTAACTACATGAAGTGATGGATGTTAAGCTTAAGGTGGTAATCATTTTGCAATACATACATATGTGAAATTGTTACGTTGTACACTTTAAGCTTGCGCATCGTTATATGTCACTTATATCTCAGTAAAATTGGAAAAAATAATAAAATCGCAATCATTTAAAAAATGAAATAAAATGTATCTCTCACCTATATCTCTTCACATTTCCTTTGTACTTTGCAGTTACTTATCTCTTGCTTACATTCTGCATTATTTCTTGAGATATATCCTACAGTTCAAAAAGACTCTGATTTTTTCCTAAATTTTTTTTACCACATCAATTCTTTTTAATCTTTCTATTGAGGTATTTAAAAAAATACTACATATTCTGGGTTTCTTCAAGGTCTGGTTGTTCTCTTGCAAGTACACCTGATCATTTTTGTTCATTTTTTGTTCCTATTTCTTTAATCATACCACATTTATATTATTTTATAGCCTGCATCTGGCAAGTCTATCTGTGGGATTGGGGTAAAAGTCAATTTTTCAAACTAGGGAGCAAAGTGCCCCTTGTTTGTGTGTTGGTCATGCTTAGAATCATGAAAACAGAATTGGAGATGAAGATGGCTATAAACGGATTGGAGCCAATGTCCCTAGGAGAGGCATGAATTCTGTGACATTCTTGCCAGCAGTACTGACCATGGCCTTAGTCCCCAGTGAGAGAAGGCTATCACCTACCAGAGCAGTACTTCCAGGTATCTACACTTCTGACCATTAGGCATTCTTGAAGTTATCCTTTTTTTCTAAGTAGAAACCAACGTTTCGAGTTTCTTCTTGTAGCCCATGGGTCTGATTTCTGGAGTTAACAGAACCAACTTAAGCTTTATTTCTCCTACAAACTTTCAGATATATGATTACAATGATATTCATCTTAAGTCAATTTCTTCAGATACATAGAAATAGTTGGTAGAAGGAAGGCACAGGGCATGCAGTATTTCCAAATCTCTAGCTCTCTTAGGATAATAAACTCCTTTATTTACCCTGAACCTAAGAGTTTACAAGGCATTTTCATAAGCAGCAGCTCCTTTATCTCACAACAACTCTGGGAGAAGAGCATCACATCCCCATTATGCAGACGGCACCTATGAGGCTCTGAGAGTTTAGGTGACTTGCTCAGACTACAAGCTCTGAACAGTAGAGTGGAGTGAGAGTTCAGTGCAGAGCTTCTGAGGCCAAATGCATGTTTTTCTCACTTGTTTTCTCTTAAGATCCTGCTCTCCTTCTGCCCATCCCTGTTCCTGAACAAACATTTTGATTTTATGATCTGTTGCCAGCTGCTGATTTATTTTGGAAGCAAGGATTGGCTGGAACTGAATGATACTGTATGACCATCCTAGGATTACAAACTGGAAAACTCATCAGGGGAGGGAACAGGGTCTTTATGAAAAAAGACGCAGACAATGCCACTCCTTCGGAAGAGGAAATGCAAATGGGTTTAGGGTAGACAGCCAGCCAGCTTCATTCCTGGGTTCACAGTGGCTTTGCTGATTATGGGAGATAAGTCAGGGCACCCCATTCTGGGGAATGTGAGGGACATGATTTCTCAAAGGCTCTTTGTCTCAGTCAGACCCCAGGTGAAAGGCAGTGAATCTGCCTCATAGCACTCACGTTTGCTCCAGCTTCTGGGCGCTGCTGGCTGGTACATGGTTTTGAGGCATCATTCCTTGATCCAGATTTGATGTGGGTTTTGTGCCTTATCTTCAGAGACGCGTCACAGGGACTGGCATTCTAAAAGCATATAAACGCATGGGCATGGAGCTTAAGCCATCCAGGTTCCAACTGAACCATTAACTTAATTTATTCTTCCAACAAATATTTACTCAGGGCTTACTCTACATCGGGGACTGTGCTAGGTGTGAGGGCACAGTGCGGAGCTGAATCAGACAGGTGAGGCTGCTGCTTTCAGGTAAGGCCTTGAGTTTGCCCCATAATAATAGCAGTGATGACTCTGTACCAGGGACCAGTGTCAAGTTCTTTCATGTAATTAGCCCTCACAATGACACTATGAGGAAGGAAGATGTCATCTGATAAGACAAACTTAGAAATGTTAAACAGTTTGTCCCCAATCCAGGAATTAGTAAACAGCAGAGCCAGGATTCAAACCTACATCTGTTGATATCAAAGACAGTATTCTTAACAAATCTCAGTGTCTTAGTTTTATGACCTATGAAAAAGAACTAAATAACCCTGACTTTTTAATTGATTCATTGTTAGTATCAAATAAAAACAGGTTTAATTTTTAGCTAGGCGCCGGGCCACCTGGAGTTGACAATATTTTTCCAGTCCCCCTGGGACCTAAGTGCAGTCACATGACTGAGTTCTACATAAAGAGAAGCGGTATATGTAATTTACGATCACACTCTTAAAGGGAAGAGATATATTTTGCCTTTCCTCATATCCCTTTTACCTGATGACTGGAATGCAGAGGAGAGGTGAGCTATTTTGTACCATGAGGCTGAGGGCAACACCTGAGGGGTGGTGAAGCCACAAGACGCAAAGAGTCTAAGCCTCTGTCACCATGGGGAGCTACAGCCGCCTTGGACTTGCTACTTGGCAGACTATTGTGGGAGGGAAATTAACTTTATCTTGTTTAATCTTTATTATTTTAGATTTCTGATATATACAACTGAACCTATATCTTTACCAAAATATCATCTATTAAAATAGAATTACAGCAGAAAGGACTTGTGATTAGGGATCAGGAATCCCGAGGTTCTTAGCTTTCTCAGTAACTTACTGTGTGACTTTAGGCAAGTCACTCTCCCTCTCTGAACTTTAGGTCTTTCCTTGTGAAGGTAAAAGGAGTATAATGAGACATAAGGATGTCCATTCCAGCTTGTGTCTGTGAATCAGATAGTTTTACTTATAATACAGGGTTATTTATTCTATAACTATATATAAAGTGTCAACAATTTCAGGCACTGGGCTATGTACCAGAGCTATAAAGATGACCCAAAACAGCCTTGTTTTGGTTCACAAGATGTTTATAGTCTAGAGAAGACAGTCATGCAAGTCAGCAGTTATCAACCAATGATATTTGCAATTTGACAAACATGACCGAAGGTGTAATAGGGGCATAAAGAAAAGAGCTCCCAGATCTGTTTGGGAAATTTGGGAGGAATCTACAAAAAATGGTGACAGCCAAACTAAAACTTGAAGAATGAGCAGAAATCTGCCCCATAGATTGAGTGGGGGAGCAGGTTAGGAAAAAGGGCACAGCAGGTGAAAAGAATAATGTCATCAAAGGCATGGAGGAATGAATTAACATGGTGGATCTGAGGAGGAGAAGATGATTCCAGATGGCCACAGTGCTGTCTTCCTGGAGGAGCTGGTAGGATGGGAGGCCACACAGGGGAGCAGGGAACAGGGGAGGAAGAAACACTGCTTGATGATCAAATTACCCTGGATGTGACGAGGAGCTGATGAAGAGGTTTACTAAGGAAGTGGCATGATCATATTTGCACAAAGGAGAAGTGATTGTGGCCAAAGTGCTTGTGGTAGAAGAAGTTAATGGGAATAAAAACAGAGTAGGGGCACAAGCTAGAAACTACCCCAATAGCTTAAGGCACGATGCTTTGTGCCTGACTAGTTCTATGACAAGAAGATGGATTCAAGAATATTCATCTATTTGCAAGACTGTTTTCAATATAGATGAGGGGATAAGGAGAAGATGGTGTTAAATGTAGGTTTTTGGCCGGGAGGGACCAGAGAGATGATTACCTGAGATAGACAATGTAGGAAGATGAGCAGGCTTCTATGTTTACGAGGAAAGAGATGAATTGGGAATGGATGTATTGAGGGGAAGTGTCTGTGGGGCATCTAGGTGGGCTTGTCTAGTGACAACAGGCACAATAACCAACAGTTACTAGGAGCCAGGCACTGTTCCAAGTGTTTTTTTGTGTACAGTGAGGCTTTTAACCATCACAACAACCATACATAGGTAGGACTACACTCCCCATTTACAGAGAAGAAAATAGAGGCACAGAGAGTTTAAGTAACCAACCCAAAGTCACATATTTAGTAACTGGAAGAGCTGGGACTTGAACCCTGGCAGAGGGGCTCCAGAACAGTGCTCCTCACACTGGATCATACAAGCACGAGCTATAACGGGATGGTGCTCCAAAGTAGAGCCAAAATTCTGAAGTAGGAACCTGGGCTGGGAGGAATCAGCACCTTCATTGCATGATGAACTATTAGGCAGAATGAGATAATTCCAGGAAGGAAATTAGAAGAGAGCCGAGTATGTGCCTCTGGAAAATATCAATATTTAAAAGTTGGGCCAAATATCTCCAAAAAGATAACAAAAATTCAGGGATTAATATGGGTGATACCACACAAAAGAAGCAATTAGTTGTATGAAATACTACTGAGCACCTACCAAGCAGCAGGTATGGTGCTGTAAGTTTCACCGTTGTTCTTGCAGGTGTTTACTGGGGAAGAAGAGACATAAAAATGCTCAATATAATGTTGTGATACAGGAAATGTCTCCAGGGTAGTGCAGAAGCCCAGAGGAGAGAGCCCCTAATGACTCTGGTAAGTTCTAGGAGGATTTCACAGATGTAGGAGAACTTGAGCAGAGATTTAAAGGAAGAGCAGGAGTTACTTGATTGACAAGAAAATAAAAGGGTGTTCTAGTCAGAAGGAAAATGCTGTGTTCTGGGTAAATTAGGAGTCATGTTTGTTAGCAGCAGCTAACCTGGCAAAAATGGCTTACTGCAACAAGAAGCAGGCAGGAGCAGGCAATGTCGTGTTGGCGTAGTGGCTCCACAATGCCCTGAGGCTGCTAGGCTCTTTTCATCATTTCCCTCTGCCATCCTTCCTTAGCATTCTGTCCCAATGTTTATCACCTCATGGTCCCAAGGTAGCTGCTGGACTTCCAGACTCCTGTGTTTACATTACCGTCAAAATGATAAGAAAGGGTCACAAGGCTGAAGGCGAGGGCTGAGGCTGTATTCTTTAAACTGTTTTCTCAAACACTTCACGTGGCCAGTACAGGTCCACGTGGCCACACCTGGCTGCAGGAAAGTATGAAGAGGTGAGTACTAGTAGCTGGGCACTTTGCTGTTCTCTCTTAGTGAGAAGAAAGGGAGAATGGATGATGGGTAGGTAATAGGTGTCTACCATGTTGCTGTAGAAAAATTGTGGGTCTGGAAGACAGGGGAACATGTCTCTAGCAGTAGCTATGACTTCAGCCCAATCAGGGAAAGGCTCTGTGTCTCAATTTTGCCTTGTGTAAAAAATAGGCAGTGAGCGATATGAACCCCAATGAACCCCACCATGTCATGCCATTATTAGCATTAGGCCCAAAGGCACATCACAAAGTGCTTGGGACTAAAAGTAAAAAGCTCCCCCCTATGTAAAAAGCAGCACAGCAGTATCCTTTTAATCATTTTGATAAGGAGACTCAGGAAATGGACCATCATTCATTCAGGAAAATGTCCTCCCAGGTACTAGGGGACATACGTGATGTGTCTTTAACTCTGCAGTGACATTTTTAGCATGTGCATCTAATGTCTTAGACTTTATTCCAGTTATAGCAGATAGGTTTTTTTTTAATTTAATTTTTTTTTTATTTTTAGCATTTAGATAAAGTGTGTATTGTTGGAACATATTGAAACCAGATTAATCTAAGGAATAACAATGCTGGAAGCACGAGGCTGCTGTGCTGGGAACTTGTCGCGCTGGGTGGTTAAGTAAAGCAGCCATAGCGAGAAAGCTGATAATGCTGGTATCTGATGTGGAGGAGGTAGTCCATGGGGCCGCCCCCTCCAACAATGCCATCTTCCTTCTTTATTTCCTGAACAACCCCGCCGGTGGCAGGGAAGGGGGCAAGCTGGCATTCTGGCTGCCTGCCTGCTGAGTAAAGCCAGGATGATTAATTTCCATTTGCAGAAGGCTGAATTATCTCTGCTCCCCACATGTTCACATGCGTTGTCCAATAATTTCTTTTGTCCTCCAACTTTATTTCAACATGAGTCTAAATGGGACTCTGGGCCAGCAAGTCAGGATCTCTAAAAGGCTGTGTCTTTTGGGAATTAGTATGTTTGCCTGAAGATGATATTCAATGAATATTTATTATTAATAGTAGTAACAGCTAATGGTTATTGAATACTTACTATGTATTGGACTTCAAGTGCATGATTTTACAGATGATGAAACTGAAGCATGGGGAGGGTAAGGAACCTACCTAATGCCTTACAGCTAATAAACAGTACAGTTGGAATTCAAACCCAGCTTTCTGGTTCCTGTATCCTTAACCACTATGATGTACACTGACCAGATACAGCGCCCGCTATGCGCCAGACACTGTGTCAGGTATGGGAATACTGTTACTGACCTTGAGGAAACAGGCTTGTAAACACGTGTTATAAATGTTCACTGAAATCTGGATGGGAAGGTGACACAAAGGGAAGAGGAAGGATCACGAGGAAGTGATGCTTGAGCTGTGTATTACTGGCCATCGAGTCAAGAGTCCTGACTGTCATTCCTTCCATATTCTTAGTGGCTCTGTGACATAGGGCAAAGTGACTTACCTCTCTGAGCTTCAGTTTTCCCATCTGTAAAATACCAGCTAGGTGGCAGTGAGCCTGTGTAACCTTGCAATTGCCACAGTTGGGTAAAGTTGGAAGGGTTTACTGCTGTGGACTTCTCTTATGCTATAGGGCGGGATACTGGGACAAGGAATATTTACTTTCTAATTCCTCTTCCTTAGCTTTCACGCTCTCCCCTTGCTCCTTTATCTATTAGTGCATTTCATTCTGATGAGCAGCCTAGGACCAGAAGCCTTTCCTTGTACCTCAGATGGAAGTCTGGTGTGCCGCCCTCAGAACAGAGGATGTTGTAACTGTCCATGCACGGATGTTGAGTCCCCCACATTGACAGGTTGGCTCACAAGGACTAGTGGACAGCCTGGCCAACCTCCCAGGACGTCCATCCCAACTCAGCTTTGTTATTCTTTAATCTTTACAGAAATATGTTTAATAGGGAAACATTTGGGGATTCATGAATTGATTCATTCAATCAGTAAATATTTACTGAGTTCTTGCAGGCTCGCCCAGCATTCCATACCCCTTCCTTCCCCTGGCCTGAGTGAGCCAGAACCCCCGAACCAGCCACTCCTTTAACCCCGTCCTGTCTGGGCAAAGAACAGATGCCCTCAGGCAACCTACATGCAGAGGCGGGTCCAAATCCAAACCTCAACCCCAGGAGCTGTGCAAACAAAGAAGAGAAAGGGAAATCTCTCCCAGCAGCCTCAGGAGCAGTGGATTAAATCTCCACAATCAACTTGATGTACCTGCATCTGTGCAATACATGAATAGACAACGAATCATCCCAAATTGAGGAGGTGGAATTTGGGAGCAACTATAGACTTGGGTTGCTTTCTGCATCTAATTTGTTTCTGCTTTTATGTTTATCTTCGTTTAGTATCTAGAGTTTATTATCATTGGTAGATTTGTTTATTGGTTTGGCTGCTCTCTTCCTCCTTTATATAGATATATATTTTTTCCTTTTTTTTTTTTGTGAGTGTGTATGTGGATGCTTCTTTGTGTGATTTTGTCTGTATAGCTTTGCTTTTACCATTTGTCCTAGCATTCTCTCTGTCCATTTTTTTTTTACATAAAGTTTTTAGCACTTGTTATCATTGGTGGATTTGTTTATTGGCTTGGTTGCTGTCTTCTTTCTTTTTCTCTATTTATTACTTTTAAATTATTTTATTTTTAATAATTTTTTAAAAAATTTTTATTTTAATAACTTTATTTTATTTTATTTTTTCTTCCTTCCTATCTTTTTTCTCCCTTTTCTTCTGAGCTGTGTGGCTGACAGGGTCGTGGTGCTCTGGCCAGGTGTCAGGCCTGTGTCTCTGAAGTGGGAGAGCCGAGTTCAGGACATTGGTCCACCAGAGACCTCCTGGCTCCACGTAATATCAAACAGCAAAAGCTCTCTCAGAGATCTCCATCTGAATGCTAAGACCCAGCTCCACTCAACAACCAGCAAGCTACAGTGCTGGACACCCCATGCCAAACAACTAGCAAGACTGGAACACAACCCCACCCATTAGCAGAGAGGCTGCCTAAAATCATAATAGGCTCACAGACACCCCAAAACACACCACCAGACGCAGTCCTGTGCACCAGAAAGACAATATCCAGCCTCATCCACCAGAACACAGGCACTAGAACCCTCTACCAGGAAGCCTACACAACCCACTGAGCCAACCTTAGCCACTGGGGGCAGACACCAAAAACAACGGGAATTACGAACCTGCAGTCTGTGAAAAGGAGACCCCAAACACAGTAAGTTAAGCAAAATGAGAAGACAGAGAAACACACAGTAGATGAAGGAGCAAGGTAAAAAGCTACCAGACCAAACAAATGAAGAGGAAAGAGGCAGTCTACCTGAAAAAGAATTCAGAGTAATGATAGTAAAGATGATCCAAAATCTTGGAAATAGAATGGAGAAAATACAAGAAACGTTTAAGAAGGACCGAGAAGAACTAAAGAGCAAACAAACAACGATGAACAACACAATAAATGAAATTTAAAATTCTCTAGAAGGAATAAATACCAGAATAACAGCGGCAGAAGAACGGATAAGTGACTTGGAAGATAAAATACTGGAAATAACTACTGCAGAACAGAATAAAGAAAAAAGAATGAAAAGAATTTAGGACAGTCTGAGAGACCTCTGGGACAACATTAAATGCACCAACATTTGAATTAGAGGGGTCCCAGAAGAATAAGAGAAAAAGTAAGGGGCTGAGAAAATATTTGAAGAGATTATAGTTGAAAACTTCCCTAATATAGGAAAGGAAAGAGTCAATCAAGCCCAGGAAGTGCATAGAGTCCCATACAGGAAAAACCCAAGGAGAAACACGTCAAGACACATATTAATCAAACTATCAAAAATTAAATACAAAGAAAAAATATTAAAAGCAACAAGGGAAAAACAACAAATAACATACAAGGGAATCCCCATAAGGTTAACAGCTGATCTTTCAGCAGAAACTCTGCAAGACACAAGGGAGTGGCAGGACATATTTAAAGTGATGAAAGAGAAAAACCTACAACCAAGATTACTCTACCCAGCAAGGATCTCATTCAGATTTGACAGAGAAATTAAAAATTTACAGACAAGAAAATCTAAGAGAATTCAGCACCACCAAACCAGCTTTACAACAAATGCTAAAGGAACTTCTCTAGGAGGAAACACAAGAGAAGGAAAAGATCTACTATGACAAACCCCCCCAAAAAAGAAAATGATAACAGGAACATACATATCGATAATTACCTTAAATGTAAATGGATTAAAGGCTCAAACCAAAAGACATAGACTGGCCGAATGGATACGAAAACAAGACCCATACATATGCTGTCTACAAGAGACCCACTTCAGACCTAGGGACACATACAGACTGAAAGTGAGGGGATGGAAAAAGGTATTCATTGCAAATGGAAATCAAAAGAAACCTGGAGTAGCAATTCTCATATCAGACAAAATAGACTTTAAAATAAAGACTATTACAAGGACAAAGAAGGACACTACATAATGATCAAGGGATCAATCCAAGAAGAAGGTATAATAATTGTAACATAGGAGCACCTCAATACATAAGGCATATGCTAGCAGCCATAAAAGGGGAAATCCACAGTAACACAATCAGAGTAGGATACTTTAACACCCCACTTTCACCAATGGACAGATCATCCAAAAATGAAAATAAATAAGGAAACACAAGCTTTAAAAGATACATTAAACAAGATGGACTTAATTGATATTTATAGGACATTCCATCCAAAAACAACAGAATGCACTTTCTTCTCAAGTGCTCATGGAACATGCCCCAGGATAGATCATATCTTGGGTCACAAATCAAGCCTTGGTAAATTTAAGAAAATTGAAATCGTATCAAGTATCTTTCTGACCACAACACTATGAGACTAGATACCAATTACAGGAAAAAAAATCTGTAAAAAATACAAACACATGGAGGCTAGACAATACAGTACTTAATAACCAAGAGATCACTGAAGAAATCAAAGAGGAAATCAAAAAATACCTAGAAACAAATGACAATGAAAACATGACGACCCAAAACCTATGGGATGCAGCAAAAGCAGTTCTAAGAGGGAAGTATATAGCAATACAATCCTACCTCAGGAAACAAGAAACAGCTCAAATAAACAACCTAACCTTACAACTAAAGCAATTAGAGAAAGAAGAACAAAACAAACCCAGTTAACAGATGGAAAGAAATCATAAAAATCAGATAAGAAATAAATGAAAAAGAAATGAAGGAAACAATAGCAAAGATCATTAAAATTAAAATCTGGTTCTTTGAGAAGATAAACAAAATTGATAAACAATTAGCCAGAGTCATCAAGAAAAACAGGGAGAAGACTCAAATCAATAGAATTAGAAATGAAAAAGGAGGAATAACAACTGACACTGCAGAAATACAAAGGATCATGAGAGATTACTACAAGCAACTATATGCCAATAAAATGGACAACATGGAAAAAATGGGCAAATTCGTAGAAAGCACAACCTTCTGAGACTGACCCAGGAAGAAATAGAAAATATAAACAGACCAATCACAAGCACTGAAATTGAGACTGTGATTAAAAATCTTCCAACAAACAAAAGCCCAGGACCAGATGGCTTCACACGCGAATTATATCAAACATTTAGAGAAGAGCTAACACCTATCCTCAAACTCTTCCAAAGAAGCAGAGGGAAGAACACTCCCAAACTCATTCTACGAGGCCACCATCACCTTGATACCAAAACCAGACAAGGATGTCACAAAGAAAGAAAACTATAGGCCAATATCGTTGATGAACATAGTTGCAAAAATCTTCAACAAAATACTAGCAAACAGAATCCAACAGCATATTAAAAGGATCATACACCATGATCAAATGGGGTTTATCCCAGGAATGCAAGGATTCTCAAATATACACAAATCAATCAACGTGATACACCATATTAACAAATTGAAGGAGAAAAACCATATGATCATCTCAATAGATGTAGAAAAAGCTTTTGACAAAATTCAACACCCATTTATGATAAAAAATCCTCCAGAAAGTAGGCATAGAGGGAACTTACCTCAACATAATGAAGGCCATAAATGACAAACCCTCAGCCAACGTCATTCTTAATGGTGAAAAACTGAAACCATTTCCTCTAATATCAGGAACAAGGCAAGGTTGTCCACTCTCACCACTATTATTCAAAATGGTTTTGGAAGTTTTAGCCACAGCCATCAGAGAAGAAAAGGAAATAAAAGGAATCCAAATCGGAAAAGAAGAAGTAAAGCTGTCACTGTTTGCAGAAGACATGATACTATACATAGAGAATGCTACCATCTTTATGCTATACATAAAGACGCTACCAGAAAACTACTAGAGCTAAGCAATGAATTTGGTAAAGTAGCAGGATACAAAATTAATGCACAGAAATCTGTTGCATTGCTATACACTAATGAAAAATCTGAAAGAGAAATTATGGAAACACTCCCATTTAGCATTGTAACAAAAAGAATAAAATACCAAGGAATAAACCTACCTAAGGAGACAAAAAACCTGTATGCAGAAAACTATAAGACATTGATTAAAGAAATTAAAGATGATACAAACAGATGGAGAGATATACCACATTCCTGGATGGGAAGAATCAACATTGTGAAAATGACTATACTACCCAAAGCAATCTACAGATTCAATGCAATCCCTATCAAACTACCAACGGCATTTTTCACAGAACTAGAACAAAAAATTTCACAATTTGTATGGAAACACAAAAGACCCCGAATAGCCAAAGCAATCTTGAGAACGAAAAACGGAGCTGGAGGAATCAGGCTCCCTGACTTCAGACTATACTACAAAGCTACAGTAATCAAGAAAGTATGGTACTGGCACAAAAACAGAAAGATAGATCAATGGAACAGGATTGAAAGCCCAGAGATAAACCCATACACCTATGGTCAACTAATCTATGACAAAGGAGGCAAGGATATACAATGGAGAAAAGGCCGTCTCTTCAATAAGTGGTGCTGGGAAAACTAGACAGCTACCTGTTAAAGAATGAAATTAGAACACTCCCTAACACCATGCACAAAAATAAACACCAAATGGATTAAAGACCTAAATGTAAGACCAGACACTATAAAACTCTTAGAGGAAAACATAGGCAGAACATTCTATGACATAAATCACAGCAAGATCCTTTTTGACCCACCTCCTAGAGAAATGGAAGTAAAAACAAAAGTAAACAAATGGGACCTAATGAAACTTACACGTTTTTGCACAGCAAAGGAAACCATAAACAAGATAAAAAGACAACCCTCAGAGTGGGAGAAAATATTTGCAAAGGAAACAACTGACAAAGGATTAATCTCCAAAATATACAAGCAGCTCATGCAGCTCAATATCAGAAAAACAAAAAACCCAATCCAAAAATGGGCAGAAGACCTAAATAGACATTTCTCCAAACAAGATATACAGATTGCCAACAAACACATGAAAGGATGCTCAATATCACTAATCATTAGAGAAATGCAAATAAAAACTACAATGAGGTATCACCTCACACCAGTCAGAATGGCCATCATGAAAAAATCTACAAACAATAAATGCTGGAGAGGGTGTGGAGAAAAGGGAACCCTCTTGCACTGTTGGTTGCAATATAAATTGATACAGCCACTATGCAGAACAGTATACAGATTCCTCAAAAAGTAAAAATAGGACTACCATATGACCCGGCAATCCCACTACTGGGCATATACCCTGAGAAAACCATAATTCAAAAAGAGTCATGTACCACAATGTTCATTGCAGCTCTGTTTACAATAGACAGGACATGGAAGCAACCTAAGTGTCCATCAACAGATGAATGGATAACGAAGATGTGGCACATATATACAATGGAATGTTACTCAGCCATAAAAAGAAATGAAATTGAGTTATTTGTAGTGAGGTGGATGGACCTAGAGTCTGTCATACAGAGTGAAGTAAGTCAGAAAGAGAAAAACAAATACCGTATGCTAACACATATTTATGGAACCTAAAAAAAAAAAAAATTGTTCTGAAGAACCTAGGTCCAGGACAGGAATAAAAATGCAGACGTGGAGAATGGACTTGAGGACATGGGGAGGGGGAAGGGTAAGCTGGGACGAAGTGAGAGAGTGGCATGGACATATATATATACACTACCAAAGGTAAAATAGATAGGTAGTGGGAAGCAGCCGCATAGCACAGGGAGATCAGCTTGGTGCTTTGTGACCACCTAGAGGGGTGGGAGGGAGACGCAAGAGGGAAGAGATACGGGAACATATGTATATGTATAACTGATTCACTTTGTTATAAAGCAGAAACTAACACACCACTGTAAAGCAATTATACCCCAATAGAGATTTAAAAAAAAAAAAAAGACTTGTATCCAAGTTATATACAGAACTTCTGTAACTCAGTAATAACAACAACAACAAAACAACTAAAAACGTGGGTAAAAGTCTCTAACAGAAACTTCATAAAAAAGTATGTGAATATCTAATAAGCACACGTAAAGGGAAATGCAGGTTAAAAGCACAATAAGAAGCCACTACCGAATAATGAGAATGGCTAAAAATTTTAGAGTAATAATAGAAAGAGAGAAAGGAAGGGGGGAAAAAAAATATCTGACAGAACCAAGTGTTGACCTGAATGTGGAGCAAGCACAACTTTTATTAATTTTGATATAAATTGATAGAAACACTTTGAAGAAAGGTCTGGCAGTTTCTCATAAAACTGACCATACACTTACCCCATGATCAACAATTCCAGTCCTAGATTTATCTAATAGAAAGGAAAATGTATGTTCATAAAACACGTCTAAAAATGTTCATTACAAATTTATTCTTAATAGTTCAAAACTAGAGCCTGCCTACACATGTATCAATAAGGGAATGGATAAACACATTTTAGTATATTGAAACAACAGAATAGTATTCAGCAATTAAAAGGAGTAAACATAAATATAACAACGTGGTATAGCTCAAAGGCATTATACTAAGTAAGAGCAACCTCCCAAATGGTGTGATTCCATTTATATAAAGTACATATGGTGTGATTCCATTTATATAAAGTTCTGCAACAGACAAAACTAACCTGTGGTGGAAAAAAATCAGAACAGAAGTTGCATTGGCAGAGGGAATGTGGAGTGTCGCCTGAGAAAAGGCATTCAGGAACTCCGGAGTGATAATTCTATTCTATGTTTTATAGGGATTTGCATAACACAGGTACATGTATTTGTCAAAAGTCTAAGAGAATGTACACTTAATATTTGTGTTTATTACATGTCAGTTTTACCTTAAAAGAAAATACGTAAACAAATATTGCATTCAAGTTAGTAATATATTCTGGAATATTTAGGGGAATTGACTGATGTCTACAATTTACTTTTAAATGCATCAAAAATAAGATAGATTGAGGGATGAATAGAGGAAAAGACAGACAGACATGTAATAAAGCAAATAAAGTAAAATATTAATGGTGGCATCTAGGTGGCAGGTATATAGGAACTCACCATAAATTCTTTTAACTTTTCTATATGTTTGAAATTCTTAATATTGGAAACAATTATGCTGAACCAAAGAAGCCAGACACAAAGGAGTACATATTGTATGATTCCATTTATGTGAAGTTCTAGAATAGGCAAAACTAATCTCTAGGGATAAGAATCAGCTCAGTGCTTAGCTGAAAAGCAAGGGGAGTCAACCAGGAGAGAACATTTTGGGATGATGGGAAGTCTGTAAATCTTGATTGGGGTACTGTTATGTGGGTGCATACATTTGTCAAAATATTTCATACTGCTCCCTTAAAATGGGTGCATTCTTTAATTGTATCTAAATTGTAGCTCAATAAATTTGATTTAAAATTTTTCTCTACTATTCTATAATCAAGTGTCCATCCCAAGCTTCATGTTGGTGGGGGAGGGGTTGGATGGGCATATCTAATGCCTCCTAGACTGTCTTTAGCCTACAGAGGCTCAAACCTTCCCCTGCTCTTATTGGTAACATCCTCAGCTGGCTTATCCCTGGTGCTGACAAAGGGTCCATACTTAGTAACAGAGCATCTCAGAGCAAGTCCAGGCTGGCCCCTCTCCTTTGCTCCATGGGGAAGGGCGCTGGCAGTGATGGAAGCCAGCTTAGGTGAGTTGTGTCTGAGGTGCAGGGGGGCACTGCATGTGTCATCACCTGGTGTGGGGAAATGGGAGCTGACAAGAAGATGCTTTGAGGCAGGGTGGGGACACAGAGGCAGAAGCTGGGCCATCCTTTCTGGATACTGCCATGGGCTTGGAAATAAAGGCCTTCAATCCACCTGTGTGAGCACATGCTATGAAAGAAGTCATGGGGTGGCTCCACGTCAGGGTAGCATGTTGAGTCCACGGAAGTCCCTAGAGTTCTTCTTTCTTCTTGGTCCTCTTCCCAGGCTCAGGTGGGTTTTATTTTACGACCAAAACACACAAACTGGGGGCTTCCCTGGTGGCGCTGTGGTTGAGAGTCTGCCTGCTAATGCAGGGGACACGGGTTCGAGCCCTGGTCTGGGAGGATCCCACATGCCGCGGAGCAACTAGGCCCGTGAGCCACAACTACTGAGCCTGCGCGTCTGGAGCCTGTGCGCCGCAACAAGAGAGGCCGCGATAGTGAGAGGCCCGCGCAACGCGATGAAGAGTGGCCCCACTTGCCACAACTAGAGAAAGCCCTTGCACAGAAACGAAGACCCAATACAGCAAAAATAAAATAAATTAATTAATCAACTCCTACCCCCAACATCTTAAAAAAAAACACAAAGTGTCAGATACCTTTCTGAGGACAGCTTCTGGATACTCGGTCTGAGATGAGGGAGATAAGGGAGACTGCCTGTAGTGATCTGACGATGCCAGTCTGTTTTCTTCCCATCTGATTTTTAACTCAGAGCATCTCTACTCTTTAGCTCATAGACTTCAGAGAGTTTATGTTCCTTTTTGGCACCTTATGAAGCGAGGGTGGGGTGAAACAAATTCATTCTCTAGCAGAACTCTGACACATCTCTTTAAATGCTTATGTTTCCTAGGAGACTGGCAGCTTTTTGAGGGTGGGGGTAGCATTCTGTTAATCTCTCTGCCTGAATAGCCTAGCATAAGCCATGGCACTGTTTCCAAACGGACATTTATTTTCTGAGCATCGCCTACATATATTAGATATCATTAGGGGACAAAATAAAGAGAAGACATACTGTTTTTCCTTAAGGAATGTGTTCTCCTGTCATGAAGATAAAATATTTCCACATAAAACTATTAGGGAAAAAACACAAGCGAGTAAAAACTTGGCTCTTGGCTTCTGTTTAGTCAGTCTCCCGTTCCTCCTATGGGAAGGCAGAAATCAAGAATGGTGTGTGCAGAATGCAGTTCTTATGAACATTGTCATGGAAGGACTATATTGATCGGTGGATTGGTGTAGTTTAGATAGACAGGGAGGAAAAGGGGAATGACTTCTCAGCAGAGGACTGGTGAAATCTGGAGATGTACATTATTATTATTACCATTGTTTATCCATTTGAGACTTTCCGTCTTTTTTCTTTTCTTTTAAAGATTTTTTAAAATGAATTTATTTGATTTATTTATTTTTGGCTGTGTTGTATCTTCATTGCTGCACGCAGGGGCTACTCTTTATTGTGGTGCGCGGGCTTCTCACTGCAGTGGCTTCTCTGGTTGCGGAGCACGGGCTCTAGGTGCGTGAGCTTCAGTAGTTGCAGCACGCGGGCTTGGTAGTTGTGGCTCATGGGCTCTAGAGCGCAGGCTCTGTAGTTGTGGCACACGGGCTTAGTTGCTCCGCAGCATGTGGGATCTTCCCGCACCAGGGATCGAACCAGTGTCCCCTGCATTGGCAGGCGGACTCCCAACCACTGCACCATCAGGGAAGCCCTGAGACTTTCCATCTTAAATGCCTTTAGATTTCTTATCGCCCAAAGATGTGGGCTCCTTTTTCCTCTACTCTAAGTTGTAGGATTGCAAAATCTCATTGGCAATCCAAAGAGAGCGGTCTGAATGCCTGCTCCATGAGGACGCTGCTTGGCACTAGAGTCAAAATTTTTTGCACGGGGGTGAAAACAATGATTTATATGCATGTATTATTTCTCCCACTGGAGTGCAGGCTCCTTGAGAATTGGTGTTATGATTCATCTCTAAGACCAACACCTTAGCACCAGGTACAGAGCCATATATAGGTTAAATACTCAGTATCTATTTGCTTTAGCAAACACAAGTTATCAGAACTTAGTGATCAGCTTTTTTTTCCTTACAGCTAAGCCCCCTGAGAGCTGGTTTTAAAGAAGAAGGAAGAAGGAAAGAAAAGCTCAGGACCCAAGGTTTGAAAGTACAGGGAGACTATCTATGGTCATGGTATAGAAGGTATAGTCTGAGGTATAGAGAATGGAAAACATAAGGTTATGAGTGGGATTTAAGGGGAAAGAACACTGGAAGGGTTGGCTGTGATCACTGCTTCACCTAACTTCTGGCTTTGTTGAGGCTCAGTCCTGCAGATGGCAAAGAGCAAAGATGGCTGTGTGTGTATTTCTTATTAAAAATAAAAATAATTAGCGATCACAAAAATAACCTTAAATAGGGCCTAAGGAGGCCTGGATTTGAATCCTAGACGTGTTAGGTTGCCTTAATAATTGTTGTTTTGCGCCCCTCCTTGTAGCCACATCCTTTGTCATGGAACTTTGCAACATTCTCCTATTAGGATTCTGGGCTTAGGTATTTGATCTCCTTAAGCTGACAGAATGAAGTAGAAGCAAACCTTTTCCATTTCCAAGACTTGCTTTGGCCAACAGAATGAGACAGAAGTGACCACGTGCCAGTTCCAAGACCATGTGCACGTTTCCACTTGTTGTCTTTTCCCTGTGCTATAACCATGAGAGGGACCTTCCCATGCTAGCTGCTGATCCCAGGAGGAGGAGGAGAGACACGTGGAAGAAACTTGTCCAAAGCATAGACCAACCTTGATTGGCCAACTCCTGGAAAACTGGCAGATACATTATAAATCATAAATGATTGGTGTTTAAGTTGCTGAGTTTCACGTGGATGTGTTCTATAGTAGTAGCAAACTAATACACTGGCCCTTCCATATATTCACTGGGGGCGGGGGGAGGGCTTTAAGCGTAACATTGACCAGCCTGTCTTAGTCAGCTAGAGCTGCCATAACAAAACACCATCGACTGGATGGCTTAAACCACAGAACTTTATTTTCTCACAGTTCCGGAGGCTGGAAGTCCAAGATCAAGGTGCTGGCAAGTTGTTTCTGGTGAGAGCCCTCTTCCCCCTTCCGGGCTTGCAGATAGCTGCCTTCTTTTTTTTTGTTTTTTGCGGTACACGGGCCTGTCACTGTTGTGGCCTCTCCTGTTGCGGATCACAGGCTCCGGACGCGCAGGCTCAGCGGCCATGGCTCACGGGCCCAGCCGCTCCGCGGCATGTGGGATCCTCCTGGACCGGGGCACGAACCCGCGTCCCCTGCATCGGCAGGCGGACTCCCAACCACTGCGCCACACAGGGAAGCCCAGCTGCCTTCTTTATTTGTGCTCAGGTGGCTTTTTCTCAGTGCATGTGCAAGAGCAGGAGGTGGGGTGGAGTGAGTGATTTCTCAGGTGTATCTTCCTATAAGGACATGAATCCTATCAGATCAGGGACTCACACGTATGTCCTTCTAAAATTTTAATGACCTCCTTAGAAGCTCCTTCTCCAAATACAGTTACACTGAGGGTTAGGGCTTCAACATAGAGATTTGAAGGGGGGACACAAGCATTTAGTTCGTAACAGCTTTCTTAGGCTTCTTTTACTCATAGGTGTGCCTAGGACATAATGCACATTCGATAAAGAATTGTTGAACTGAGAAGACTGGACTACATAATTTCTAAGAGTCCTTCCAAGGTGGTTTTCCTTTAACTTTTTTCTTTTGTTTTTGCCACAAAATCATCCAGAGTTCATATGAAAGGGAGAAACGTCCTCTTCTACCGAAATGAAACTGTCAGTGAGTGGTGAGGGGCAAGGAGATGCCCGACACTTAAATGCACATAAGTATATTTAATCTTATTGAGAAAGGAACTCAATTATTTCATTCAGTGTGGTTTCTCTAGGTTCTACGTCCGCTTTTGACATATAGTAGTTACCTCAATATACTTACAGAATAAAATAAATTAATGATTGAATTAATGAATCATATAAGGGCTCATGCCTGCCTGTAGCTGTTCTCAAAGAGTTCAGGGAAATGAGGCAAAAAAAAGTCTGAGGGCTTCCCTGGTGGTGCAGTGGTTGAGAGTCCGCCTGCCGATGCAGGGGGCGCAGGTTCGTGCCCCAGTCCGGGAAGATCCCACATTGCCACGGAGCGGCTGGGCCCGTGAGCCATGGCCGGTGAGCCTGCGCGTCCGGAGCCTGTGCTCCACAACGGGAGAGGCCACAGCAGTGAGAGGCCCTCGTACAGCAAAACAAAACAAAACAAAACAAAACAAAACAGTCTGAGTCATTGAAGAGATGAGGTCCTCTGCTTGACTAATAGGAATTGCAAAGACAGAGGTGGAGGAACTTCTGAGCTCTCCTGGTGGGTTGAACTACCCTGGAGCAGTCAGCAACTCCTGCCTCTGTTCTGCCTCCGTTCCTGATTATCCTTCCTCCCCAGTGTCCCACAGGCCTGTCAGCTGCAACCTATTCCAAACCACACTCCTTTTCCAGCTTCTTTCTCCCACACTAATTGTGCTTGTCTTCAGTGGCTGCCTAGTTGTCCCAGAGAGAGATGAGTCATTGGCTTCCCTACAACTGCTTCACTGAAATGGAGAAATCCAACTTGACCTTAATTACAAGCACTGAGTTACCATTTGCTGAGGATTTACCATGGGCCAGACACTGCTCTGGATGACAAGCGTGAAAGATCCCATCTAATCCTCACAAAAACCCCATGAGGTGGGTATAATCTTTATATCATAGTGAATAAATATGGGCTCAGAAAGGTTAAGTGACTTTCCCAAGGTCACAGAGCTGGATAAGGGGATTTGCACCCATCAGATGGACTTTAAAACCCCTGCCCTAGGGACTTCCCTGGTGGCGCAGTGGTTAAGACTCCGTGCTCCCAATACAGGGGGTCTGGGTTCGATCCCTGGTCCGGGAACTAGATTCCACATGCCTGCCACAACTAAGGAGCCCACCTGCCACAACTAAGAACTGACGAGACCAAGTAAATAAATAAAATATTAAACAAACAAACAAACAAACCCCTGTCCTTTCCACAATGTCAGATTATCTCCAGGTCAGATGTTCCCTTCTCTCCCTTCTCCATTGTCTCCATTCTAAAACTGGGCGCTCATCTCTGCTCCCAAGCAACTGGCACACCTCTCTAGGATAGCTCTTATCACATGAGATTATTCATAATTATTCATCTGCTCGCCTATGACCTGCTGAGAAGTGCCTTATTCTTCCCTCTAGTCCCCATTCTCAGCTCAGTGTCAGGTCTACATAGCACACACTCCATAAATACTTTTAGAAATTAATTAAATCCTCCATTTGTAATTATCAAATATGTTATCTTTCGTGGAGTGGAATAGAGGGTTACACCTTACAAGAACTGTGACAGAGAAGAAAATCCTCCCATTAGTCCATTCTTTTCCGTAAGGACAAATCTTTTTGGTCCGCCACAGGTACGTGGTTCTCTTCAGGCACACCTGCCGTAAGACAAGGGCAGGAGAATTATCCCCACGCCCCCCCTGGTTGGAGGGCCTGGAAATCTCAGGGTCTTGACGCTCTTGAAAGGATTGACCTGCCATGGGATGCTTAGTGAGTCCAGCTAAGCAGGGCTAAATCAGAGACTCTCTTCTTCCTAGAAGTCTGAAGCTGCTTCACCCTCTCTTCTTACTGCATTTTCTAGACCTTGTGGCCACAGCATGTACTCTCCAAAAGCAAACAAACAACAACAAAAAGAAATAGTACCCTCCGTCTTTCTGTACGGCTCTTGCTATATACCTGTACTTTCCCTTCCTTCAACATCAAAGCTCAACTTTTCTTTAGCTATTTCATTCTCTCTGTCTTTCAGAATTCATGCTTGGGCACCAAGCAGACTCAAGAAAAGACTTCTAAAAATTGCCTGCCATTCCAAAGAGGGAAAATACAGCAGGACAAGCCCAATTTCCTCAAGAGGGAAGGGGAGGCAGCCATCTTGGCTGCCAACTCATTCCAACATCCAAGCAATCCCTGAATTTACTTGGCAAAACACAAACCAGCAATTGCCCAAGACAAGAAGTGAAGTGGTTTTTATTCTTGCCTGCCTTTTTTTTACCTCCATGAGAGAAATGACTGAAAGATTTTTATCTTGCTCTCCAAAGAACCAATCTGGGCCCAACAGAAAAAAAGCACTGCTCTGTTGTGTCCAATGATGAGAATATTTCTAGGATGTTTCAAAGAATCAATCATGGGCCTAGAGCCTTAGGAAACATAGTGGGTGCCACAGTTTGGAGAATGGGTGTTTCTGTGAAGAAAGTAAAGCAGGGCTTACTTCTGATTGTCTTAACCTTAGCTTGTTCAGACTCATCTCTGTCCTCACCCCCTAAACTTCAGCATCTTAGGAACATGAGTGCAATGACTTCTGAAACCAACTACCTGGAGTTAAGCCAAACCTCACAGGTTAAGTTCCCAGACCTCCACGAACCTGCTTTTAATTCAGACATCAGTCACAGGACTGGGGGTTCCCAGGCCCCCTTGTTTCTGACCAGCTGTTGCAACTCAGGGGTTCTCACTACCTCTTCAGGTTTGATAACTCACTAGAGTGATTTGTAGAACTCGGGAAAACGCTAGACTTATAATTACATTGTTGTCATAGCAAAAAGATACAAAGGGAGAAGCATAAGGTGAGGTGTGGGAGGACCCCAGACAAGAAACTTCTACTGGGCGAGGACGTGTACCCTTTGGTGCACTGTGGAGCTCACTGGAGCTTATTACTGGGATTTAATTACATTAGTATGATTGCTTGGCTCATTGGCCACTGAACTCAATTTCCAGCTGCTCTGTCCTTCTAGAGGTGAGGCTGATGCCCCATGACACAAGACCCCAACCCTCTAATCACACGGTTGGTCTTTCGGGCATGACCAGCCACCATTCTTAGCATCTCATTAGCATAAACTATTTAGCAGTCCACCAGGAGTCACCTAATTAGCATACATTATCAGGTGATCAGGTGTGGTCAGAGGTACTCACCAGGAATAACAAAGAAGCTCTTAGTACTCAAGAAATTCCAAGGATTTAGAAGTTATCACCAGAAATGAGAACAAAGACCAGCTAAATTCTTTATGACACAGTGAGGAAGCCCAGATTCAGTCTGAAACATGATCTAATGGATTTCACCATTTAACTCTTCTCAGCCTTTGTCTCTTTAGACTGAATGATCTTAACTGATTTAGGGTGCCGCCAACTCAGCATAGGATTCTGAGGGTTCAAACGCCTGAATGTCTTCTTGGATCGCCCGTCTCACCGTGGAATCTTGGAAAAGTCTCTTAACTGGCTGAACCTCAGTGTCTCCAATCACAAATGAAAATGTCAGACTGTAATATCTCTATGAACTACATCGAACTGATGATTCTATGGGTAAGCCACTAAAGCTCTCTGACACTCAATTTCCTCATCTTTAAAATGAGGGTTGGATTAAATGATTTCTAAGGTCTCTTGCTGAGCTAATAATCATGATTTAAGTACCTTAAGACCTTCTCAACGTGTAAGGAAAAGATGACTCATCCTTATTCCACATGGCCATAGCATTTTCTAGTTTATTGTTCTCTCCTCTCCAGGAATAAGATGTTGGCTGGCTACTACCTTATCTGCAGCCTCTCACACAGATTCATGAGAGGATGCCAAAGATTTTTCTATCTTAGTTCTGGGAAAATGAAAGAAACAGAAGGTAGGAAACAGGAATAAGTTTAAAGTCTGTGCCATAGAAGTCTGGGTAATGGACCAGCCAAGAAGGCATGGCTAAAAGAGTTTTTGTCCCCCAGATGCATCTTAATTTTTCATTAAATACTGTGTTGCAACATAAAGGAAACCATTTACAGGAAAAGGACCTCAACTGCAAAATGTGGCCACTTTCTAACTGTCAAGCATACGTGTTTTTCTGGAGGCCCATGAAACTTTCGTACTTAAAAATATGGGGCTTCCCTGGTGGCGCAGCAGTTGAGAGTCCGCCTGCCGATGCAGGGGACACGGGTTCGTGCCCCGGTCCGGGAAGATCCCACATGCCGCGGAGCGGCTGGGCCCGTGAGCCGTGGCCGCTGAGCCTGCGCGTCCGGAGCCTGTGCTCCGCAACGGGAGAGGCCACAACAGTGAGAGGCCCGCGTACCGCAAAAAAAAAAAAAAAATTAAGTAAAAAACTACATGATAATGCTGCTGATAGTCCCCAAAGCAAAAAAAGAAAATCTATTTATTCCTGTGTCTGACCCCCGAACCAATAGCTTCTAAACTTTTTGATCATACGCCTCCAAAATGGGTACACAATTTGAGCACATCCCCCAAACATATATCATTTATTTTTAAATCACACATATGTCTTATTTTATTAAACTGTATCTATTTTACACAAAATAATAGAAAGAAAAGAGAGCTAAGTTAAAAATAAATTTATTTGCAATCATTTTATTTTACGTGATAATGAAGCAGGAGGGAAGGAAGCAGGGCACAACCTTTGAAAGAATGGCATAGCCCGAGGACATTACATAAACTGATTAGAACTAAACGGGTCCAAGATGGTGGACAAGTCGACTTTCTCCACTAGACCTTGAGCCTCAGCATATGCTCACATCAGCAAGCTAAAGGACACACCCACAGGCGCCATGACAGTTCCAAGACCGACCATAAGGATCAAAAAGTGGGTGGTGGCCCAATTCCTGGAAATCCCCGCCCCTTCCTAAAATAGTTGGAATACTCCTCCCACTCATTAGCCTATGAAATTACCCACCCTTATAAAAACTGACAACCCCATACCCTGGGGCCTTTCTCACCTTCTGAGATGGGGATGTGTCTGGGGAGTGTCCTTCTCTCTAAATATATCCACTTCTTACATATCACTTTGTGTCTCACTGAATTCTTTCTGAGATGAGACCTCAAGAACCTGAACTTCATTAAATCCTGAAACCAGGTGTGTGATCTCAGTTGGAAGACTGTGGGTTTTGGCCGGGTTCGAGTCCCAGCTGCGTGGGTTCAAGTCCGGGCACAGAGGTCCAAGTCCTAATCTGAGGTGCATGCTTTCAGTAACACCACAAAAATCATGTTTCTTTCACTAAAACATCTCAATATTAAAAATATTTTAGTGAAGACAATGTGATGAAATATGCTTTATTACTTATGGAAATTATAGTTTGTTATAATGTGATACAACACTTTGAAGATTTGGCTCAAAATCCGGTTTATTTTATTTATTTATTTTTGCTGTGTTGGGTCTTCGTTTCTGTGTGAGGGCTTTCTCTAGTTGTGGCAAGTGGGGGCCACTCTTCATCGCGGTGCGCGGGCCTCTCACTATCGTGGCCTCTCCTTGCGGAGCACAGGCTCCAGACACGCAGGCTCAGTAGTTGTGGCTCACGGGCCTAGTTGCTCCGCGGCATGTGGGATCTTCCCAGACCAGGGCTCGAACCCGTGTTCCCTGCATTAGCAGGCAGGTTCTCAACCACAGCGCCACCAGGGAAGCCCCAAATCCAGTTTATTTTGATGTTTGATTTTAATGGTCATCATAGCTGAAAATTATAAAACCAAATAGTACAGGATTCAAATAGAAGAATGGTGTCATTGGCTGGGCTGATTAAATCATAATAATTATTTTTCAAGTATGCAAAGGTTTTAGTTCATATCTGACACGTATATTTTTATAATCCCTCAGATTCACTGCTTTTCCTACAAACAAAATGGGAGGTACTGCGTTGCTATATATGTGTGTGTGTCTCTCTGTCTATGTATTATATAATACATAAAATAATATATGATATGTATATAATATTATATTTAATATTTACATATTTATAATACACTTCATATTTTTAGAACAGTTTTAGGTACATAGCAATTTAGTAGACATTAGAGAGTCCCCATAGAACCCTGTTCCTTACCTGCACTGCCTCCCCCATAATCAACATCCCATACCAGGGTGATAGATTTATGACAGTCAACCTACATTAACCCATTACTGTCACCCAAAGTCCATAGTTTACATTAAGGTTCACTCTTGGTGTACATTCCATGTGTTTTGACAAATGTGTAACATGTATCCACCAACAATGTATCACATAGAATGGTTTCAGTACTCTAAAAATCCTGTGTGATCCCCTATTCATCCCTTTCTCCCCCAACTCCTGGCAACCATTGGTCTTCTATGGTTTCCATTCTTTTGACTTTTACATAATGTCGTATACTTGGAATCATACAGTACGTAGACTTTTCAGATTGGTTACTTTCACTTAGTAATATGCATTTAAGGTTCACATCTTTTCATGGCATGATATCTCATTTCTTTTTAGGGCTGAATAACATCTCATTGTATGAATGTACCATATTTTGTTTATCCATTTGCTTACTGAAGGACATTTTGGTTGCTTCCAAATTTTGGCAATTATGAATAAAGCTGCTGTAAATATCTGTGTTCAGGTTTTTGTTCAGATATGAGTTTTCAACTCTTTTGGGTAAATACCAAGGAACACATTGTCAGATTGACTAGAATTGGACACACCAGTGTCAATTAATATTTTTCTTAAAAAAGATACAGTTGTCTACATATGGAAATATTTATAGATACTATATATAAGGCAATTAGTAGACACACACATATTTTCTCATTCTGTTGGCTGAGTGGACCTGGAAACAAAGTCACCTCAGTAGCAATGAGACTACCTTGCACCCAGATCTTGGTTTTTAATAACATTTTCTAATAAAAGGAACCAGTGCTCTTGGAGAAGTGGCTGATTCTAAGACTGGGGCAGTGAGTTTACAAGATGTCTCTGGGGCATCTTGTAGTTCCAGAAAAATAAGAAAGTGCTTTTTTTTTCCCATAAAAGTACAGTGATGGAGGATGTAAAAGGGACATGGGAGCATATTAAAGGGCTCCCAAAGGAAAACCTGGAACAATTTGAACAACAAAATAAGATAATATTCTACTCGAAGTATAAGATAAAAATGTATGAATGCACACTGATGTAATAAATTAATGAATAGGTAAGTGAGGGAGAAGAGGTACATCACCCCCACAGAAGAACTCCAAATAACTTACACAGATAATCCACCCTCAAGGAGTTGGAGCATCTCTCTCCACTCCTTAAGTGTGGACCATACATGGTGATTTCCTTCCAAAGAGCACAGTATGCAAAGAGGGAAAAAAGAATACAGGGGAGAAACCTGACAAACGCTGTCTTTACCAGATGATCAAGGTTAACATCTTGAAGTGAGAATTCATGATGCTAGTATGTACCCTTGATATGATGTAATGAGAATGGCGTTTTACCTCTGGTTTTCCTCCCAGGAACTCATCATCCCAGTCAAAACATGAGAAAAACATCAGAAAATCAATTGAGAGGCAGTCTACAAAATACTGCCAAGGTCATCAAAAACAAGGAAATTCGGAGAAACTTCATAGCCAAGAGGAGCCTAGGAAGACATTATATAAATATTATGTAAATATAAATATAATGTGATGTCCTGGATGTATCCTGGACCAGAAGAGGCATATTAGGTAAAAATTAAGGAAATCTCAGTGAAGTAATGACTTTAGTTAATGATAATGGATCAATATTTGTTCATGAATTGTGATAAATATACCTTAGTAACGTAAGATGTCAATAATAAGGGAAAGTGGGTGCAGGGCATATGAGAACTCTGTACCATTTTCTTAATTTTTCTGTAAATTCAAAACAATTCTAAAACTAAAAAGTTATTTAAAAATTTTGATTGATATTAACAAATTGCTCCATTAAAATGCAACAATATATACTTCCACCACCATTGTGTGAAAGTTTGTTTCTCTGTACCCTTGACAAAAGTGAATATTATCAATCCTTCTAATATTTGTACACTTGAAAGGTGGCAAATGATATCTCACTGTTTAAATTTGCATTTTTAAATTACAAAAGCGATTTAGCATCCCTCTTCTCATTGATTGGTCATTTATAGTTCTTTTTCTACAACTGTATGTTTCTATCTTTGCTCATTTTTCAAACTGGGTCATTAGTGTTTTTCCTGTGTAGAGCTTTTGGTATGGTTAAAAAAATAATCCTTTTCTTTAATAAGTTTGCAATTTTTTGCAGATTGTTTTCTTTTGACATTCTTTCATTTTTTAAAAATATGCAGAAAATTTAAACATTTTTGGTAATCAAATCTCTCTTAATTTACAATTTCAGAGTTTCATCACACTTCTGTTTTATTCTCAAACTAAGTCCTCAGAAGCCTGATTACCCTACATGGGTCCCTTCAAGCTAGTCCCTAATTATTTTAGGTGTTCTTGAAAAGATGTCTCACATGGGTTCACAATCCACTGTCAGTTGAAATCCCTCCTGGGCTTTGCTCTTGTTCTTCTGCTGCCATGCCACTTGTTTTCTGAAAGCCACGTGGAAACAGGTGGTACATCAACCCTGGAGACACTAATCCCCAAACCAAGAGTGCTGTCCTTCCATCATGTCAGGTTCCAGTCCTCAGGATGTCAGAATAGGTCAGTTCAGTGCAAATACATTTTAAAATTTGTTTCCTGTATATCTCTGATAACTCACCAGTTACTCTTAATATCCTTTGCTGATTTCTCCTAACTTCCTGGTGATTAAACGCCAGCTTTATGCTGCAGGACCCAGACCTTGACCTCCTCTCTAGCAACAATCATTTCTTGGATGATCTCAGTTCATTTCATTTCAGGCTTTAGCTAGTGTTTCCCAGTGGTATACATTTCCAGCTGTAAATATACTCTGGACCTCCTCTCTCCTCTCCAGACTCATATATCCAAGCCTAGTCAAACTTTCCACTCATTTAGTTAATAATCATTTGAAGGGTCACGTGTCCAAAATTGAATTCCTGACCTTTGCCCCCAGTCTTCAACACCCCAGTAACTGGGAACTCCATTATTCTGGCTACTCAGGCCAAATGGTCGGAGTCATTCCTTACACTTCATCCCATACCTCATATCCAATATGTCTGGAAATTCAGTGAGCTCTGACTTCACAATACATCCACAACCCAAACATTTTCCAATACTCCTACTCATAAGACCTAGGTCACAGTCACCATCGCCTCTCTCCTGGAATACGCTGACGCCTCCGAATTCGTCCTCCCACTTCAGGCTTTGTACGCATCATCTATTCTCTATACAGCTACCAGAGAGATGCTTTTAAAACATGTCAGAATATCTCACGTCTCAGCCTAAAACCCTCAAAATGGCTTCCCCCATCACTCATGAAAACCCCAAACCTTACAATTGGCCTCAGGTCCTAAATGTTTCTGGCCCCCTGCTTTCCCCCTGAGCCCTCCCCTCACGGGGCTCTTTGCAGTTCCTTGAATACACTAAGTGTGCATCCACATCACGGCCCGGGCCCCGGCTGTTTCCTCCACCAGCACACTCTTCCCCCACCAGATAACCACACGACTCACTCTCGCCTCATTGGGTTCTCTGCTCGTATGACGCTTCTCCATAGAGGTCTCCTGCAAACACCCTAAAATGACAGCTCCCCTCACTCTTTGTCATCCTGTTACTTGCTTTATTTTCCACCTTTGCACTTGTTGCCAGCTGACATACTATTGTTGTTTATTTGTTTATTGTATAACTCCCCCCACTAGAGTATAAACTCTGTGTGGAAGAGATACTTTATTTCACTAGTTATATCCCTAGCAAAAAGGATAATGCCTGGGGCTTAGTATATAGTCACAGATATTGGTTGAATAAGTGAACACATCCCATTATGTGCCTGGCAGCCAATGTGACGTAGCCCCCGACCTCTAGATCTGATCCTGATCTCACCTCTTTCCCTTTTTCCTCCTAAGCTGTGGCCATATTTATTTTCCCTGGTGTTTCAGAGACCAGCACATTGGGCCACTTCCTGTTTTCCTGATGAATAGAATTGAATTCTAAGGGCCTTGCCAACTGGAGAGGGGACCAGAAGGAGAGCAGAATAGGATCTCTGGGAGCAATTACACAGTATGACATCAGGGCGCGTGAGCAAAAGCACGAAGTAGAGACGGCTAATGAGTACCTTGTGCCAGATCTATAGTCAACGTGGATGCAGAGATAAGTGAACAAAACTCATTTTTCTGTGCCCTTTTTCCTTCCACAGCATCCATTTTCTCTATTGGATTCCAATTCCTAGCCACTCTTGGAAAAGGAAGTAGGGTAACGTGGTGGAAAGAGTCCTAGATGCTTAGAAAGGCTTGGGTTAGAATCCTGCCTCTGATACTGAGAGCTGAATGAACTTGGACACATCATTTAATCTTTGGAAATGTCACTTTCCTCATTCGTAAAAGGCAGCTAACAATGACTACCTCAAAAGGTAGGAAAAAACCTTAATATCCCAAACCCAACATAAAACAAGAACTTAGTAATGTAAATTGAACCTATCAAGTTGGCAGGAAGTGATCAACCTTATATATGACCTGACATCTGTCTGGCTTTATTTATAGCATCCACTGATGGAATTCGGTGTGTTTGTCTTTCTTTTAGACTCTTTCCCACTCCTTTCTTCCTTGAATATCCTCTTGTCTCATTCTCTGGACCCATGAAATTTTTACATCAATCTGATTCCTCTATGCACAAGACGGTGAACTCTACGTTTTAGAACAAAGAGAAACAGAAGAGAAGGTAGTTGGGTATTTTTATCTGGAGAAGTGGAGGACCCAGTTCTCTCTCTCTCTCTCTCTCTCTCTCTCTCTCTCTCTCTCTCTCACACACACACACACACACACACACACACACACATTGCCCACGGTGATGGAAAGGAAGATATTTCCATATCCCTGCCCCCACACCGCCGGCTACAAAAGCAGAGCTGCGTAATAGAGCCCTGGGACGCCCCCTAAATGCATCTCCCCTGGTGTGATATCAGCAGGTTCCATCATTAGGAAGCAGCAAGGGCAGGTGAGGGTTTAGAATAACATAGGCCCCTGGGGCATGCAGAGCTGCCTTGATGAGAACAGGTTGGGGCGCCCTCAGGAGCTCTGGTTTCTGACCCACGGGAGGAAAAAGAGGCTTCAAGAATTAGAACTAAACTTGAATTCTGGAAGGAGGAACTGTCGCCAGCACCAGTGAGAGTTATCCCAGGAGTGACATACTTGAAAACATTAGAGAAATTAAAAGCCACCTCCAGGATGTGTTTGTCTGAGCTGCTACTGCTATTTCCTTGGGCTCCCCTCTGAGTTCCAATGCACTGCAGAATAATTCTCACCTTGATTAAGACAAATTTTTCTTCCCAGCATGGTGTCCTCAAAAGGACACCTTTTAGGGCCATAAAACTGTTTGAATTCCATCTCTGCCAGTCAGTAGTGGTTGGCTTCAGGAAAGTTACATAACATCTCTGAGCTTCAGTTTCCTATCTATAAATTGAGAGTAACAACATTTGTCTCTCAGCGTTGTTTGAAGTATCAAATGAGAGAGCATATGTGTAATATGAATATGGTGTTGTCAATCATTTCTCATTTGCATAGAATGTTTCCATGTGGCAAAGCCCCTGTCTCTTTCCCAGTTCTCTGGAGATTTTCTTAAGTAGGGGTATAAATGTTAACCAAAGGGAATGTGACTTACATTCCTATCATTGGTGCTCCCTACCCGTATTATTCCTCCCATTTTCCCACCTCACCAAGATCTGTCCTCACCTCCTTTTCTCTTCAGAAAGAGAATATGGTCACCCATGGACTATTCTGCATAGCTTGTCTTCCAAGAACTGGTGTCTTTGAACTGTCTTGTATTTCTCCCCTCTGCTGTCAACCAGGGAGGCCCAAGTATCCTATCCTTATAAATAAAGATAACAGAGTACGCAGGAACGCATACTTCTCTGCTTTAACCCTTTCTTAATTCTTTCTTCATATAGTCATGACAGTGTTTCGTTAAAAATTCCTAAGGATTTCACTCCTCCGCTAGAACGCTCAGGTGGCTTCCTGTCTCAAGAAGAGGTACAGGCCTTTACAATGACCTGCAAGCCCTTCCTTTGTCCTTCCCTCTGGTTTTCAGGTTTCTTCTCTAAGCTGAGAAGCAGCTAAGAGTGCTAAGGTGTGTCATTCCTTCATTCTTCACTCTAGGTGCGCACCAGAATAATCTTCCTAAGTAACCAGTCTTAGTACTTCACTTTTATCTTATAATGGTTTGCCAACTTATGTTTGTTTATTGGGGAACACTGAAGAAATTAATTGAATTCATGAGCTCTGTAGTCAGGCTCCACCCCCTTGGGATCTGTGTAACCCTAGGAAACTAAATCCTATTTTGCCCATTTTATTTATAAAATGAGGATGATAAGGATACCATCTGTAAAATCTCCAGTACACTGCCTACCAACTAGTAACTAATAAATAACTGACAACTAGTTTTGCCGAATTATATGGCAGAACCCAGACTCCTATTGTATCAGGTAAGACCCTTTTTAATAACATCTAAACCTACCTAACTTTTAGATGTATCTTGTCTCTCTGTCCTAATGGATAGTGCTTTCAAGCTGTATTTAATTTTTCATTGTTACCTAAAGAAATTATGTGTTTCCATAACTGCCTTGCCTTGGTCTCCATTTCTACCTGGCAAGGACTCACTCAATCTTCAAGACCCAGTTCAAAAACTGGGTCAAGATAGTAGACTGAATTCACCTGCTTTTTATACCTTTTGCATAAAAATCCCTTTGGATGATAGAAAAGGTATTATAAAAGAGAGTAAATACTGAACAGCACTGGAAAATGTAAAAGGATACCATCAGTGGGCCACTTTTGATGTATATTTAAAATATAGAAAGAAGTCAGAATATCTCTACTTCTGACTATCTGAGAAACTTTTAGAAAAACTCCTGAATAAAAAAAAAATACTTGGAAATGATGGATAAAATATTATAAGCGTTCTTTTAAATGCATAGCTGAGCTTCTGAGAAAGAAGGATAAATCTCCAGGGATCTGAAACAGAGGGAGATGTGAACATTCAAGTTGTAAGCTGCCACCCATGTAGAGTCGATCCTGGGAGCATTTGCTATGCTTATGAACCAAGAGGTTTGAGTTTTAGTGGCTGTCACAGAAGAAAACAAGGTCTTTGTTTTCTTCTTGCAACTGAAACTCTGCACAAACCTGGAACCCTCAAGAGGCTACACTGTGGGTAAATAGCGTGTTAGGAAAAAAATATCTCCTGTAACAAAGGAGACTGCAAGGGGAAGCACCTGTTGCAGCATGGGCTTTGGGAGGGAAAACATCTCCCCTGTATATTTATACTCCTGGGCTGCCCATTAGGAGGAATTGAGGTTCTGAGACACCCCAAGCACATCAGGGTCCCTCTCAATAACAAATGAAAATCTCTCAGGAAAGAAATGCCTTCAGTTTAAGCTTCACAGGGTTTTGAAAGCTGGAGATGTACTGAAGAAGATAGCCAAGTTCAAGAAGGAAAGCATGAGAAAATCAAATCAGAGAGAAAGATGCAGCAGAAAGAATAAACACCAGAATTAGAGCCACAATAACCTCAGCAAATAGAATTATTTGATTCAGAATATATATATACACATAGAAAATTAAAAGCTGAATTGAAAATAGACAAAATGAACAATATACAATAAAAAATACAAAGTAGGGTTGACAAAGAACCAAACAGATCTTCTTATAAATAAGATATACTTTTCCCATATAGGCCATTACAGAGTCCTGAGTAAAGTTCCCTGTGCTATACAGTAAGTCCTTATTAGTTATCTATTTTATATATAGTAGTGTGTATATGTCAAAAAATCTAAATTGAGTGGATACATGTATATCTGATTCAGTTTGCTGTACACCTGAAACTAACACAACAATTTAAATCAACCATACTCCAATAAAAAATAAAAAAAGATACACTTATTGTTATTAGCAGTTTAGTAAATGGTTTTAAAAAGAAAATAGACAAATTTTTGAAATGGAATAAATATTAGGAGACTTTCAGAATGCAACCCAGAGAGTAAAAGAGAGAGAACAGGTAAGGCACAGAGAGTAAACAGAAATTTACAAGACATATTGAATCAGATTTCCAGGGAAGAAATTGAGAGAATGGAGCATGTGGCAACTGTTGAAGATACAAAGGGTAAAATTTTCCATAACTGATAAAAGAATCATGTTTTCAGATTTAGGAAACAATGAATACCAATTAGGATAAATTTTTTAAAAATCCACATCTGAACACATTGTTATAATACTGAAGAACACAAAAACAGAGGAAATTTGCTAAAGCAGGAAAGAAGGAAAGACAGAGAGAAAAATAGCTTCAATTTAAAATTAATAACTTATTATTTACCAGGAAAAAAAAGAGTCAGTTTATTACTAAAAGTTCCTTACTAACAAATGTCAGAAAGACATGTCAGGAAGAAGAAACTTGTGTCCAGAGGAAGGACTTAGATATGAGAAGGAGTAGTGAGCAATTTAACAGATAAATGTGGTAGAGAATTTTAGAAGTATTATCTATATGAAACAATGATAATAATAACAACAACTAACTTGGAAGTGTATTAAAGGCAACTTGGAAATAACAATATACTGGGTAATAATAAAAATAATATACTCATATGATAGCGAAATTCTTCTAAGTTCCTTGTATAATTCTGTAGGAGATTGTACACTTAATTAAATTTTAATGATTAATACAAAGAGAATAGCAACAGTGTGTAACTAAGAAAAAACGAACAAAAAACTATTTGATAAATTAAAAACAAGTCAGGACATATATATACTACCAAATGTAAAACAGCTAGTGGGAAGCAGCTGCATAGCACAGAGAGATCAGCTTGGTGCTTTGTGACCACCTAGAGGGGTGGGATAGGGAGGGCGGGAGGGAGACACAAGTGGGAGGGGATATGGGGATATATGTATACATATAGCTGATTCACTTTGTTATACAGCAGAAATTAACACAATATTGTAAAGCAATTATAGTCCAATAAAGATGTTTAAAAAAAAAAGTCAGGAAAAGAGAAAAATAACTATAAAATAGATAAAATAGAAAGCAAAGTAGATGTACTTTCACATATATATGAATATACAAATATATAATATGTATATACTGTATCTATATAAAAGATATTTACATTATTGTATATAATATAATCATGTGTAGTATTATATACACATGTAAATATATATATATATAGCATTTTTATAACTTGGTGTCATGAGTGGAATTGTGTCTCCCCACTCCCCAAATTCATATGTTAAAGTACTAATCCTTAGTACCTCAAAATGTGATCTTATTTGGAAATAGGGTCATTGCAGGTGTAAATAGTTAAGGTGAGGCCACCCAGAAGTAGAGCAGACCCCACATCCAATATGACTGGTGTTCTTAGGAAAAGGGTAAATATGGACTCAGAGACACGAGCAAATTATAATAAGCACATTTTCCAAGTTGTCTGGACATAAAATAATCATACAAAAGATATTTGTTTTCCTATACACCAGCAACAAATGGTTAATTAGATAATGGTTATTTACAAGGCAGAAAAACGATTAGATACACAGAGAAAAAAAAGTCTAAAGAGAGTGTGCAAGACCTTTATGATGAATATTATGACATAGTATTGTTATAAAACATTGTATACAGACTTCCCTGGTGGTCCAGTGGTTAAGACTCTGTGCTTTCACTGCCGAGGGCCCCTGTTCAATCCCTGGTCAGGGAACAAAGATTCCACAAGCCGTGTGGCGGTTTGTGTAAATTACATACAAAAATGGGAAAATAGCCTGTGTATCCTGATAGCATTAAGATTACAATGCCGTCTCTTATGCCCAAATATGTGTAAATGTTCAAATAATTCTAGTTAAAATCCCAACAGGGTTATTTGTGGACTTTAACAAATTGATTCTAAAATTTATTTGGAAAATTGATGGGCCCAAAATAGCCAATTTCTTTCTGAGAGGGAAAAATCTGGTGAGGGGACATGCCCTATCAAATATCAAAAATAAATTCTCTAAATACATAATATTTTTAAAACATGGCTTTTAAAAGGAATAGACAAATCAAACAATAGACTAGGATAAAGAGCCTGGAAACAAAACTGCATAAATAGAGACTTAACAAATTAAAATACGCATTGCAGGGCTTCCCTGGTGGCGCAGTGGTTGAGAGTCCGCCTGCCGATGCAGGGGACGCGGGTTCGTGCCCCGGTCCGGGAAGATCCTACATGCCGCGGAGCGGCTGGGCCCGTGAGCCGTGGCTGCTGAGCCTGCGCGTCCGGAGCTTGTGCTCCGCAACAGGAGAGGCCGCGACAGTGAGAGGCCCGTGAAGAAAGAAAGAAAGAGAGAAAGAGAGAAAGAGAGAAAGGGAGGAAGGGAGGAAGGGAGGGAGGGAGGGAGAGAGGGAGAGAGGGAGAGAGGGAGGGAGGGAGAAAGAGGGAGGGAGGGAGGGAGGGAGAGAGAGAGAGAGAGAGAGAGAAAGAAAGAAAGAAAGAAAGAAAATAGGCATTGCAGACCAGTGGAAAAAGGAAAGTTTATTGAGTGAAAGATGTGGGGCTATTTGATTATGTATAGGGGGAAAATGGATTCCTAACTCATTCATATATAAAAATATATTCTAGGTGAACTGAAGACCTAAATATAACAAGCAATCTTTTTAATCTTTAAAAAAAAAAAATTGAGAAGGCTAGCTATATAAACTTATGGTAGCAAAGTTTTATTTTAATAAAACACAAAAACATAGAGCATAAAGAAAAGTTACCTTATACTACATTAAAATCAATAATTTTATAAATCAAACTTATGTAAATAAGTATAAAGACAGACCACAAATTGGTAGAAGATACCTGCAATTCAATATGATCAGTAAGAATTACTAACTAGAACATATAAGAAATCCCTTAGCAACAAAAAGATAAATTAACTAATAAAATGTTAATTTACAGAGGAAATAACAAAATACCCCCAAAAATATGAAAAAATACTCTATTTCACCAATATTCAGGGAAATGAAAATTAAACATACGAGATACCCTTTCATACCTACCAGTTAAGCAAAATTTTAAAAATATGACAATACTAAGTATTGTGAGGATGTGGATAAATGGGAACTCATATGCTGTGGTGAGGTTGAAAATTGTTTCAAACACTTTGGTGAACAATGTGACAGTATCTATTATAGACGAAGATGAACATACTTGATGACCCAGCAATTCCAGTTGTGATTATAAATCAGAACACCAAAAACAAAACATCAAAGGGAAAGAAAAATAAGGCATATTGGATTGGTCTAAAGAAGAAACAAGTACAGAAAAAGTCAACTCTGAGGAGAAGCAACTACTGATGTTAAAGCTAATTCTCCCACAGAAACTCCCAAGAAATGCCGAGCTAAGAGTGAACATATACAAAGGTCTAGAGGGAACATGAGGAAATCATCAGATAAATTAATTAAAGGACTAAATTGGAAACAGCTGTGCACACTGAACTTCTCTCCCTCCTCCATTTTGAACATCTGGTGGCATTGGCTTTTGCCCATGGGAAAAAGCCTTGAGAACTAATATAAAAACAAAGGGAATAATTTTTCTTGGAAGGGCTCTTAGCATAAGTGTTGGCACTGGAGAAATAAACATATAGTCTGAGGTAAATCTGTAAGAATATACGTACAAACATAGAGAACATTTCATTTTTGAAAAAGTCAGTTCCTGTCAAGGTCTCCAACAAAGTAGTCAGAAGTGTAGGTTTAACTTGGGAGACTTAACATGTTCTGTGTCCAGAGAAACAAGATATGACACTCAGATGTTAAGGCACAAAAACTTTATATATTCACCCTTCCCTTCATTTGTCATCACTCATTAAATGCTTTTGTAATGTTTGTAATGAATTTAGATTCATTGACAGGTAAACGAAGATAGGCAGCCAATCGAATAAAGTGTATAATAGCTTCCACTCTAGTGTTCAGTCTAGCCTTAAGCTATTGACCAAGAACAGCCAAGAATCATCAAATATTGGAATAAACACGCACCTCGAAAGAGGCATCAGACTGAATAGTTTGTCCCCCCGCCCCGCAAAAAAAAACCCCAAGTACAATTGAGGATATAGAGAAAGTGCTTCGGAATAAATAGAGTTAATATCCTTAGGGAGATTAAAAAACCATCTGCTGTGAAATAGAACCATAGTTCCGGAACTTACAAATAGGATAATTAGAAAAAATATATTAATAAATCAATGAGAGAATATGAAGAGCTGAAGATTCAGTTAATGAGCTAAAAGACTGAACCAAGTAATTAGCCTAAGACTAGGGGGCACTAAGACGAAGAGTTGAAAAATATGAGAGAAGAGTTAAGAGGTATGAAGAGTAGATACAGAACTTCCAGTATCTGTCTGTTGGTATGTTCAGAAGGAACAATTGTAGGCAAAGGAGAATGGTAGGCAGAATAATGGCCCCCCAAAGATGTTTATGGCTTAATCTCCAATCTGTGAATATGGTATGTTACATAATGTAGTAGACTGAATAATGGCCCCCCGGATATTTCCATGTTCTAATCCTCAGAACCTGTGAGTGTTAATTTATCTGGCAAAAAGGGACTTTGCAGATATGATTAAGTTAAGGATCTTGAGATGGGGAGTTTATCCTGAATTATTCTGGTGGGCCTGCTGTGCTCTCAGTGATCCTTATAAGAGGGACACAGGAGGGTCAGAGACAAAGGAGAAAGTGATGTGACAACAGAAGCAGAGAGTGGAGTGATGTAGCCAGGAGCCAAGATAAGCCAGCAGCCTCCGGAAGCTGAAGAGGCAAGGACCAGTGTCCTCCTTGGAGCCTCCAGAAAGAACCAGGCCTACTGACACCTTGATTTTAGTCCTTTAAGATTCATTTTGGACTTTTGACATCTGGAACTGTGAGAGGATAAATTTTGTTGTTTTAAGTCACTAAGTTTGGGTAACTTGATAAGCAGTAATAGGAAACTACTACTCATGAGTTGCAGATAAATTCAAACTTGCTAATCAGCTGTCCTTAAACATCTGAAAACCAAAGTAATTCACCATATTAACAGACTAAAAATGAAACATTATATGATCATTTAAAAAAAAAGAAGAAAAAGCATTGTAAAATTCAATATCCATTCTTGATTAAAAAAAAAAAACTCCCAGTGAACTAGGAATAAAAAGGAATTTCCTTAACCCAACAATGAGTACCTACTGGAAACCTACAAGGAACGTTTAATACTAAAAGACTAAATGATTTCCCACTAAGATCAAAAGCAAGATAAGGCTGTCCACCCTCAACACTTATACTCAACATTGAATTGAAAATTCTAGTCAGTGTAAGAAGGCGAGGAAAGGAAATAAAAGGAATCCCAAAGAGAAAGAAGTAAAACGCCTGAATTCAATGATGACATGATCATCTACATTAAAAAAATCACACAGACTCTACAAAACCACCAGAACAAATACGTGAATCTAGCAATGTTGCAGGATACACCACCAATACACAAAATCAATGGTGTTCCTATATAGTAACAATGAACAATCAAAGAGTGAAATTATGGCAACAATACCATTTTAATGACATCAAAAGTACTTAGGGATAAACCTAGCAAAGGGATAAATCCACGTACATGGGAGACTATAAAACCTTGCAAAAGAGGGTCTAAATAGATGAAGAGATGTGTCATAGATTGAAAAACCCAATAACTCAAAAAGATGTTAGTTTTTTTCCCCAAATTGATCTGCAGATGCAACACAATCCCAATAAAAATTGTCCCCAATTTTTTTTGTAGCTGATTCTAACGTTCATATAGAGATACAAAGAACTAAAAATAGCCAAAAGCAGTTGAAAAAGTACAAAGGATTGAAACTATTTGATTCCAAGATTTATTCTAAGGCTACATAAATCAAGATAGATGCTGGTGTAAAGATAGACAAATAGATCAATGGACCAATGGAGACTTTTCACAAATATACCCACACTTACATGGGCAATTAATTTTTGATAAAGGTGCAAAAACAACTCAGTGGATAGAGTTTATGGTTTTTTTCAACTATATACGATATACAACTATATTTTTTCATTGCAAGAGCAATGGTTGATCAATCTATCATCCACCATCTATATCTGAGCTTATATTTATGCTTTGCATCATGTAAAATTAACTCTAAGAGAATCATAGACCTAAATGTGAAACCTAAAATGGTAACATTTCTGGAAGAAAACATAGAAAAGATTATTTGTGACCTTGGGTGAGGAAAAGATTTCTTAGATACAAACTAAAATCATGATCCACAAAATAAAATATTGATAAATTGAATTTCATTAAAATTAAGAAGTTCTGCTCTTCAAAAGATACTTTTTAGAACAATGGAAAGACAAATGACTGACTGGAAGTAAATATTAACAAATTACATATCTGATAAGAGACTTGTAATACATAAAGAACTCAGTACTCAATAATAATAGAATAGCTCAATAAATGAGCACATGACTTAGCAGACATTCTATGAAAAATATATGGATGGCAAATAAGCACTTAAAATAGTGTGTATCAGTGGTCATAAAGGAAATACAAATTAAGATACACATAATAAGATACACATAATAATGGGGCTTCCCTGGTGGTGCAGTGGTTGAGAGTCCACCTGCCAATGCAGGGGACACGGGTTCGTGCCCCGGTCCGGGAAGATCCCACATGCCGCGGAGCGGCTGGGCCCGTGAGCCATGGCCGCTGAGCCTGCGGGTCCAGAGCCTGTGGTCCGCAACAGGAGAGGCCACAACAGTGAGAGGCCCACGTACCGCAAAAAACAAACAAAAAAAACCAAGACAGACAAAATTAGGTACATACAGTTGATTTAATTTATATAAACCTCTGGAAAATGCATACTAATGTGTAGGGCAGAAAGAAGATCAGTGGTTGACTGGGGGAGGGTGTAAGGTGGAGAGGTGAAGGAGGGAGGGATGACAAACAGCATTAATAAACTTTTGGAGATAATCTATATGTTTATTTTCTTGACTTCTGTGATAGTTTCATTGGTATACACATAGGTCAAAGCTTATGAAAATGCATTCATTTTATCATATGTAAATTCATACGCTTTAAATGCATTCGTTTTATCATATGTAAATTATACTACATCAAAGCTGTGTAAATAAAAACTTGCAAAAAATGATAGTTGAATAAAATTCAATTCAATAAGTTATAATTGAATAAATTACAATTGAATTGAACTGAATAATTTGCAACTGAGTAAATTTATTTTACTGAATAAAATTTTAATCATTTAAAAATCAATAAATGGATAGTAAATCTAAACGTGAAAGAGAAAATAAAGAATCTAGAAGATAACATAAGAGATATATTCGTGACATTAAGATAGGCAGAGTTTTGTCAAAGTAGATACAAAGAAACTAATGTTAAAGGAAAAAATTGGATAATTTGATCAAGTTAAAATTAAAACTTCTGTTAATTAGACAGCATTAAAAAAAAAAATAAAAAGGCCCGGCACAGAGTAAGGATAGGTAGATAGGTGATAGATGATAGAGTATATTCTGAACAATTCCATTTAACTAAAATAAAAAAGGGCAAACCTAATCTGTGGATATATAAGTGAGACCACAGTTGCCTTGATAAGGAGTGAGTTGTCAGAGGCTGTGGTACAGGCAGGTTTCTTGGGTACTGGTGATGTTTTATTGTTTAATCTGGGTGGAATTACAAGGTGTATTCACAGTGTGCAAATTCACTCAATTTATGATATGTACACTTTTCTGTGTGTATGCTATCCTTTGAATTTATTTTTTAAAGAATAAAAACTGATTATAATAATTAATAAATACTTCTGAGTTGCTTTACATAAAATAAATGCTGTTGAAGAATTCCATAAAAAAGAAAGAATGTATGTTTTTGTTCACTTATAAATGAATTCAAATTCTAAAAAAGAATAAATGAGGAAAACCTTTACTAATGAGATTGTGTATCGTTTCATTCATAGGTCTAATAATCATTTGTACACCCTCTTTTGTAAAGCACCTTTTAAAATATCTTGCCCATTTAAAAATTATGCTATTTATCTTTTTCTTAGCACTGTGTAAGAGTTCTTTATATACTTAGAATACAAGTTCTTTATTTCTGTCTATCAATCTATCTATCTATCATCTATCTATCATCCATTTATTTATCCTCACTCTGTGCCTTGCCTTTTTACTTTTTAAAATATTGACTTCTAACTAACAGAAGTTCTAATTTTCAAACAATGGTGAGAGGCAATAGCAGGAGAGAGAATTTTTGAGGTTTTGAAACAATTGAAATTAAAACAAAATATGAAGATTGCAAAAGAAAATATAAACGGGAGGAAGGAAGAAAGAAAAGGAAGGTGTGTGGGTGGAAGGAAGAGAGCCTTCCAGAACCAGAGCCAGAAGAAAGATGGTTGTCCATCCTGAAGACGATCAACAGGCCACAGGACCCCTAGTGAGGCACTAAGGAGAGGATTCATGTCTTATGTGGTAGGTGAGAAGAACAGAGAATCATGTTGGGGGCTGAGATTAAGCTGGTGGCTATCAAAGGCATTTGTACCAAACAGGAATTCCTGAGTTAAACATTGCTCACACTCTGAAAAGTTAATTTTTCTCACGACCAGGGAATCTAGAGTAAATGGATGCTGGTGTAGGGTCCACAATTCAAGAATGTCCAGATGATGTCTCTGGGATCTCCTGTCTTTCAGCATCTGCTTGTTGTCTCATGGTCTCGAGAGGGATACTGTAACTTAGGATCTCATGTCCAACATCCATGGTGGAAGAAGAGAAAAAAGACAAAGAATCTAAGCTCTGTCCCTTTTAAGTGCTCTTCTAGAGCTCCTTCCATGATTTGGGTTTGTATCTCTTTGGCTAGGGCTCTGTCACATGGCTACACCCGGCTGCAAGGTAACCAAGGAGATGGGGATCCTGGGTAGGAGTGTGTCTGTTAATCAGCAGGCTGCCACTGCACTCAATTCTAGATCTAACTGGTAGGCTTGATTCCTTGTCCAGTCTTTTAGGACTGGAATGCATCCTTGCTTAAAATTTTCTATAGTCCCCATAGCCTTAAAATGAGCTTAATCTCCTAAATATGACATCTAAGATTTTCATGATCTGGAGCCTGTCTACCTCTTCGTCCTCATTTACTAACCCCCTCTGACTGGCACACAAAACTCCTCTCCTGAATAATTTGCTATTTCCTTTGCATGCTAGGCTACTTTACCTCTTCTCAGATGCAGTTCCTTTTGCCTAAAATAGCTCTTACTCCCCTGTCTGTCTAATGAGTGGTTATCCTTCCCGACACCTCTTTCAGGAAGCCCTCCCTGACTCCAGCACAGAATGCTGTCAGCACCCATCCTCTGGGTTCCTGCATCACCTGTGCCCTTCCTTTCAGAGCAGCAACCAATCTTTATCACAATAGTCTGCTTATTTGTTCTATATCCCTTATTGAATTGGGAGTTTTAGTGGTAGAAACTATGTTGTTTGTCATTGCAATCACAGTCCCCGAGATAGTAGTTGCTAAATTAATGTTTATTGAATGAATAAAGGATAACAAGAAAGGAAATAATATGCCAGCTCTATCATTCTACCAAGCATAAACCTCAAAACACTTGGAGAAGGCATTTCTCTCCCACAAGATAAAGCAACATCTGGTAGGCATCTGCAAGTCCTCCTCTGTTGAGAAACTTCTGGGAAATCAGAAATGCATGTAATAAAAGGTCTGGGCTTTCTTCTTCCATAGGGTGTTCACTGAGCCCCATGGAGAGCTATGGGGAGGGGCTTAGGGGAGCAGCCAGGCAGAACCTGATCATAGATCAGCTGTCAAATTGCAAAAGAAATCTTTCTCATGCTGGACAGATTGCTTGCTGAAGATCATTAACCATTTAGGACACATGATTTTTTTTTCCTCTAAAATTGCTTTCAAACCTAGCAATATGAAAATCAAACCCCATTATGACAAATTTGTCTTTCATTCATTATCAGAATCTCATCCTTCAAGTGTGATTAGGGAGAATTTGAGGTTGTCTCCCACTCCCTGAGTTAGACCAGGATCAAGAAAATGGTGACGTTGGTTGAGAGGGGATGAGATTAGGTTTAGAAGAGGTGGCCTCCATCTACTTATATATATTGAGCTCCTACTATGTACAAGAAACTTAACACAAATTATTACATTGATTCTTAACATGATGAGGTAGGTATTATTATAATGACAAAAGTGGATCTCGAAGAGCATAAGTAAATGGTACAAACTCACAGGCAGTGCCAGAGCCAAGATCTGCCATTATTAGTTAATTAATTTATTCATCCAATAAATAAATAATTATTGACTGCCTAATGAAAATTCCATCCCTGGATACAAGAGTCAGAAAAATGTAGCCACAAGACATAGTATTTTGCTGTCACAACTGAGAGGGGTGGTACTAGCATCTAGTGAGTATTGGCCAGGGATGTTGCTAAATATCCTACAAAGCACAGGACAGTCCTCCCTCCCCAGCAAAGAATTATTCAGCCCCAAATGTCGATAGTGCTGAGGTTGAAAAACCCTGATACACACACAGACACATAGGCACACACACTTCATCACCATGGCCGCCAACCCTCTCACTCACCATTTCTTTATAAATACTTCAAAACTGATGCATGTCAACTCTAAATTCAGAAAATCCATTTTATTGAAACCATCCAGATTATGGCACTGTATAGACACGTTATGATTGAATAAACAAATTAGGAGTAGATAAAAACTGGAATTTATAAGATTAAATTAGTGTTATTAATTTAACCCATTAGAGGTACTCTAAGCACTTTTCCATATCTTTAATAATTATATTAAAAAATTAAAGACTGCAATTTTCACAAGAAATGAGTAACTAAATGGTAGGGAGCTTAGGATTCTCTGAGGTGTTTTGGTTTGAAATTTGTAATAAAATTTTTCCCTACAGAAATCCAAGAAGATACCAAGACATTCTTGTTTGTAGAAGTACAAAGCAAAATTAATTCTTTTTATAGTAACAACAACAAGAAGAACTGTAACAATTCAGTCGGACTTCCACGTCCTAAAAACTGTGTATATCTCTTCAGAGAAAGAAAATACAAAGATAGCTTAAATCATATTGGAAAAAAACTCATAAAATATTTGCACAATTAAAAACTGAGGATACAAAAATCTAAAGATAGACACTAAATTCATGTAAGTGGCCTCTTCACAAATCATCCCCAAACCCTTAATTGCCTACTCCTATGCCTGATTCACTTTACAGGAGCTGGTGACAGCAAGGAACTTAAAAAAATATTTATAGAATAAAGAATGAATAGCAGGCAAAAGTCCTTGAATTTACATTTTTATGACTTGGGCAATAGCACAGAATAGTGGCAAAGGGTCTGGGTCTTCGAGTTGTACAGCCTAGAATCAAACCTGGCTCTGCCGTTTATTACTTGTGTGACTGTGGGCAATTCACTAGCCTGTAAGTAGGGTAAGAATAGAACCCAACTCATACTTTTAAATGTTTAATAGAAGTAATGCACTTCAAACCATGCTTAGCTCATACTAGATGCTACATAAATATTAGGTGCTCTCAGATCCGTGTTGTTGCTATTGTGACAGATATCATTATTATTTTTTGTAAACTGATAAGTGGTTGGAGAGTTGGGGTCATTCTAGAAGAGAAGCAGGCAAAGCAAAGGATCAGAACTGTGCAGACCGGAGACCCAGCTGAATTTGCCACCTCAGTTGGACCCATTCACTGTCACAAATTAGTGGTCACTTCAACGTTATTTCCTTCCTGAGCTCCCAAGCCCTAAGGAGTGTTCTCCTTCTGTGCCATCTTCATCTCTCACCTGCCTCCTAGTAAGACTCTGCGTTTACTCTTGCCACACACAGTCCCAATTGCTATGCAAAAGTTGAGGGATCCTTTTAAAAAAAGAAGTTAGACTACGCCACTCCTTGGCTCAAGACCCTACAATGACTCCTTATGTCTCCAGAGTGACAGACACGGTCCTTATGATGACACTCCGGGCCTTCCATGGTCCAGTTCCTCCCACCTCTTTGTCCTCCTGCTATTCTCCCCTCCCTCGCTCCACTCCAGCCCCTCAGGCCTCCTTACTGCTTCTCAAACACACACAACATGCTCCTGCCCCAGGACCTTTGCATTAGCATGTCTCTCTGCCTAGGGTGCTCTTCCCATATTTACCCACATAGTTAACTCTTTACCTACTTCACATCTTTGCTCAAATATCCTTTCTCAAAGCAGCCTACACCTGCCACCCTATTTAATAAAGCTGCCTGCCTCCCCAACTCCAACCCCTTGGCCCACCTGATCCTTCTCCCCCTGCGATACAGTTACCAACCATTACCCTCTCCTGGACCAACCCATAGCATCCAAAGAGGATCCCCGCCACTACCTTTGCCACCCAGTCTGATCCCCACAGCAGCGAAGATGTACGGCATTCACTGTGTTCCAATATGTTACAGATTTACTTAATTGTTGTGCATGCTATTTATTTCCTGTCTTACCCTGCTAGAATGTAAGGTCCAGGAGGGCAGAGATCTTTGTTTCGTTCAATGATATCTTATAAGCACCTAGTACAGTACCTGGCACACAAGAGGAATTCAAAACATGAACCATGAATGAATCCCTTTCATTCTTATCCAGGCCACATGGTGACCAGACTCTCCAGTCAATGAGAGCCTTGGGAACATTTATCTATTCATTCGATCATCCACTCTCCCTACTAAGATGTATTGAGTGCCTATTTTGCTTTCTGCCTTTGGCTTAATATTAGCAAAACAATGAGGTCTTATCTCTAACTCTTTCCACCCATTCATTTTATACTCCATCCTCATTTAGTTTCTTAATTTTCCCCAAGCATGCAATGTGCTTTCAAACTCTGAGGCCTTTGCCCCTGTGATTTCCTCTGCCCAATGAATAGTAACAAATAATAGCTAACATTAATTGAGTGCCCTGTTCTAGTGCTTTAAGTGCATTTACTTATTTAGTCCTCATATCAACACAGTGATTTAGGCACCTTTAATATCCCTGTGTTGACAATGGAAGAAAACCAAGGCCCAGAACGGTGAATTAAATTATCTAATGTAATTGTGAATTAAATTGTCTAATGTAGCTGGTAAGTGAGTGATTCAAACACAGTCCATTTGATTCCAAAATATCTCCTCTTTTAACCACTATGTAATAGAGGAGGGCCCTTTTCTGTTCTTTCTATGCCCCAAATCTTGTCTCTGTCTAAATTAGGGGCCATGAACTTAAAAGCATTCAGGAACCAGGCAGGTAACAAAAATATGTGAAGGCATTAGATGTAATTAAAGGAAGTAGTAGGCCTGCAGTAAATTAGGAACTTATCTAGTTTTCTTACAAACACTGTATGTGTCAACCAAAATGTGTTTCTGCTGGATTCAGTCCATAGTTTGAGAATCAGCAACACTGCTTTGGCTACATCTCAGAGGTCAGTGTTAGTTACTCCCTCTTTGGTGCTCCCATAGCCTTTGTGTACTTAGTACTTCATCTATAACAGCACCAAGTAGGTTGTTAACACACAATTGACTGAGTGCAGATATATGCAATATGGTGCTGTCCAAGGTGTCCAGGTGCCTTCCTTAACCTTCAATCTGGTAAGGAGACAGACCTACACTAATGGTACTCAATAAGGAGATAGACCTACACTAATGGTATCCAATATGGAGACAGACCTACCCTAATGGTACTCAATATTATAGCTGCAGCGATAGAAGCCTGTCCAGGATCAAGTAGGGGAGCAAAGGAGAAAGGGGTGAAAATGGTCAGTAAAGACAGCAAGGAGGCAGAGACTGTTGAGTCTTTAAAGATGACCAGATGACCAACTACCCGTCGGGTGAAGCCATGGAGGGAACAGAGAGCAAGGGCATTCTAGGCAGCATGACTCAAGTCTTGGAGGCTTGAACAGCCTGGAATTATCAGAGAAGTTCAGAAATACCCATCTGGCTAAAACTAAGGAGGTACAAAGGGGAGGGTACAGCAGAACAAAAAGCGAGGCAAGAGTTTTTGTTTGGACACAAAATTTACACTGTGGGCTAAAGAAAGTACTGAAGAGTTTAAAGATGACAAATACCATGACCAGGAAGGTTAGGTACAAGATAATTTGAATAGGTGGGTGGGAGATAACATGCTTCTGGATTTTTTGGATGGGAAAGGAGGCAAATGAAAAATATTTGAGAACAATAAAAATTTTGAGAGATGGAGAATATATGGAATCTCAAGGACTTGTTAACTAACTGGGTCCAGGAGAGTGAGAAATAGTCTAAGATGATGGCCAGATTCTTGGCTTTGGGAGGAGAAGCACCTAGTAGTGTCATACAAGGACATAGAGAGTATGGATTAGAAGAGCAGGGTTTGGGGGAGATATACTAAGTTCAGTACAATTTCAGGTGCTTGAGACATATCTGGGTGGAGGTTCTTAGCAAAGTTTTAATACATGGGTCTGAAATACAAAGAACAGCTCTGGGCAGTAGTTGAACCTGTGAGAGTAGATGATTTCAAGTGTATGCAGACTGAATAGAGGGGAAAAGATAAGATCCAGGACAGGACTCTGGGGAAATAAGAAGATATAAGGGGTAAGAAGAGAAATATAAGGCTGCAAAAGCCGCTGAAGGAAGTATGATCAGAGATCAAAAGAGAATCGCAACAGAAGGAAAGCAAGTCAATGTCATTGAGGATGCAAAGTGCCCACTGCATTTATCAACAGAGTGGACGACAGTGACTTTGCTGGGGGCAGTGCCAGTCAATAGATAAGGAGGATCTTGATGGTAGCGACTGAATAGTGATAAGTAAAGAAGTGGAGACAGCAAGTGTAGAAAATTATTTTCTTAAAAAAACAATATCTGTTATTTTTATTTTTTAAAAAATTTTATTGGAGTAGAGTTGATTTACAATGTTGAGTTAGTTTCAGGTGTACAGCAAAGTGAATTAGTTATACATATACATATATCCACTCTTTTTTTTAAGAATTCTTTTGAGGAGCTTGGCTCTGAAGATGAAAGAGGGAAGCAACTGGAGGGAAATAAATGGTTAAGGGAGGGTTTTCTTGCTACAGAAGACATTTGAGTACTTTCTTCATCTGAAAGGAAGTAGCCAAGAGGGAGAGAGAGTCTGAAAATACAGTGTCTGGGTTGAGGTGGGAGAGCATGAGATCAACAGCACTGGTGGAGGATGTCCACACGCAGAAAAGAGACCACAGCCTATGAGCCTGGGAGAAAGGAGGTGTAAACGCAAATAAATGTATATTTTAAGCGTCCCACAGGAAGTGTGGGGAGGTCTCATCTGACACCATTGATATTCTCAAAGAAGTAGGAAGGACCTCCATTCTGAGTACATGGCCCACCCTCCACAGAGTTGCTTCTGGGCTTCTGTCTCCATGTGTCCTTGTACTTTCCCAGGCAGTTGGAGGGCTTTTGTTGCCATAACAACACGATGTGGCATTTTAGATTAGTTCTTAAAGTATGTGTGTGTGTGTTCGTACCCACAAATGGACTTGAGTGTTCTAGTAAACGTGGTGTAAATATAGGTTGGAGTGTCTAAGAGCGCTAGACTAGGTGTTTCTGTGATTATGCATGTGGATAATAAGTTGGCAAGAGTTTGTGAGTCGTTTTTGTGTGTCAGTATGTGGAGATGGAGAGGCAGCAAGAGAGTGTGAGTATCTCTTTAAGGTATAAGTGTGTTTGAGTACGTTAGCATGATGAGGTGTACACAAGGCAAAGTTGGGTGCCTAGGCGTGTGTGTGCAGCTTGTAGGTTTCTGTGGGGAAAAGCTCATAGGTGTATGAGTTTTCAGTGGGTACGATCAAGTGAGTAGGTACATGTCTGTGTATGTATATCTGTATGATAGTAAATGTATGTGAATGTGCATATGGGGGTGTGAGAGTGTATATATGAATCTGAGTGTGCATACACAGGTAGCTACCAGAGCCTACTGTATGGCGTTAAAGTCCTTATGAAGACTTGTTAAAATTTTCTGTATGCTCTATTGCATTCTCCACACAGATTTCAAATTTTATTTTGACCATCTTCTATGTCAGTAGACCCTGTGAGCTGGTCTTATGTTTCACCTGGCGTTAGGGGGAGTCACACGCAGGGGACTTTGTGGAAACCTTGTAGGTGTGTAAATAAGACAGTGATAAAGAGCAAGTGTATCAGAGGGTATGTAAGAACGGTGGTGTTGTGTATATGTTTGAGTCTGCATATAAGTTGTATGTGAGAGCCGACTTTGAGAGAAAAGGGAAAGAGCTCGGCTCTCTTTCGATAAGTATTTATAGGGCAAATTCTACATGTCAAGCTTTGTTCCAGATGCCGGGCAACAACAGTAAACAGAAAATCCAGTTCCATCTCTCCTAAAGCTTACATCTAGTGAGGTGTGACAGACCATAAATGAATAAGCGGATACATAACATGTAGGGGGTGAGAAGTATTTAGAAGAAAAATAGAGCAGGTAAAGGGGCTGGAGAGTGATGAAAGGCACTCTTTTATATAAGATGGTCCAGGAAGGCCTCTCTGGGGAGGTCCCCTCTGAGCAGAGGCTGGTTTGGGATGATGGAACAAATGGTGAGATGAGGTAGCTGGGGGAAGTGTTCCTGAGAAAGGAAAAGCAGGAGGACCCAAGGGGGGAAGGCATGTGAGGTGTTGAGAAGAGCAAGGAGGCCAGTGTGGCTGGAGCAGGGTGATGCAGGGAGAGGGTGGAATAGAAGGACGAGAGATGGGTCAGGAGCCACAACATCAGAGGCTGGCATGTTACTCTGAGTGTACCGTAGCAAGTCAGAGGAGAGTTTTATCAGAGAAGCGCCATGAACTGACAGAAGCTTTGTAAGGATTTGCTCTGTGTGCTGTGTAGCATTTGGATTCAAACAAGAATAGAAGCAGGGAGACTGAGTAGGAGGCAGCTATGGCCGAAGTCCAGAGGCAATGAAGAAGGTGAGAAGAGGGGAGACCAAGGACACATCTAGAAAGTAACTCAGAAAGGACTGGATGAGGCACTGGAATGCAGTGTGAGAAAAAGCAAGGACTCAGTGGGACTCCAAGATTTCTGGCTTAAGCTACTGGAAGGATGAAGGTTCCATTTACAAAGACGGGAAAGAATACAGGAAGTGCAGGATTAGGGATGGAATCAAGAGTAAGCTACTGGACATGCTAAGTCTGAGACGCCTGCTGGATTTCTGAGTGGAGATGTCAAGTAAGCATTGTTCGTAGGAATCAGCAGTTTGACAAAGAGCTCTGAGATGGAACTAGAAATTTCACAGTTAATTAACAGCCTATAGCTGGTATTTAAAGCTTTGAGACAGAGTACAACCATGTAGAGAGCACCTAGAACTGAGTCCTCGCGTGGGGAAGTTGCCCCAACATGTTGAGTTCAGGAAATGCAAGAGGTCTCACAGAAAGACCCTGAAAAGATGCCTCTAGGAAGGTAGCAGGAGAGCCATTTGATTCTGTTGTCCTAAGACCCAAGTGAAGAGAAGAGTCCAATGAGAAGTGAGTCATTATACGTGTCAAATGCTCCTGATAAACAAGTTAGATGAAGACTGAGTAGTGGCTCGGGTTTGGCACCATGGAAGTCATTAGTACTTTGACTTGAGCAACTTCCATGAAAATGTGGAGATGGGAGACTGACTGGAGCAGGTTTAAGGGATGCAGCAAGCTGGGTGGGGACAGACATATTCCAGCCTATTATAAGGCACCAACAACAGCTCTTGTGGCCGTATGGACCATTGGGTGGGTAGGGTGTGGATTAATAACGTGTTCCTGGTTCAGAATAAGAGAAAGCAGTGGCAGGGGTTCCCTTTGGAGAAGTTAGACACATGGTGACATTCTCCAAGGGCTGATAGTCATACAAAAAGGGACTTTACAGCTCCACGTTCAGAGTTGGCCAGTGTACGGTGAGGAAAGAGAGGCACCCTATAGAGGATCCGAGCTGCCAGGACACCAAGTCCACCCTCTCTATTAGGGGAGTAACCAAGGCCCAGAACGATCTCCATGATTAGACCAGGTCACAGAGCAAGCTGAAGGAGGAGCAGAACCTTGAGGGTCTATGACTCTCAGTGGTTTACTTTTTCTAACCTCAGGTGGTAAGATTTCTTGGGCCAAAAGTCTGCAAACCAGAATCTCCAAAAGATTTTACCCAGGGATATTGAAAATTATGTTTCTGGAACTTAATGATTTCAGGCAAGCATTTGAATTCTACTAAAACATAAAATCCTCCTGAATCCTTAAGTATTTAAGTTATCATAAGTTAATATAAATAAAGAATCTGAGATCAGTCTTTGACCAGTGGTAGACAAAGGAAGTATGAAGGCTCTGATCATCATGAAAGGTAACAGAGCTGGGGAGCCTGATGGAAAACACGGATGTGCCCAAAGTTTAAATCTGCTTGGGTCACAAAGCACCGAGCTGATCTCCCTGTGCTGAGGGAGGAGATATGGGGACATATGTGTATGTATAGCTGATTCACTTTGTTATAAAGCAGAAACTAACACACCATTGTAAAGCAATTAAACTCCAATAAAGACATTAAAAACAATCTGCTTGGGTGAGAACACCAATCAAACACAAGACAGGGCGGGAAGATCTGGTCTCCAAACCAGTCTGTGTCACTTGAGTATCACATGATCTTAAGCACGTCATTTGGCCTCTTCACGTCTTTAAGACATGAACAATAATCCTCTATCAAAGGCCTGTTCTGAGAACTGAATATTGTTTAATCCTCATTCAACAAATATTTTTTAGAATTCTTTAGAAGCGCTTGAGCATTGGGCATAGACAGATTTGTGCTCCTTGGGCATAAACACTGTCCTCAGCTCAGGGCTGCTCCATTCTCTTTCCAGCTGCTCCCTGGGTGGAATGCAGAGCAGGGGTGAGCGACCTGACCACACGGCCAAGGACAACACCCCAAGGAAGCCAGAGGAACAGGCCAAATGCATCAAGGGTGCTTTTTACCTAATGTGTGCTCTGGAAACTGCCCTATGGAAACCAAGTTTGAAGAAAGTAAATCCTATTTTCCCTCCACCTCCCTGTAATGTCAGAGGAGGGTTATCTCCATTCATTATTAAACTTCTGTTTATTTATTTATTTTTAATTAATTAATTTATTTTTGGCTGTGTTGGGTCTTCGTTTCTGTGCGAGGGCTTTCTCTAGTTGCTGCGAGCAGGGGCCACTCTTCATCGCGGCGCGCAGGCCTCTCACTATCGCGGCCTCTCTTGTTGCGGAGCACAGGCTCCAGACGCACAGGCTCAGTATAAACTTCTGTTTAGGTTTAAGTTTCAAGGAGATCATACCTGATGTCACTGCCATTTACACATGTGTGCTTTGGGAAGAACTTCTTACATTCCCTGTGGCTCAGCTTCTTCATTTGGAAAATGGGACAAATATAGTATCTTTCTCATAAGGAGGAATAAATGAGTTGAAATGCGGAGTGCTTAGAAAAGTGCCTGGCACATGGTAAGCGCCATTATTATTATTATTCTGTGTAAGGACAGCTTTACATTTAGATGGCTTCCACATAAGCCTATTAGACAAATTCTTCAAATACTAGGCTGCACTTCCAATTTTGCAAGAAAGCTGTGGGTCTCTGCTAAGTATTAGGATATAGGATTGGCTGCATGTAACGGAGACCCCGAATAAGGGTAGCTTAAGCAAGATGAAGGTTCATTCTTTCTCACAAAAAGGTTGAGCTGGAATATATTCTCCACAAAGCCAGCATGAGGCCTGTCTCCTTCTCTCCTGTTACTCTGGCTTCCCTGGAGTTTAGCCCATGTCTGCATGGCCCACAGTGGCTCACCACCCTCCCCATTTCAGCCTGGGGGCAGCGGGAAAGAGGAAGGGGAGACCATGAACTGGAGGCGTGGTCATCAATTCGGCTTGCCCTCCATTGGCCAGGACTAGTCCCGAGGCCACATCTGGGGTGCTAATTCTCTATGGCCATGTGCCTGACCTCTAATTCTGTTATTCTGGAAGAAGGGCAGAATGCATACTGGGGGACAAGCCTCTGTCACACTCTTGGAGTTCACAATAGAACATCCGTTTCCAAATTTCAGGCATTAGGGCATAACCAGAGCTTAAGGCGGCAGTTCAGAGCACAAATTCTGGCTGCCTCAGTTGAAATCCCAACTTGTTGCTCACTGGCTGTATGACCTTGGGCAAGGTACTCGAGCTCTCTGTGCCTCAGTTTCCTTATTTGTAAAATGCAAAAATAGTACTATCCAACTCATAAGAATTAATTATACAGACATATCTATATATCTAGCTTAGACTATGGTCACTTTATAGCAAGCACTATTAAAATGTTTGCTATTATTGTATTGATGAACTCTTTGTTTTTACAGACGTCTTTTTTTTTTTTTTTTTTTTTTTTGCGGTACGCGGGCCTCTCACTGTTGTGGCCTCTCCCAGAGCACAGCCTCCGGACGCGCAGGCTCAGCGGTCATGGCTCACGGGCCCAGCTGCTCCGCGGCATGTGGGATCCTCCCAGACCGGGGCACGAACCCGTGTCCCCTGCATCGGCAGGCGGACTCCCAACCACTGTGCCACCAGGGAAGCCCCTAGAAGTTGGTTTTGAACCAGGTCTGTCTGGCTCATAGCTCCTGCTTGTGTGTGTTTACACTCTATCTCTCACTCTTAAGACTTCATACTTGTGATGTACAAACGCTGTCATTGTGTGTATACAATGTGCCCCACATACACCAAGGACCACTTGACAATCTGGCACCTAAACAAGGGTGCCATTTGCATGCAAACTCCACATGTGTTAGGGTCACTGGGTATCAAAGCCAGGTCTCCTTTAGGGCACTGAGAATCAGCAATTTCATTAACAAATGAAATAGAGATGTATCAGGACCCATGACATCCATCCACAGCCATTACCTGTACCCTAGCTGTCGCATTCCATGTGGCTGCGTACACAGAGGGGATCTCAGATCAGCAGATCAACAGTGGCTTGTCTGAGCTGAGCGCTGAGCAGAAAAGTCAATTACAGAGAAACAGCCAACACTTGGGAATATCTCCTTCTTGTGGGTTATCAGACCTTCACATAGCTAGAGGGAATTGTAGTAAAGCTGAAGAGCTGCTACACTGAAAAGGAATAGGCTTCTTAAATTCATTCCATTTTAGCCCTGAGGGGTAGACATAAGGCCATGGGACGGAAGTTACTGGGGATCAGACTTGGCTTGACACACAAAAGAGCTTTTTATTCATTAGAAATGTGCAAAGATGGAAAGGGTGACTTTCTAAGGTAAGAGATCCTTATCACTGGAGGTGTATAAATACAGCTTTCATGAATGTTTTTAGGAGATATTGACGATAACATTCAAGCAATAAATAAGTGGTTGTAATATTAGGAATTCCTTCTCTTACAAATGGGTCAAGGTTCTGATAGCAATATTGCCAAGGAAGTTGGGAATACCCAAATCCTAACCTCATCCCAGTGACATCTTCCCTGTGAGGTTCTTGGGGAAACTGTACTTACAAGGAGTAATGGAAAATGAGAAACAAAAAGAATACTTTATGATTGATTGGGCCAGTGTGTTTTACCCCAAAGGGAAAAACTTATATCGCTAGGTTGCAGCAAAAGCCCCACCTATACGCCCATTAGGATTTCCATCTTCCTTCAAGCCCCAGTGGATCTTAAAATCACAAGTTTTCTGAATTGTGGCGCTGGTAATGAAAACAAAATGATGACATGCTTGTTAGACATGCATGCAAGGAAGAAAGGAGAGGAAATCATGATAACCAGATGTTATGTGGGCTCTAGCTTGGCTTCCAACCCAGCTGCATGGAAGTAGCGTGGAGGGAATACCCACGTGCATTTATGCAATGTTTTGATGCATGGTGGCACTGTGCACTACCAAATGTGGTATAATGTGCGATCTGGACTGTGACACAGAGATTGATAATTCTCTTGCCCTCCTAGAGGATTGGCAAGGATGGGGGAGAGGAAACTTCTCCTCCCACCTGAACATTATCCCCCTGGCACTTAATAGATGAATCAGACTGTGGAAGGGCCAACGAGTAAAAGCTGCAGTGAGGTGAACCTTTTTTCTTTTTTTTTGTGGTACGTGGGCCTCTCACTGTTGTGGCCTCTCCCATGCGGAGCACAGGCTCCGGACGCGCAGGCTCAGCGGCCATGGCTCACGGGCCCAGCCGCTCCGCGGCACATGGGATCTTCCCGGACAGGGGCACGAACCAGCGTCCCCTGCATCGGCAGGCAGACTCTCAACCACTGCGCCACCAGGGAAGCCCCGTGAGGTGAATTTCTGAATCAGTTTTAGGAAGGAGTTTCTAATGGAGTTGTTTCCAAAATGGAACAGGCTGCCTATCATAGTACAAGTTCCCTTAGAGCAAGGACACTTTCTTTCTTATTTCTATATCCTCCAGGATATCTAGCAAAGGGCTTGTTGTGGAGCAAGTGTTGAGGAACTGTTTGCTGAATATGGGCTGAGCACATCCCCACAAAGGCCAAAAGAACATTCCAAAGGCTCCAGAGGAGCTTCTCACATGAAATAGGTCATTACGATACCTGGGCTCTGAAACATCCATATCTAAAAGTCAGTGCTTCCACATCTTGGCTATTATAAATAGTGCTGCAATGAACATTGGGGTGTTTGTATCTTTTTGAATTAGAGTTTTTGTCTGGATATATGCCCAGGAGTGGGACTGCTGGGTCATATGGTAGTTCTATATTTAGTTTTTTAAGGAACCTCCATACTGTTCTCCATAATGGTTGTACCAATTTACATTCCCGTCAACAGTGTAGGAGGGTTCCCTCTTCTCCACACCCTCTCCAGCATTTATTGTGGATAAAGAAGATGTGGTACATATATACAATGGAATATTACTCAGCAATAAAAAGGAATGAAATAATGCCATTTGCAGCAACATGGATGGACCTAGAGATTATCATACTAAGTGAAGTAAGTCAGACAGAGAAAGACAAATGTCATATGATATCACTTATATGTGGAATCTAATAAAAAATGATACAAATGAACTTATTTACAAAACAGACTCACAGATCTCAAAATCAATCTTATGGTTACCAAAGGGGAAACATGGGGGAAAGTGATAAATTAGGAGATTGGGATTAACATATGCACACTATTATATATAAAATAGATAACTAATAAAGACCTACTGTATAGCACAGGGGACTCTACTCAATGTTCTATAATAACCTACATGGAAAAAGAATCTGAAAAAGAATGGCTATATATATGTATAACTGATTCACTTTACTGTACACCTGAAACTAACACAAGATTGTAAATCAACTATACTCCAATAAAAAAAGTGAAATGGCATAAAGCAAGCTTTCAAAAATAAAATAAAATAGTGCCTTGAAGTTTGAGCCATATTTGTGTATTTCAAAAGGGGGTTCATGCATACTGTGAACCCTGGTAAGAGTTAAACCATAAAACCAGTCTTCTAAAGGCATGGATGTGATTTTTATTGATAGGGGAAATTGAGATTATCTGGAATGATAGAAAGAGTTTGAATTAAGAGTCAGAGACCTGGATTGAGGTAATGATTGGATGAGATAATAGAAGGTGATAGATTGTAAAGGAAACTTGCACAGTCATTGCCTTAGACTGGCTTGGGTCTGAAGACCAGCTCTAGCACCACAGTAAAGAGTCCAGATGAGAGGCCAAAGGTGAAGGGGGCTTAGGTTTGGTAGCATCCAAACCAAAAACAAGTGTACAGATGTTGTTATATTAAGTCTCTGAGACAAACCTATGGTCACAATGGGGAAATTCCCAAGTGACAACTTCCTTCTCTTTCATGGCTGAGGGGCCATAGAGGTAGCTTTTAAAAGTCGTATCTAGCCTGCTTTGGGCAGTACAGACATTTAAAAAATATTGTCTTTCAATCCATGAACACAATGCCTTCCCATTTATTTGTGTCTCTTTTAATTTCTTTCATCAATGTTTTGAAGTTTGCAGTGTACAAAGTCTTCACCTCCTTGGTTAAGTTTATTCCTAAGTAGTTTATTATTTTTGATACTATTATAAGTGGGATTGTTTTCTTAATTTCCTTTGCAGATGGCTTGTTGTTAGTGTATATAAATGTAATTGATTTTTGTATGTTGATTTTTTTATCCTGCAACTTTACTGAATTTATTTATTAGTTCTTTCAGGGTTTTTTTTTGTGGTATGTGAAGTCCTTAGGATTTTTTACATATAAGATCATGTCATCTGCAAACAGATACTTTTATTTCTACCTTTTAAATTTGTATTCCTTTTATTTATTTTTATTGTCTAATTTCTCTGGCTAGAATTCCAGTACTATGTTGAATAGAAGTCACAAGAGACAAGTTGCATCCTTGTCTTGTTGCTGATCTTAGAGGAGCTTTTAATTTTTCACTACTGAGCATGCTATTAGCTGTGACCTTGTTACATACAGACTTTAATATGTTGAGCTACATTTCTTCTATACCTAATTTGTTGAGTGTTTTTATCATGAAAAGGTGTTAGATTTTGTCAAATATGTTTTTCTGCATCTATTAAAATGGTCATGTGATTTTTATCCTTCATTCTGTTAATGTAATGTATCACATATAGTGATTTCTGTATGTCAAACCATCCTTTCATTCTGGGGATAAATTTCACTTCATCAGGATGTATGATCTTTTAAATGTGCTGTTGAATTTGGTATGCCAGTATTTTGTTGAGAATTTTTGCATCTATGTTCATCAAGGATATTGGCCTGTAATTTTCTATTCTTGTAGTATCTTTTTCTAGCTTTGGTATCAGTGTAGTGCTGGTCTCATAAAATTAGTCCCAGTGGTATTTTTTTTACAGAAATAGAGAAAAATTCTAAAATTCATAGGAAACCACCAAAGATCTAGAACAGCCAAAATTATTTTGAGAAAGGAAAACAAAGATGGAGGCGTCATACATCCTGATTTCAAAATATATTACCAAGCTACCATAATTAAAACATTATGGTTCTGGCAAAAGGACAGACATACAGACCAATGGAATAGAACACAGAGCCCAGAAATAAACCCATGCATATAAAGTCAACTGATCTTTGACAAAGTGCCAAGAATACACAATGGGGAAATGATAGTCTCTTCAACCAATGGTGATGTGAAAACTGGATATCCATATGAAGGAAAAGAAAGAAATTGGACCCCTGCTGTACACTATACACAAAAATCAACTTAAAGTGGATTGAAGACTTAAATGCTAAGACAAACTGTAAAACTCCTACAAAAAAACATAAGGGAAAACCTTCTTGACATTGGTCTTGGCAATAATTTCTTGGCTCTGACATCAAAAACACAGGAAAGAAAAGGAAAAAATATACAAGTGGGATTACATCAAATTGAAAAGTTTCTACACAGAAAAGGAAACAATCAACAGAATGGAAAGGCAACATACAGAACAGGAGAAAATATTTGCAAACCATATCTCTGATAAGCAGTTAATAGCCAAAAATATATCAGGAACGCCTACAACTCAGTAGCAATAAAATAAAATAACCCAATTAAAAAATTGGCCAAAGACTTGAACAGACATTTCTCCAAAGAAGACATACAAATGACCAACAGGTATGTAAAAAGATGTTCAACATCACTAATCATCAGGGAAATGCAAATCAAAACTACAATGAGATATCATCTTCATATCTGTTAGGATGGCTATTATCAAAAAAATAAAGGATAATATGTGTTGATAAAGATGTGGAGAAATTGGAACCCTTTTACATTGTTGATGAGAATGTAATATAACACATTGTCTATAGATATCAGTATGGAAGTTTCTTAAAAAATAGAACTACCATATGATCCAGCAATCCACTTCTCAGTATACATCAGAAGAATTGAAATCAGGACCTCAAAGAAATACCTGCACTCTAATGTTCACTGCAGCATTATTCAAAGCAGCCAAGACAACCTGTGTCCATTTACACATGAGTGGGTAAAGAAAATGTGCTACATACATACAATGGAATATTGCTCAGCCTTACAAAAGAAGGAAACCCTGCCATTTGTGACTATATAGATGAATCTGGAGGACATTATGCAGAATGAAATAATCCAGCCATAGGAGGACAAATGCTGCATGATTCCACTTATTTGAATTATCCAAAATAGCCAAACTCACTGACACAGAGAATACAGTACTCGCTACGAGGGGGTAGGAGCTGGGAAAAATGGGGAGTTATCATTTAATGGTTATAAATTTTCAGTTATGCTAGATGAATAATATCTAGATATCTGCTGCACAACATAGAACTTACAGCTAACAATACGGTATTGTGCACTTCAAAGTTTAAGAGGGTAAATCTCATGCTAAGTATTCTTACTACAAAATGAAACAAAACAAAACAAAATAAAAACAAAGGGACTCAAGGAAACTTTGGGTGGTGTTGGATGTGTCTATTTCCTTGATTGTGATGATGGTATCATGGGTGTTTGTATATGTCTAACCTATCAAATTGTATACATTAAATACGTGCAGTTCCTTGTATATCAATTATACCTCAGTACAGCTGTTCGATGTTTCCTTTTAAAAAAATCTTTTCTGTATTTTCCATTCTTTCTGCACTGAATATGACTCCAAAATTTATTTCATCAGTCTAAACTACTTCTTTGAACTTCAGACACAGATATCCAACTGCATCCTTGATATTTGTACTTGGATGTTTAATGAGTAGCTTATTAAACTTAGCATGCCCCACACCTGCTCCTCCCACAATCATATTCATCTTGGAAAATAATAACTCTATCTTTCCATTTGTTCAAGTCAAATCCTTGAGGCCATTTTTCACTTATTTCTTTTTATCTGCAGCTCAGGTCCAAGCCATAGCAAATCTGTTAGCTCTACCTTCAGAGCAGAACCTGTATTTGACCATGTGGTCAATTATGTATTCTCCAACTATCCTGACTTCTTTCCTTGTGATGCTCCTACCTGTGGGAGGATTTTTCATCTTTGCTTTGCTGAACTCAAGAGCAGTTCTGTGACTTGCTTTGGCCAATGTCTCTTTTCACAACTGCCAGTGATCCAGATGGAAGCTATCTGGACAGCCTGGGTCTTGAAGTAAAAATGACATGAATCAGAGCCACAGGCATTCCATGAAGCACATGTACTTCAACAACAAATAAACTTTTGTTGTTCTATGTCACTGAGATATCAGATATCTTTTGTTATCATGGCATTATACTTCCTATTTTGATGGTCACAAATCATTTCTGGTCATCACAACTGTGACTATACTAGTCCAAGCCTCCTTCATCTTCAGAAGAGAGCTTGCAATAGCTTTCCTGTTTCTATTCCTTCTTCTTCAGTTTATTCTCAACACAGTAGCTGAAGTGATCCTTTAAAGACAAATTGAATCATGTCACCCCTCCACTCAAAACCTTCCAACTCCTTTTCTTCTTACTCAAAATAAAGGATGACAGCCTCGCGCACTTGTTTACAAAGGCTTACGTGACCTTGCAGGGCCATTTCTGCCACTGCATGCTCAACACCACTGTCTTTCAGACCTCATAACCTACTCCTCTTTCCCAACCACTGAACTTCAATCACCTAACCTCCCTGCTCTTCCCCAGACATGCTAAGTACGACCACACCTCTTAGCCTTTGCACTTGCTGTTCCCACTGCCTAGTTGCCCTTCTCTCAGACACCCCATGGCTTCTCTCTCACTTCCTTCTGGTCTGTGCAGTGTTTTTATGCCCCACAACTTACCTTTAAGCACTCCTTCTTTTCTACCATTCTTTATTTTTCTCCATAAGGTATATTATCACCCGGCATGCTATACATTTACTTTATATTCACTGTCCATCTCCTCCACATAAAATGTAAGCCTCGCAATTATACTCCAATAAAGATGTTTGAAAAAAAATGTAAGCCTCATGAGGGCAGGAACTTTGTTTTGTTACTAGATATATTCCCCAGTATTTTGACTTGTACCCAGCACATGGATCAATAAATATTTGTTGAGTCAATGAATAAGTGAACTTTTGTATAACCATAAAAAGTAAATTAAAAACAAACTGAAAAATGGGTAGAGAAGAAAGTGTTTCTTTAAAAAAGCAGCTTAGCCACGGAGGAGACAGATATTCACATACCAACATGTCTCAAATTTTGGGACTATATTACTGAATGCCGGATTCATTCAGAGTGGCATCTCTGATATACTGAGCTTCTTACTTTGAATTCAGTTGGCACCCTATATAGTTGGCACAAATTTACTCATGTCTCACTTAAAAATAAAATTCCTTAAAAAAACTCTCTGTTTTGCTGATAACAGCAATTAAAAATCAACTAAGAAAAAGTTGAAGTAAAATGTTACTATATTGTATATTTTGGTACAACATTACAGCTTTCAAAGATCTTTTGCATTCTTTGTCTTGAGAAGCCTTGTTCATCCTCATTTTATAGCTGGGGAAACAAAGGCTCATAAAGGTGAAGCGACTTGCCCAGAGTCATAGCAGAAGAGAAGTGGCAACACCAGAATTCTAACTGCGGCCTCCTGCCACCAGAGCCAATGATCTTTCTTTTTTTACTCTCCAAGTTACCTCACTCTGTGTAAGGTCCTGTATGAAATATAATGCCATGAATGAAAATCCCGTGCAAATGGTAAAGCCTATGACAAATGCTTTTTATTGTTATTATTCTTATTACCACTACTATTACCATTCACATTGCTTATTTTGAAAACTGTGACCTCACTGAAAGGGTTTGGACGAAAGCATCTCCCGGGGTCTTTTTCAGCATCAGTAGTCAATAATTTATTTTCCTTTAAGATCCTCTGGCATTACTAAATGGGCCTGAGCAAATCCTTCCAGAGAGATCAAAGAAAAGGCTGTCAGGGAGGAGAGAGAAACATGAAAAAGTTCAGCACCTCAAAAAAAGTAATTATTTCAGAGCAGGAAAAGCCAGCCAACAAAAACACCACACTTGAGGGTTGCAAATGAAAGTCTCTTTTCAACCATAGCTTTAATGGAAACCACTAATGAATCAGGACACCCGGTAAGGAATAAATAACAGCTTCAAAAGCGGTTGGGGCTAGGGTGGATTACAGATGCTGATCTAAGACAGCCGAACAGGACACGGAAGGTTGGTTTTATTTTGCTGGAAGGCACTAGCATCAAGTGTGTTCATGACTTTTTCATTTCTTTCAACAAATGCTTACTGAATGCCTACTGTGTGCCAGGCTTCGCTGTAGAGATAATTCACTTTCTGGCTGTGATAAGAAGTAAGGAAGCTAACAGGAAACAAGTTAAAGAGTTTGTGATCTCTCATTGACTTAAATATTCAGCTTCTCCTTTAAATATTAAAGACTTGGAAGAAGCTGCCTAGGTAGCTAGGTGCTTGGGTAAACTGAAAAAGATGCATTTATTGGTGGGGATTCACTCTGTAGTAGTTTGCTGGGGCTGCATAATAAAGAACCACAAATGGAGCGCTTAAAGGACAATTTACGGTCTCAAGGTTCCAGAGGCTAGAAATCCAAGATCAAGGTGTCGACAGGGTTGGTTTCTGCTGAGGGCAATGGGCAAAGGATGTGCACCAGGTCTCTCTCCTTGGCCTATAGATGGCTGTCTTCTACTTGTGTTTCTTCACATCATCTTCCCTCTATGTATTTTTCTGTGTCCAAATTTCCTCTTTTTGTAAGGACACCAATCATATTGGATTAGGGCCCACCCTGATGACCCCATTTTAATGCTATTACTTCTTTGAAGACCCGTTTGCCAAATAAAGTCGCATCCTGAGGTACCGGAGGTCAGCTTTTCAACATATGAATTTGTGGGGGGACATAATTCAACCCATAATGCACCCCTTCTCAGGCAAAACCAGCCACGATAGGGAGTAGACAAGGAGGTAGTTTAGTTCAATTGAACTAAAATTTAGTGAAAGCCTAGCAACCCATGAGGCACTAAGTATTGATATCTTCAGAGATGCCTGGGACATGGCCCCTGTTCTGCATAGTAATTATATTCATGTCTTACTTTTTAGTGAGCTTCACACTAGAGGCCAGGATCTCTGCTAGACACTGGGCATACAAATATGAATAAGCGGTGACTCTAATTCTCTAAGGAAAATATAGAAACAATTATTACCTAATGAGAAAAGGCATCTGACCCAAAGGTGAAACACCAGGGAAAACATCACTTTGGAGGTGACAAGCTGAACTAAATCTTGAAGGAGGAATGGGAGTTATCCAAATATGGTGGAGGTATCCATTCCCTTCTGTATTAGTCAGGGCTCTCTAGAGATACAGCACCAATAGAATGTGCACGTATGTATGTGGATGGATGGATGGTCTGGTAGATAGATAGATAGATATGTAAAGAGATTAGATAGATATAGATAGATAGATAGATCAAAGCTATCTATCAAGAGATGAATTTATTTTAAGGAACTGGCTCACATGGTTGTGGAAGGTGACAAGTCCCAAATCTGTAGGGCAGGCTGGCAGGAAAAGTAGAAGTTGCAGCTTGAGTTCAAATGCAGAGTATAGGGACAATTCCCTCTTCCTTGGGGAAAGTCAGTCTTTTTTCTCTTAAATTGATTGGATGAGGTTCACTCACATTATGTAAGGTAAACTTATTTATGCAGAGTCTACTAATTTAAATGTTAATCTCATTTGAAAATACTTTCGCAGTAACATCTAGATTAGCGTTTGACCAAATACCTGGGCACTGCAGCCTAGCCATGTTGAAATATACAATTAACCATCACTACCTCTGTCCCCTGTGTACTAGGGGACACAGAGCATAGTAGCATGACCTGGTCTTACTCTCAGAGAAAACCATGGTACATCCTGCCTCATTCCACCTGGCATCTGGTGGTCCTTTAGACTAGCTCACAAATGACCTAGGTGTTGCCAGGAGGCATCCTCATGTGGTAGATGATCATATGGTGTGTGAAGACTTTTAGCACGCTTAGGTAATCGATCACACTTACTCAGTGAGAGATGGCTGGCAGACAAGTTCTCAATACCCAAAATGATGCTTCCCTTCTGAGATACCCAGATACACCATACCCAAAATCTGAGAGCAAAGGGCACTGTCGCTTAGGATGATAAGACTGCCCTAGGGGGCTATCCCTTGGGCTACAGTGCAGAGTTGTTTTCCCAATCTAGAACAGCTCCTACACACCTCCATGTTTCCCCTGGCAATAGACTTGTTTCCCTACTGGCCTAGTGATATCTCTATCCCTACCGATATTAGGACCATTCCCAGGAAACAAATCTCACATCCAATTCATTCAATTTCTTCAGAGCCACAATGCCAGTAACTGGCATTAAATTAGTGTGTTTTTCTATCTCCTTCACTAGAATATAAGGACCCTGTTATTGTTTTGTTCACTGCAATTTCCACTGTATCTAGAAGAGCTTCTGACACATGGTAAACACTCAGTAAATAATTGCAGAAAGAAAGGAGGAAGGGAGGGATGGATGGTCCTCAGACCCAGGCCCCTTCTCCTGACCCTTTCCTTCCCAGTATTTTCCTGGGGGTCACATCTCCCTAAGCCTCTTCCTTTCTGACTCTCTGGCTCATTAACAAATGATCATGGACCTTAGTAACATTAATCACTAATACTTATCAGTTGCTTGCTATATACCCGGCACTATTCTAGGTGCTTCATGGTAAATCCTCATGACAATCCTATGAGGTCGATACTATTATCATCTGTACTTTACAAAGAAATGGAGGCACAGAGAGATGATTAATCTTGCAAAGGCTGAAGAACTGATATATTGGGCAAAGCTTAGATTCAAGCTTAGACAGTCTAGATGCAACTCTGTCCTTTTAACCATCGCATTATTTCACACACACACACACACATACACAGACACACACACACTACAAGCCCACTTGTTTTCTCTTCCCTTGGAGGTAAATTTGTAGAAACTTTACCTTATGCCAAGTTACCCCAATTTGACAAAGGTTGACAGAAGGACTTACTACAGCTCTGTAAACCCTCAAAGTGATATCTCAGTGAGTCACTGGGTCACACCTCCATAACTCCCTCCATATTCATTGGGAAATCTGCACTGCCTAGTCTACGACTGTTGGAATCAGCAGTCCACACATATAATTATGCTATAAATTGTACTGACACTTGGAGGGATCTTAAGATTCCCAGTTCTTTTATTCTTTTAGAGTTGAATCACATATTTTGGTTTTATCTCCTAATAGCATTTATTTTTAAAAGTATCATCATCATTTTCCTATGGCCTATATTTGGCAAGCTATAAATGTACTTAGAAAAAAAATGATTTTTAACATTTTTACATATTACGCATAGTGCCTAATACAAGGCTGAGCACATAAGATAGATGCTAAATAAAATACGAAATAATTGTACTCTGACTCATTAGGGCATTTCTATCAATTCAGTTCATCAGGCTGTTAAAATCTAGGTGTATTCATGCTGAATTGCCGAATCATCTAACCCCATTCATGTGCTATATAGACACAGGAATTACCCAACATTTCCCATTTCTTTCACAAACCAAACTAAAAATTCCTTAATGCAACATTCAAATACTCTCGCAGTGTGGGCCATCTTACTTTCCCAGCCATGTATTTTACCAGGTTCGCATATTTCCTAACACAGCGTGTATCTTCACAGCTTTGTACTTCTGCTTATTATTGTCTCGTCTTAGAATGGCCATCTCCCATCTTTCTCAGTCTAGATAATCCTATTTATCCTTCGAAGCCCAGTTAAAAATCATTTTCCCCATGTAGTATTTATTGATAACCCTAGAGTTGGTTATTCCACTCTGTGGTCCCATAATTCTTGGTACATAAGGTAATGACAGCACATAATGTAATGCTTTGTGATTTTTAAAAGGAAACATACTCATCCCTGTATCTTTACTACCTAAGGGAGTTCCTGGCATGAGCTATGCATTCATGAAATTTTTTGCGTGATTGCTTTGATCTCATATCCTTTTAAAAAAACCAAGTTGGAAAATATCCTAATATTCAGCAATATTCATATAGAATATCCTAATATTCATTAATTAGAATCATATGCATGCTTTGGGTGTATAGCCATCCAATACCTTGAACTACTGACTGACAACCAGGCACAAAACATTCCAGACATACTGAGATTTATAAATTCAAAAAACCTGAAAAGAAATGCTCATAACTTCCTGAATTCTACTGAGTTGGATTATAAGACCCAAAATGTGTCTTATTGGCAAGCTAAAGAAAGCAATTTTAAAAATAGATGGTTAAAGTATCTTTTAAATAGTTGTTTTTCTTGATAATATAATTAGTTCACACTATTTGCACAAAACTTGGAAAATACAATCATATATGAAGAAGAAAATAAAGCAAAACCTGTAATCCCACATTTCCACCAAATAACCACTATGATGCTATTTTATTCTAGTTTTCTTTTTTTTTTTTTTTTTGCAGTACACAGGCCTCTCACTGCTGTGGCCTCCCCCGTTGCGGAGCACAGGTTCCGGACGCACAGGCTCAGAGGCCATGGCTCACGGGCCTAGCCGCTCCGCGGCATGTGGGATCTTCCCGGACCGGGGCATGAACCTGTGTCCCCTGCATCGGCAGGCGGACTCTCAACCACTGTGCCACCAGGGAAGCCCTTTATTCTAGTTTTTTATTAGCATATTATATAAAGAATTAGTGACAAAAATTCAATAAAATTGTTTAACTATTCTATTCTTTTCACTTAATATATTCTGAGCCATTTTCCATACCATTAAATATTATCTGAAAACATGATTTTTATGACAATACTACATTTCGATTATTCCCTTGTTCTTTTGCTTCTATACGCAACATCGTGATGCACATGCTGTAGCAGAAAGCTTTCTCCAATACTGGCTTGCATGCAGTAGCAGGATAATGTTTTAAGATTCTAACTTGCATGCCCAGAGACTGTGTGGGTATAAATTTATGGACTATGTTTCTTGTCCAGACTACTTTGGAAGAGCCAGGACTTAGGAACAAGGATGAGACCTAGGAACAAGAATGGTCACTGGCCATTTGTTGACCTGTTTGACAAAAATTCTCAGGTGATGGGATTGTATGAGGGGTCTTTGGTCCTTAGAGGAGGGGCTCTGGTCCCAGAAGGATATCACATGATGCCCTTAAAGAGAATATGCCATGTGGTCACACAGGAGCTTTACCTTCTTCAGGATGTGTGGGGCCTCATTGCAGGGCTCACTGACTGTTCTTAATCAGGAGAAAGGAGAATGCTGGGGCCAAACCAGAATGCTCTTGGACAAGAAATATGGAAATCACCTCAGAAGCAGCAAAAGCAGCTCAAGACTCCATAGGCAAAGAGACTGCCAGCTCAAACCCAAGCAGAAATGAAGTTCATTTCCCAAAGGGAAGATCCTAGGGCAATCTGGTCAATTCAATGCAATAAACACATGCCTCTAGCTCTGAATTCACTCAGGTTCTCATCCTGGCTTTGCCTCTTGGAGCTTTTCGAGCCGGTAGGGAACCACTCTATGTCTTGGCCTCCTTGTTTTAAGACAATAAATAATATCTATCTTGAGTTATACCTGTAAAGATTAGAAGGGCTTTATAAAATATTAAGAACAGTGTTGTAGCATATAGTGCACAGTCTACAAATAGCAAGAAGAGGAAGAAAAAGGGAAAAGAGAAAGGAAAAGTGTATTATGTCAGCTTCGCTGGGAAACAAACTCTGAGACAGAGATGTGTGTGCAAGAGGTTTCTTGGGGAATGATCTCAGGATCACCACCTCTGAGAGAATGAGGGAGGCAGATGGGACAGAGGGAGAAAATAAACTGCTGTGACATGGCAACAGAGGCTCTGGCCAATCCCAAGGGTGCTCTGAATCTGGGATGACCCTTAAGAGTTGCCCTGAATCATGGCAAAGGAGCCAGGCCCAGCTCCCGAGCAACGACCTGTCTTTGGATACAGGCTGGCCCCAGGGAGATGTGACCTTGGGTGAGGCAGCTCTCATCAGCCAACAATCCCCGTGTCTGGGGGAAGGAGTGTGTCGGTCCTAAAGAAGGGATCTAGGTGGCAAACTGTTGCATCCCCTACAAGGAGAAAAACTATTGTTCAACTAATGCTTCTACCATGTCCCAGGCACATCTTCACAATAAAATGGAATATTTTCAGTGTTTGCTTTGTTCCAGGCACAGTTCCAAGTTACAAATATTGACTCATTGACACTTTAAAACAGCCCTAAAATAAGAAGTTTTAGTGACAAGCACTCTCAGAATGATTAAAAAATTGACCCACTGTTACCCAGCAGTACACATCAGAGGCAGGATTTGAACCCAGTGGCCTAACTCCAGAGTCTGTACTCTTAACCTCAAGGATAATAGAAGATACTCACTGCTCTGAAGGAACTCGCTGTTTCATCAGCTGTGAGACAAATTCTTGTTAAAGGCAGTGATTAGTTATCTCCTGCAGCTCTAACAAATTAACATAGATTTAGCAGCTTATAACATCACCTTCATATCATCTCACAGTTCTGTAGGTCCAAAGCCTGGTGCAACATGGCTACACTGGGTCTTCTGCTGAGTTGTCATGGGGCTGAAAGCCAAGTGACAGGAAGGCAGGTTCCTTTCTGGAGGCTCTGGGCATCCACCTACTTCCAAGCTCATTCAGGTTGCTCACCAAATTCAGTTCCTTATGGTTGTAAGACTGAGGTCACTTTTTCCTAGCTGGTGTCACCTGGGAAACAGTGTTTGCTCTGAGAGGCTGCCAGCACTACTCCTGTTTTCTAACTGTCCTCCCCCAGTAACAGCAGGTTGAGTTCTTCTCCTGCTTCGAATCTCCCTGACTTCTCCATCTGTCTCACGTTTCTTACTCCAGCCCTTTCTGTGCTTTTAAGGACTCATGGGTTAGATTGCACCCACTCGATAACCTGAGATCATCTGCCCATCCTAATTACAACTGTTAAGTCCCTTTTGTCGTGTGACATAACATATTCATTTGCAGTATCCAAGGATTAGGGCAAAGACATCTTTTGGGGGAGGGGGCACATTCTGCCTTCTACCAGCGTTTAGGGCAACAGTCACTCCAGGCTCATCATCACAATGACTGTTTGCTGTGATCTTTACCTTTACACCAGGCAGAGCTCCCTGGCAAGCTATCCATGCAGCCAGGATCCAATAATGATGAGGGTGGGACACCACAATTCAACTGTCAATATTATTTTGGCTCTTTTCCTGCTTAATATTTTACTCCCCTCCTTTGCTCTTTAATTTGCCTGCACTTTGGCCTTCTTGTTTTTATCTCCCCATCTTTGAACTCTGTCCTTGTTCCTTGGGCTTAATAAAGAAGAGGGCTTCCCTGGTTTCCACCCATGTCACTTAAATAACAAGGCTCCCGTGGTTCGCCAGTCCAGGAAACCTCTCCACCTGACCGATCCCTCCTTGTACTTCTCCAAGACCTTCACTGCTCAGCCTCTGCCTCCCTCTCCAGCTCCACTTCCCTCTGCTCGGAACCTTCCCGCCACAAGAGGGTAAGAACAGTGTCTTATTCCTATCTGTAGCCACAGCTTCTATAATAGTGTCTGGCATAGGGTGAGCAATCAATACAAGTTTGTCAAATTTTGAATGGAAGAAAGGTGGATGGATGGTTAGGTGAATTAAATAAACAAAAGAACTCAATTAGTTATGGGATAAGAAACATTGCCTTTTCTTGAGTGTGATGATTCATGAGTTAAGTCAGCAGGGTGAAACCCAAATTTATTTTGCTTTATAGTTTACTTATTAAACAAATATTTACTGAGTGCCCCTATAAATGAGATTCTATAATGAGTTCTGCTGGTGATGAATAAGACATGTTCCCTGGCCTGAGAGAGGTTTACTTTCCATCAGGGAGCATAGCTATGTACACATTTGTTTCCGTTTCTCTCCTCTGTGTCTTCTGACCCATTCCTTCCTCATTTATGTTTCTGCCGTTCTGCCTCTCCTTCCTAAATCAATCCCAATATGTTGACCCATGCCAGCAATTCTTCAAAGAAAGAAATTGCTCATCAGAGGTTCAACTTTAAAAACTAAGTAGTAGAAAGGGTTTGAGAGCCGGTTAAATGTCTTTATTGGCAAGAAAGAGAATAAAAAAGAATTTAAAAGAATTTTGTTATTTTTGTTGTTTCATGGTTACTTCTGAGGTCATTTGCATTTAACTTCCATTCTTTCTGACATAGATAAACCAGTTTTGCTGCTGGTTTCATGATCAAACCAAATGAGAGAAGCACCACGGCCATGGAGAAGCAAGAAGAATGCAAGCTTTGGGGCCAGAGAGGCTGGGATTTTCTTGTTCTTTTTTGTTGTTGCTGTTGAGGTGAAATTCACATAACTTAAAAGTGAACAAGTCAGTGACATATAGCATATTCACAGTGTTGTGCAACCATTACCTCTATCTAGTTCCAAAACATTTTCACCACTCCAAAAGGAAACCCCATATCCATTAAACCATTACTCCCCATTCCCCTCTCCAAAGCCCCTGGAAGTCACCAATCTTCTCTCTCTCCATCTCTATGGATCCTGTGGTTCTGATATTTCATATAAATGGAATCATATAATATGTCACCTTTTGGTTTCTGGCTCATTTCCCTTAGCATAATGTTTTTGAGGTTCATATATACACATTGTTGTATGTATCAGTACTTCATTCCTTTTTATGGCTGAATAATATTCCATTGTATGTATTATATATACCATAATTTGTTTATCCATCCATCCACTGATGGGTATTTGGGTTGTTTCCACCTTTTGGCTATGGTGAATTACATTGCTATGAACATGCATTTATGTGTGTTTGTATGAGTATCTGTTATCAATTTTGGGGTTATATACCTAAGAGAGGAATTCCTGGGCCATTCATATATATATATATACATATATATATGTTTAACTTTTTGAGGAACCATCAAGCTGTTTTCCACAGTGGCTACACCATTTTATGTTCACACCAGCAATGTATGGAAAGGTGTTCCAATTACTGCTATTCCTTGCCAACACTAGTTATTTTCCTCTTTTTCCCCCTAAATTATAGCTATACTAGTGGGTATGAAATAGTATCTCACTCCTTACCCATCATTTTCCGTATACTCCATTTCCCACTTTCCTTCCAGTTGGAAAGGGCTTATTCTTCAGAACTTTTGCCTCTTTCATACCTCACTATCTCTAGGAAACCCCATAGTCCTCACCCACTCCAGACTAAGCCCTTTTATTTTGCAGGGATACCTTCTGGGTTCTTACAAGTTATCAGAAGATCTGAGTTCCAGCCTCCACCCACAGTATTCTAAATAGGTGGTTTGGAGGAGGTGACTTGACCTGGAGTAGCCTTATTTGTTAAATACATGGGAATTCACATCCCTCACAGGGTTGATATGGGACTCAAAGAGGGTATGAATAGCAAATGCTTTGTTGTGCTATTGTTATTATTGGGCAGAAGGACTGGATCTAGTTTGATTGTGTTTCTCCAGCATAGGATCTGGCCAACAATAGAAGATCTGTGATGAATGAATGAATGACTATTATTAACATTACTATTTCACTGTGGAAATGGCAAAGAGTTGGAAGAGATAGCCCAGTTCTTCTTTAATCAAAGAAGTGTAACAGATTGAAGTAGGTGCTAACTGGAGAGTGCATAACTCTAATCCTGCAAAAGGATTCCCTCCCTTCCCATATGGTGTAATCCTAGGTCTACTTGCAAAAGAAGGTAGCAGGCTCAAAACTCAACCCACTTTCCACCAGCCACATCTTGCTGGCATAGTCCTGGCCACAATATGACATGGGAAGGCAGAGGTATTATGGTCTCAGTTCATGGGCCGTCCAGGCCCTGGCTTCACATGGAGAACAGACGTATAGTCCTTTCCATGCATGAGGTGTACTTGGTCCTCATCCCCATTTGGGAAAAGGGTCTCCAACCCCAGCTACCTGTATCTGATTCAAATCCCCACATTTCATAATAGTTTAGCTTCAGGCTTACAACTCTGGGTTCTCCATTATCTTTTTTAAATGCCTTTGAGTACAGCCATGTTCTTCTTATTATTATATAAAATATTTCATGTACAATTTCTATGCACCGGATCAGGGAGAGAAGTTTCAGAACATGCTCACATCTCTAAATAACCCTAGAGGGATCTTTGTTGCTCTTTCTACCATTCCATCAACCAGGGCTGTCTGGTTCACATTACACTCTCTCCACCTATAATCCAATAAATAACTATCAGGGAGTAACTTATATAAGTAACTCTCATGTTTGGTCTTTAAAACAACCCTGCATGGTAGAGGTTTTATTATCCTCCTTTTACATCAGAGGTATTAATTTGATATGTTCAGGATGCCCATGTGAAGTTGGATTCTTGCTTTATTCTGACTCTCACTACCATTAAATTTGACGTCTGTACACACTATATGGGTGTGAGAAAGAGAGCACACATGCACACACACACACTTATGTGCACACACATGCACAGATACCCATATACACACACTGTAGATACATTTTTTTGGTCCATGCTGCTAATCAAATGTTGAAAGGATCTTTGCTTAGGGCTTTTCAACGTAATTACTTACTTCCCAGCTGTTTAAATAGAAGCAGAATTGTTCAGTTGTCTTTCCCACTTGGATTGATTGGAGAAACCAAGGCCTTTTCAGTGAGCCCAGCCTATTAGCAGGCTACAGAATTGGGTGCCCTTTGCCCCTTCCCAACCCCTTTTTCCAGAAGGCAGGGGATATGGAGAGACAGGGAGCGCACCGAATCCGACAGTAATGGGCTGTAATTGAGTTCTCAGTTTGTTTTAACTGCCTGGGTGTGATTGCCTGTGAAAATGGTTTGATTTTATGCTCTTTGTGAAGCTGCGTCAAGCCTCATTTGAAATAACAAGGGCTTTCCCTTCCTTTGCTTCTGTTCAAAGTGGGGATGAGTGGAGTGGGGGAAAGGAGGGAGGGTATGTTTCCAAGAGAGCTTGCAAGGGAAGAGCTGTAAGTGATCATGTGTAGAAGTGAGCGGGCCGATGAGGGAAGCGGTGCTATAAAACTGCTCTCAGGCAACCTGCAGCCTCGGCAGATGACAGGTGGAGTCTGTGTCTGGCACCTTACAAACGTCTCCTCCGATCAGCAGCTGTCCTGTGAGGACCGGTCAGGCAGGCATTTGATGAGACCTGCTCCATGTCTATGTACAATGATAAAGCATAAGGGAAAAGTAGGAGAGGCCCTAACTAGGGCACCGTAGAACCCATTCTGTTCATACTGCCTTGTCCTGGCTATTTCTTACGGAGGCAGAACTCATAGCTGTGATGTCCAGTTCAGTAGACACATGTAGCTACTGAGCACTGAAAATGTAGCTGAATTGAGATGTGACTGTGAGTGTACGATACACACCAGTGTTCAAGGACTCCATGTGATAAAAGAGCTTAAAATATCTCAGTAATAATATTTTATGCTGATTCAATATTGAAATGATAATGCTTTGTATATATTGGGTTAAGTAACACATATTATTAAAATTAATGTCTCCTGTGTGTGCTTTACTAATGTGGTTACTGGAAAATGTGAAATTACATGTATGGCTCAAATCACATTTATATTCGACAGTGTTGGTCCGAAGACCAAATCCAGCACGCTTCCTTAGGCTCCCATAGGTTGCAGTGGTTAGAACTGAGTTTCCCCATATGGCAACCTCACTTTGGCAACTCTGGTGTAGCTCAGTTTATTATACATAGGAGTGGCTTTAAGAGCCCTTAATTGCTGCAGTAAAAGCTCAAAAATGCTTGATATTCCAACTCCAAACACAGTCAGAGCTGCAGGATATCATGCGGGCAGAACTGGGAAAAACACTTAAGACAGCACAGAAGTCACAATCCCCAGGAGGGCACTTGCCACCTTTGCCATTCACTTTAAATCCTTGTTCTTTTCTCCGTTTATATCATCACCTTTTTTTTCTTTGCTTTGCTTTTCTTCTCCTAATGCTGGAGAGTCAAACTAGTATTGATTGAATAGCTACCATGTGCTAGGTTCATGCCTATGATCATCACAAAACATTCCTATGAGGTAGGTACCATTGTCCCCATTTGAAAGATGAGTAAACTAAGGCTCAGGGAGCTGAGGGCATTTGCCTGAGGTCACACAGACAGTATGCAGCAAAATTAGAATTCTAAATCCAGACAGTCTGAATCCAGTGCTAATGCTGATTCTGTTCCTTAACTCCACCACTCTCTTTCCCATTTTGCTAAAGCCATCTCTGGTTGTTAATTTCAATACCCTCACCTTCACTTAGTCCAAGAAGCCCTGGGCTTCATGCTTCACAGAAAGGAAAAGTAAAGGAGCAACAGGGAAGCAGCCTTGTCTTACCCTTTGTAATAGATACATTGTCTTGTCTATTTTTTTCTTTTTGATTGGGTGATTTCCCACCTCCATATTCAGGATTTTGTCTACTGTGCCAACAAATCTGAGAAATGTACAAGCAGAAGTGAGGGGCTACTCCATCCTGGATGTCCACTTCCAACCTAACTGGCGTGCTCACCCTTTGTCCTATACGTTTCATTCTTGCTGGTGTGACACTTCATCTTTTGTCCCAAAGCCTAGGATGCTCAGAGCCACCTACTCTGGTATATCCTAGTCGACTTCATCTCTAAGGCTCAACTTAAGTGCCTCCTCCTGTTGGAAGTACTCCCCAGTCCTGCTCAGCAAGACATGATCTCTCCCTGTACCTGTCTTATGTTGTTCAGTTAGCCCTTTTCATCCTTGTATTACAATGATAACACATTCCTCTCATCTCTCCTGCAAGGTTTTGAAGGAGAAATAGGCACTGTGATTATTACGTGGACTTTGGAGACAGAGGGACTTGAGTTCACAGTCTGGTTCTGCCACTTACTAGCTCTGTGACCTTAGGTAAGTTATGTAAACTCTCCAACTCTCAGCTTCTTCATCTCTAACATGGAAGGACAAATGATCCTCAATTTGTGATGGTTCAATTTAGGATTTTTCAACCTTATGATGGTGTGAAAGAGATAAGCATTCGAACTTTGAATTCTGGTCTTTTCCCTGGCTAGTGATGTGCAGTATGATACTCTCTCCTGATGCTGGGCAGCAGCAGCTCCCAGCCAGCCACGCAACCATGAGGGTAAACAAGTGACACACTTACAATCATTCTGTACCACACAACCATTCTGTGTTTCATTTTCAGTACAGTATTCAATAAATTACATAAGATTTTCAACACTTGATTATAAAATAGGCTTTGGGTTAGATGATTTTGCCCAACTGTAGGCTAATGTAATCGTTCTGAGCATGTTTAAGCCGGCTAGCTAAACTGTGATGTTTGGTAGGTTAGGTGTATAAAATACATTTTCGATTAATAATATTTTAAATTTATGATGGGTTCATTGGGACGTAACCACATTGTAAGTTGAGGAAGATCTGTACTAATATCTACATCACAGGTGTTGAAACCCAGCTCTACCTCTTACTAATCATTTGACTTTAGATAATCTCCTTGAGCCCCGATTTCTTTATCCTCAGAATAGGAATAATAATACTCTTCTAATAGGTTTTGGGATTAAAAGATATCATATGTAAAATGCACAACACAGTAAAATATGACACAAAGTGAGTATTCATTAAATGTTTACTGAATGAATTAATAAATTAATAAATGAGGATAATGGTGGTCAGGTCCAAGGATACACAACAGACAAAATCAGAGTGAATTCTGGCTTATTTAAAGGCTACATGACCACTTATTGAAGATCTTACATAAAAAATTAAAGAATACACTATGGAGAACAGTATGGAGGTTCCTTAAAAAACTACAAATAGAACTACCATATGACCTAGTAACCCCACTACTGGGGATACACCCTGGGCATACACCCTGAGAAAACCATAATTCAAAAAGAGTCATGTACCAAAATGTTCATTGCAGCTCTATTTACAATAGCCTGGAGATGGAAACAACCTAAGTGTCCATCATTGGATGAATGGATAAAGAAGATGTGGCACATATATACAATGGAATATTACTCAGCCATAAAAAGAAACCAAATTGAGATATTTGTAATGAGGTGGATAGACCTAGAGTCTGTCATACAGAGTGAAGTAAGTCAGAAAGAAAAAGACAAATACCGTACACTAACACATATATATGGAATTTAAGAAAGAAAAATGTCATGAAGAACCTAGGGGTAAGACAGGAATAAAGACACAGACCTACTAGAGAATGGACTTGAGGATATGGGGAGGGGGAAGGGTAAGCTGTGACAAAGCGAGAGAGAGGCATGGACATATATACGCTACCAAACGTAAGGTAGATAGCTAGTGGGAAGCAGCTGCATAGCACAGGGAGATCAGCTCGGTGCTTTGTGACTGCCTGGAGGGGTGGGATAGGGAGGGTGGGAGGGAGGGAGACGCAAGAGGGAAGAGATATGGGAACATACGTATATGTGTAACTGATTCACTTCGTTATGAAGCAGAAACTAACACACCATTGTAAAGCAATTATACTCCAATAAAGATGTTAAAAAAAGAATAATAATAAGAACAATTTAGTGAGCACCTCCAATAAGCCAATATTTTAAAATGGTACCTGATAACCTTATGAGACAATAGTTATTACCACCAACGAAGTTCTGTCCAATTTAGAATTCAAGCTCCTCACTACTCCATCATGTTGATACTCATCAGATGGGGGAATCCAGGTTTTTTGGGAGTCAAGACACTGTTAGTCTAACTGATAGAAAGGAAGTTTAAGATAGCTTAAGCCAAGGGGGAACTTATGATTCATATATTTGGGAAGAATAGAGGTCTCTGAGAATTGAAAGAACTCCTGGAACCCTGTGTTCTCCAGGAGCCCTAACTATATCCACCCAATTTCCAGCTGTTAAAATTTGCATATTATTTAGGCATCACATCAAGTGCCAATTCTCTTCATTACCTTTCTCCTTCTCTTCCCTTTGAAACACTAATTGCTCCAATCTCAGATTTCCCTGAATATTCTGTTTATAAAAAGTACTTGCCACATTGTGCCTTATATTGTAGTGGTAGTTATTTTTTATTCACATACAGACCAGTTCAGCATTCTGTGCAGACTGGATGCTTAAATATTTTTGAATAGATTGATGGATAGATCAAGAGATGGCTTGATAGGTACATGGATAAATGGGTAGAGGTAAGGTGAACATGTAGATGAATGGTTAGATGGATAAATAAATGAGAGATGGAAAATATATTGATGGATAGAATTGTGGTTGGATGAATGAACTGAAGGATGGATGGGTACAAATAAATGGACGGAAGGAGATATTGTATGGGTGATAGATTGATGTATGAATGATTTACTGAATTAGTGGATGTATAGGTGAAATGACAAATGGGCAATGAGAAGTGTTGCTGAATGACTCAACCTATGCATTTGAAGGACACCTGTTCCTTTCAGGTATGCATAGAAATTTAGTTCTCTCTTGTGTAAATAAAATATGCAGCCAGCACAACTTTCCTTTTTTCCATGGTAAACCTCTTAGAGGACATCAGGAAAAGTTGATGCTTTCTTCAGACGGAGACTGAGGAAATGCAAGTAAAATGTTTACCTGTGTTGTGGGTTTTACACATCATATTGTGTCTGAGTATCTTACTGAAGAAGAAATGGAAAAACAGATTTTTTATAAATATGTGACAGTCCATTAATCTTGGATTCTGAGAGTAATGCTGCCCACTTTGACTAGGGAGAGAGAAAGAGGGTGGAGGTGAATGGAGCAGGAAGATGGACTAGTTAATCACGTATTATCACTCACGGGGGAAAACAACACTCCAGGAAGCAAGTCCCACTTGCTCCCTTTATCCCACTCTTTGCTGCCTTCCTGCCACCAGGCTCAGCTGCTTTCTCGGCTTTGGAATGAGCAGAAGCAAAGTTGTATTCTGGAGCTAAGTCATAAGGAAAAGTCATATAAGTTCTCAGAAATAAAGGTAGCACCCATATTCTAATCCGACTCAATTGAAATAGAGTACAACCATCACTACCCTGGTATTAGATGTAACATGTTTCAGAAGCTGTACAAAAAAATTGGCCCTTAGTGACAGGCAAATTTCATTTGTGTCCAAATTCTTTCTCTTATTGAGTGAGGGACTTCTCTTTCCAGCATCATGGTCACCTAGGTGTCTCCTACCAGCTCCCTGCTACCAACCCTCTTGCTGAAAACAACTGTCAATGCTAGATAAAACATTTTTATACCTTTTTGAATGCACTTTGAGCTGGCAAGAAGTTCAGTGGTGCTTATAATAAGGACCTAGAGATGTAAGGGTAGCATTGAAGCTGCCCTGTGCCTAGAGGGCATTTTTCTGATCTCTGTGAAACTTAAGTTTTTACAGCCTTACAGGGCTTAGAGACAGAATACAAAACTCAGAGTCCACCCAAGACAAGAGGATGTCTAACACAGGATGTCCCCGATAAAGCTGGGCTCTACAGAGCTTTAGTACACTTTAGTGTACAAGAGAATTAGAAATACACGTTCTGGAGGATTGCAAAGAAATTTGCAATAAAGGAAGTTTGCCCAAGAAATCGTAGCAACGAATGGAGAGGAAAAATATCCCATGAGAAGTTATAAACACAAACCAACCATCATACGAAGCTGCAGTCAGAAGTCACTCTATCTGTTGAAATTCTAGCTAAGAATTGAGTTTAAAATGGTCCTAATCCTCTTGTCCCAGGCAGTTGGTAGAAACCTGGGTCAATCGTCTCCAGAATAACCATAGGTAAAGTTTCAAGGAAATGTGCATGTCTCAATAAAGTAAAATATTAACTGTATACAACGTTTTATAAGCTAGACCTAGCTTTCTCCCTCAAAATTACAGTTACCAGCTTTCAAAATGGCAAGCTTTCATTTGGGTCCTGGAAAATTTAGCTTTATTTGAAAGAAGAAAATAGAATGGAAGATAAGGATAAAAATTAGAATGAGAAGGAGGAGAAGGAGAACAAAAATGCAAATGTATCGGAAGAAACGTATTTTACATGAGTGTTACTCTATTTCTGGACATAGAGACTATGGCCAGTTTCAAGTAATATAAATAATGCTTAAAAGGGTATATTTGCATTCAAATGTTTGACTAGATTCTTTTTATGTATGTGAAATAATTTCCTAAAAGTATAATAACTGAATTAAAGTGACTGAACATTTTTATATCTTCTAATTCCTGATGGAATAACTTATACAAAAGAGCCTTATGAATGTCAGTGACATAAAATATAAGGGACTTAACATTATTTTTATGAAAAGGTAGGGAAATATGAAGAGTAAGAAAGGCACTGAATTTTAGTTTGACTAATTCACTAGGTATCTCTTCAGCTCATGCTTTTTATTAAGGAAATCCAAGGTGCTGAGGATACCACCATAAGAAGTAGTCACAATCTCTGCCCCCAGGAACTAACCATAAGTAAAAGGAGATGGATAAACAGTGTATATCCATGCTTGGAACAGTGTCAGCACATAGCAGATGTTCCATAAATACTTGTTGAATTAAATAAATAGGTAGTTAGAACACAATGATGCCACGATAAGGATGTAGAAGGGATTTTTCTGCTGAGCCTAAGCAAAGGCAGGATGTAGATCTGGTGGAGAATCTACAGAACCAATTTCATGGTAAAAAGGTGGTGCCCTGGAATAGGATGTGAAAGGCGAAATTCTGTCTTCTTCCAGGAGTCTTACTGGGAGATTTGGGAAGCAAATGCTAGCAGTCTTGTGGCGGTGGTGGAGAGCGGAAACACACGATACCTTGAGTTTGAGCCTTACTGAAAATCCCAAGATGCAAGCCAGAATTCTGAGCTGCTAAACACTTCTTGTCTCAGGAACCTGGAATTTGCTGTTTTCCATGTCTGGACCACTCTTCCCCAAGAGAGCCTATGGGGAAGAGTGGTCCAGACATGGAAAACACTTCCTGTGGATCAATATCACTTCCTCAGAGAGAATTTTCTTGTCCCTCTTGAACTCCATACCCCTCTTACCCTGCCTTATTTATCTCCATTTTACTACCAGCAGACTACTCTTCTTATTTGTTAATTGTCAACCCCCTGCAAGAAAACGTAGAAGAGAAGGATATTTGTCTCTTTCATTCACTATTATATAACCCCAGTGCTCAGAACAGGCATGCAGTATGTAGCAGAAGTTCTGCATAGTTTATAGTTAATAATACCCATTAAAGATGTTGTGTTCTTACCACAAAAAAAGGTGGAGGAACTCAAGATACTTTTACAGGTCATGGATGTCTATTCCCTTATGGCGATGGTTTCACAGGTATATACATACATCCATACTCATCAAATTGTGCATATGAAATATGTGCAGTTTTTGTATATCAATTATACCTCAGTAAAGCTGTTCAAAAAGGAAGCTCAATAAATATTTGTTGAATGGATAAATGAATGAATAAGTAAATAAAGGTGCTTTTGCCTGAAAACCCATGTTATTTAGCTACTTAGTTCTTGTAATAACGGCCATTCACTGAGTGATTACTATTTTCAATCACCATGTTGACTCTTATTTGTACATTACTTCATGTAATCGCCCAAGAAATGTATGCAATGAGTCCTATTTATTTCTCATTTTATAGAGAAAAATTTTACAAGACAGAGAGGTTTCAAAATGTTCTTGGTACAGTAGTTTTACTTACCATTGTTGGTTTTCTTGCTTTATTTAACATAAAGAGGGCTTTGTATGTCATCTTAATTATACCATGTAACAGCTAACGTAACAGAGTGAGGTCAGGGAGGGAACGTGGGGTTTGGAATCGGGTCACCTGAATTTTAGCTCAACCTGCGCGACTATGTGGGCCTTCACTTTTCCCATCCATAAAATGAAATCACCTCCCTGCCTCCCCTACTTCACAGGGATATTGTGAGCATTATGCAAATTAATAAATGTGAAGGTTCTTAGCACGTTATAATTTGCTGTACAAATCTGGCTATACTTTTGTAGCTATCCCCTCAGGGGAACTAAGAGTGAAAGACCCGAAGTTTCTGAGCTTCCAGGTTTATCTTCCTTTGCATATTTCATCTGCCTAACTTTGGTGCACAGGGTCATTAATATTAATGTTCAGGCTTCATGAATTATGCACCTGAACCAAGAAATTTTTCTTCTACCTTTCCCATCTTATACTTCATTTTACAAGCCCAATGACCTTCAGCCACTAACAAAGACCCCACAGAAAAGGAAGATAAGATGTGTCCTTGGGATGGCAGAACATGGGGCCATTCCCATACCAGGCATCACCCACTGCCAGCAGAAAGTCTAGACTTATCCTTATACCAGCAAGCACTTACATTTCCAAGTATTGATCTCTGTTTTCACAAAAGTCCAGTTGGGCCATTTGCCACCTACTGACTCAGGTGGAAATGAGGTTGGAAATGCCTCTAGCGGAATTCTGGTTACACACTCAGTCAATGGCTTGTCCACAAAGTAATGGACCCTGAGGAGGCACACTGAAGAGGTAACTTTAAAGGAAGAGAGGGAAGAACATACATATTTGGTAAATAATGATGTTCCTACCACAGTTCCACAGCAATCAACAGGTGCCAAGGGAGGTAGGAGGAAAATGCTTACGGTAGGGAGAATAACGCCCCCACCCCAAAGATGTCCACGTCCTAATACCCAGAACCCGTGAAAATGTTACCATACATGACAAGGCATTAAGGTTGCTGATCAGCTGACTTTGAGATGGGTCGATTATCCTGGATTATCCAGGTGGACCCAGTGTAATCACAAGAGTTTTTAAAATGGAGAAGACGGAGGCAGAAGAAAATCCATGTCAGAACGAAAAAGACTCAGGTTGCCATTGTTGGCTTTGGAGATGGAAGGCGGCCAAAAGCTAAGGTGTGTGGGCAGCCTTCAGAAGCTGGAAAAGGCAGGTAAATACGTTTTCTCCTAGAGCCTTCAGAAATCAGTTCAGCCCCACCAGCACCTTGAGTTTAGCCCAGTGAGACTCATGTCAGACTTCTGTCTCCAGAATTGCAATATAATAAATCTGTGTTGTTTTCAACCACTGTTTGTGGTTATTTTTTTACCGAAGCAATAGGAAACTAGTACAGTGCTAACACTCTGAATATCATCTACAAGTTTCTGATCTGAGTTTCTGGCTCATTGCCCTGAAAGCTAGAATACAGAGATGCCAAATCAATCCAGAAATGACGAGATCCAGGGCATTATCCCCACGCTAAAAGCAGTGAGTTGAAAGATCTGCCTCTTCTTTGAGTCTCCACTTATTCACCTCTGAGAGGGCTGGACATTGGTCTCTAGGGTTCTCTTAGGTCTGTAACCAAAGTCTCCAAGAATGTTTTGCCATGTGGCTGGTCACTACTGTCCTGATGGGGATGGAACCCGCTCATGTGGCTGTAGAAGACAGGTGTACAAATACCAAGACTGTTTTGAAGACAATTCACAGATACATGAGACATTTCATAATGCTGCTGTGTTAGGTATTCACGGCTGTATAAAAAATTTCCCCCCAAATTTTCAGTGTAAGACAAGGAACATTTGTTATCTCACAGTTCCTGTGGGTGAGGACTCTGGGCACACCTTAGCTGGGTGCCAATGGCTCAGCAACTCTCACTAGGTTGTAATCAAGGTGTTATCTGGGGCTACAGTCAAGACTTTACTGGGCAAGGATCTGTTCCCAAGCTCACTTCTGTGGCTGCTGGCCAACTTCAGGTCCTCACTGGCTACTGGGTAGAGAGATTACTTCCCTGCCATGTGGACTGTTCATAGAGCAGCTCACAACAGGGCAGCTGGCTTCCCTCAGAGAGAGCGAGCCACAGTCTTAACGGGGTCTAACATCTGAAGTGACACCCGACCCTTCTCCTGTATTCTATTCATTAGAAGAGAATTAATACGTCCAGTTTGCAGTCGATTGCTTGGGGCAGATGATGACAGAAGGACATGAGTACCAAGAGGTGAAACACCTCAGATGCCCTCTATAATACGCAGAATGATGAATCAGTAAATATCCCCAACTATTACAAAGGATAATGAGTTTGATTCTCAGATAAGGGGGAAAATCATATTTTAGTATGGCTGGTTTGACCGAAAGTCAGGAGACTGATCAAATGAGGCTGAAGCCATGTCTTCAAACCCCTCATGGGCTTACCACCTCAGCCTGGCCTGGGTCTGCTGAGGATGAAGGATGGGAGACTCTCCACTGCACTCCTGGTACGAGATACCATCATTTCACATCTAGATGATTGCAATAGTTCCTTAATGGCCTACTGCCTTTTAATCTTGCTCCTTTTCAACTCATTTTCTACAAAGTGGCAAGAAGATCTTTAAAATAAATTATGCCACTCTTCCGCTTAAGATCTTTCAATGGTTCTTTTATACTTAGGATAAAGCCTGAAATTCTTACCAGCCTGCAAGACCAGCGTGACCTGGCAGCTGCCTATCTCTCCAGTCTTGTTTCAGGCTTTTATTTCCCCTTATTCCCTGCTCTCAAGCCACCACATCCTTTTTTTAGTCCCTTGAACCTACCAAATTATTTCTTGCCCAGGGTCTTTATACAACGCTGTTTCTTCTTGCCTGACACAAGTTTCTTTGAACTCTACCTGGTTGATTTCTACTTAGTTTAAATGCCATGTATTCAAGTGATGTAATTTGTAATTTTACAAGTGGTATCCTTGTTGAAGGTCTACTCCTTCATTTGACTTCAAGTTTTAGAGGAGAAAAACCATATCTCATAAGCTCACCACTATATATCAGCATCTTTGAAAAGTGCCTAGCACATAGGAGCTTGATAAATAGTTAATGGGTGAATGAAGAAAACTCAGGACCCTCCAACCTCCAGCTTGGACAAGCCGCATCTCCTACCTATAGGTCTTAGAAGAACTATATACACAAAGAAATAAGAACAAGGCAGGAAACTTACATGAGAGTCGAACTCTAGTAATCATGTAGGAGCTCTTTTTTCCTATACTTGTTAGCTCTAAATATAGCCTTACATCAATCAAGCTGAAGGTATACTCTCTCTATTTCCTCCCATTGTTCAAATACGTATCCTAGTTTCTTCGATGAACATAGAGGCACCACAGATAAAGATACAGAGGAAAAAAGAATGTTTGCTCCATAGCATAGAGCCAACCTTGCTTAGCCTGCCACAGACCTCTCAGCCTGGGGCAGCATCTATAGGACACACTGTCTCCTGGAAGAAAAGAAAATGGATAAAAAGAAGAGAAAGAGAAAAGTAAGACTGTACCATCATCGACTTGTAGAAGGAAGAAAGAGAAGGGCATGTGTACCATCCTTTTATTCCCTTTAAAGTTCTACCCATCGGGGTCATGGTTCTCATAAAATAGCCTGGAGTACGATCAGCGCTCCCCTTCCAACTCTTCCTCCCTAATGGGGGAGTGTTGTGACCTTGAGCCTGCTACCTCTTCAGGGAGGACCAAAGATAAGAGTGGAAGAAGGATGGATTGGGGCTCTGGGCTCTTTTCCCTAGAGAACAGTAACAGCAGTTATTGGAATGAAGTGGTTCCTGTGTATGTGGAAAATTGGGGTGCTATCCTGAGGATTTTATGCTTTCCCCTTAGATAACACTAACGTTTAGAGAGAATTCACATTTATTATCTTATTTGATCCTTATAGCACCTCTGTAACATTGGTTGGGGTAGGACTTTGATCCTATTTGAAAGATGAGGAAATCTGAAAAAAGAGTGGCTATATGTATAACTGATTCACTTTGCTGCACAGCAGAAACTAGCACAACATTGTAAAACAACTATACTCCAATAAAATTAATTTAAAAAAAGAAAGATGAAGCAATAGACTTAGGTCAATTGCAGACATAGAGAATGGGCTTGAGGACACAGAGAGGGGGAAAGGTAAGCTGGGACGAAGTGAGAGAGTGGCATTGACATATAGACACTACCAAATGTAAGGTAGATAGCTAGTGGGAAGCAGCCACATAGCACAGGGAGATCAGCTCGGTGTTTTGTGACCACCCACAGGGGTGGGATAGGGAGGGCGGGAGGGAGATGCAAGAGGGAGGGGATATGGGGATATATGTGGACATATAGCTGATTCACTTTGTTATACAGCAGAAACTAACACAACATTGTAAAGCAAGTATACTCCAATAAAGATGGTAAAAAAAACCTCCTCATTAATTTAAGCAAATTCATTCACTCATTTAACAGCTATTTCATCTCTACCCCCGCATCCCCTCCAAGTGTAGTTCCATGGTGACAGAGACAACCACATCAATTTCTCTGCGTTCAGGGATGTTTGCTCCCAGGAAAGTTTGATGAATGAATAAAGAGCAAAGAGAAGAGAAAACAAAACAAAACAAAAAAAACCCCTGCCTGCACTGAAATATTTTGAAATAACTCGTGTCTGTGTGTGTGTGTGTGTGTGTGTGTGTGTGTATGTGGTACACGGGCCCTTCACTGTTGTGGCCTCTCCCGTTGTGGAGCACAGGCTCCGGACACACAGGCTCAGTGGCCATGGCTCACGGGCCCAGCCGCTCCGCGGCATGTGGGATCTTCCCAGACCCGGGCACGAACCCGTGTCCCCTGCATCAGCAGGCGGACTCTCAACAACTGCGCCACCAGGGAAGCCCTGAAATAACTCTTTTTTTAAAGTCTATGATTTTCTATTAAATGATACTTCCCAAAAGTATTAGAGGATCTAAACTTTTTGTTCATTTATCCATGTATTGGTGAAAATGCCATTTGGTTGTTAAAGATCTATTTCTTTCCTCACATATTTCTTTCTTCTTCTTCTTCCCCTCTTTTTCCACCTCCTCCCCTTGCTTGCTCATTCTTTGCTGAATAATTCAGTCCTAAGCCTATTAGGTGGGACACAGAGGATAGGCATCTGTATCAAAAGGGGAGAAAGCTGTGGTGCTCGAGTCCCGGGCCAAGACCAGGGAACAGGGAAGGGCCACGTGTGAGCGCTTCCCTGAGCAGAGTAACCTGAGTCCAACCAAGCGAGGAGCATGTCCAGCAAAGGGGCAGCCTGGTGTGACGTGTCAGGGCCTTGAGCACGTGTGGAGGTTGTCCACATCAGAGGAGTCATCCCAAGTGTGGTAAGAGGGGCATCCACAAAGAGAAGCAGCCCTCAGGGTCCAGGTGGGATGAGAATGTCTCTGCAGGTAGGGAAGGGGAATTGCCCAGCCTAGGAAGTGAGAATCTGAGCAGGAAGGAGGGCATGAGCCCCAGGAAGGGCAGGCTATGGGGAGTGTCACATGGGGTGAGGTGAGGAGATTAGCTTACAGTGGAGACTCAGAGAATGACCAAAGTGAGGAGGGGTGCCTGGCAGGGGCTCTCAAACCCCAAACACAACCCTCAGGAGAATACTTATGTGTTGCGGAAGCCCAGTTCTGGGGTATCCAAGACACAGCAGAGTGAAGAGGTGTCCAAACAGGGGGTGGTCCTGCACAGGGTGTTGGAATTCAAAAGGAGTGTGGGTACCATCTGCTCTGGAGGAGGGAGAGGAGGTAGGAGATTAGTTGTGCCGAGGGATTGATCAAATAAGTAAATAGAGTAAGGATAGCGGGAACCATTTGGAGAAGGGACATACAAATACGGAAAGGCAGAAAATTAGAATGAAAACTGTAGTGCTGAATTACAATCAGAACGAATTCATGGTCTTTAATACAGACAGAAATAAATATAAATGTGTGAATATACACACGTACACTCCCTGGCTCTGGGCCAAGGAGATGTGGGTGTAGTGACATCCCAGTAGCAATGAACACACCTAGAGCTCATATCTTGGTTTCCTAATACCATTCTCCAGTAAAAGAAACCTGAACTCCTAGGCAAATAGCTAATTTCAGGAGTGGGGCAGGGAAAATACAAGATGAGACTGAAACAGCTTGTGACAGAGAGGAATAATAGGAACATTTTAAAGGGGTGTAAAACCCAGCTTGAATGGAACTCCACTGGCCAAACTGGGAACAACTTGAGTAACCAAATAAGTAATGATAGTCATAGATTATAATACACCGAATAAAATAGAAAACCATGAATCCATACTGATAAAAATAACTTAAAACTGTGAAGACAACGGCATATTTATGTAATGTCAAAACACTTTCCCATAAAATACTCATTAGTTACAAAAGGAAGAGTAGTGACTTTACAGTGGGGAAGCCTGGCAGACACCACCTTAATCAAGAGGTCAGATAAACAAATGGAAACATCCAACCCCTGATGGGAGGCAGTGAGAAGATGTAGCCAAGAATGCAGAACCTGAATCTAATCATAAGGAAATAGAATATAAAACCAAATTGAGAGACATCCTACAAAATAAATGACCAGTGCTCTCAAAAGTGTCAAGGTCACGAGAGTCAAAGAAAGGTTGAGAAATGACAGAAGAAGACCAAAATCACATGAAACTAGATGCAATGCACGATTTACGTCAGTCTTTTAGCTATAAGAGACAACTGGAGAAACTTGAATGGGTCTGTGGAGCAGGTGGTGACTGGTGGTGACGTATTGATATTTCTGCTACCTTCCTGATTTGAGTGATATCTCGTGGTAATGTAGGAGAATGCCATTGTTTGTAGGAGATACACGCCAAAGTATTCTGAGGTAATTGGACCTCAGGTTGCCAACTCACTCTCAAAAGTTTAGAAGAGAAGCGTTTGTACTGTGTTTGTAATCTTTTGGAACATTTCAGTGTTGTTTCAAAAATTTTAAAAGGCAATTGGAGGGATAATGCTTCATTGGTTAATAAAAATGCCAAAAGTGTTTGCTTTGATTAGAATTAGTCTGATAACACTGCTGGGGTTTCCGTCCCCCTCAATCAGAAATCCTGATTTGTAGTCATGAGTATCTTTGATCCACTTTAATGAAGTGGTAGAAGAGGGAAGAAATTAAGCATTTCTTACATGGTTTAATACACCATATTTTCCAATTTTTGCAATTCCTGGGGGAAAACACTACAAAGAGGACCTTAGTAACAACAGTAACGGCTAACAATTTCTGGGAGTCTTCTATGATCTAGGTATTATTCTATGTGTTTTGTATTTATTAACTCAGGTTAATACTTTCCACAACCCTATGAGATAAGGATAGGTTTTATTAATACCACATTTTATGGACAAGGCCACAAATCTGGTTAGTAGCATAGTTGAGATTCAAACCTGGGTAGTATGACTCTTGGGTCCACAACTACTATGTTGGCAATAATAACTATTTTGGTGATAAGTATTTAAAATGTCCAAGGCACAGCACTAGTAACTTGCCTTGCTTAATAGTCAAGTGAACCCTATAAATTAGAGTTTTCAGATAAGGCAAATTTGACCAATGATACACAGTTAGTAAGTAGGGGAGCAGGAATTCAAACCTAGGTCTGTTTGACCCTGAAACCTGGGCCCTAAGCAACTATACTACATCATCTATCTGATGGTGGAAAAGTCAGGAATCCCAGAATTTTACTGTGCTTTTCCCTGTTCCCCGTGAGATTTGGATTCTTTGTGCAACGTCATTTAAAAAAAAGATAGAAATGAGGTTTGATGTTCATCAAACCCTGTTAGCAGCTGTCATGTTTAAATAATCCGGTCCTGTGAATGGTTGGTCAGTTAGTCAATATACATTTTTTAAAAGATTTATTTATTATTTATTAATTTATTTTATTTATTTTTGGCTGCTTTGGGTCTTAGTTGCAGCACACGGGATCTTTGTTGAAGCACATGGGATCTTTCGTTGTGGTGCACAGGCTCCAGGGAGCGTGGGCTCTGTAGTTGTGGTGCGCAGGTTCCAGAGCACATGGGCTCTGTAGTTAGCGGCACATGGGCTCTCTAGTTGAGGCACGCCAGCTCAGTTGTTGCAGCGCATGGGCTTTGTTGCCCCGAAGCATGTGGGATCTTAGTTCCCTGACCAGGGATTATACCCTTGTCTCCTGAATTGTAAGGCAGATTCGTTACCACTGGACTACCAGGGAAGTCCCAGTCAATATACGTTTGAACAACCTTGTCTAGCAGAAATCTGACTTTGAAAGTCTCCCTCACACACACACTGCTCTTATAAATCATCTTTTTGAAAGGCTAAGCTGATCAAAATCTTCTAACAGGCAGCCAAGTTGTTTCCTGAAACTTCACCTAATGGGCTCAGAAGCAGCAGTACTTTGCAGAATTTCCTGTGCTGTGCTGTCACTTCTGAAATGGAATGACTGGGAAGGCTGGACTGTATATAAGTGAAACCAAATGTCAAAGGTAGCTCTTTCTGTTGTCTCAGAGTTTCAATAGAGATCCCAAAGGCTTAAAATGTATAATAGGTGTATAATAGGTACATACCCCCATATCCTAAAATGAGATGCCATATCCCCATATGGGACATAGAAAGGACATGATAAAACTGGTTCTGCCAGCAAAGTCCCTTACCTCCAGCCTGTAAAAACATTGAGTTGCAAATATTTAGAGAGCAGAGCCCTTTGGAGAGGGCTGTTGGAATGCCGTAGGGTCTCTTTTCCTTTTCCCCCTCAAGATGGAGGGAAAGGGCTCTAAGTGTTGACATTAAATTAGATAATAGAAGATTAATGGTATTACAGAGAGAACTTGGCCATGTCCCTGGAGATGAGGAGAGCATTAGAATGGCATGAGCAGCTGAGTCGACTGTGAGTAGAGTTCTACTGGGTGAAAGCCATCCTTTCACTGATGGTGGGACAGAGGCATGTATTTTCTTGGACCAGATATCAGTCACAACTGAGAGAGATTGCCTAGAGTGCCTCTGAAGAATCCTGTCCATGAGGATATCTAGAGGCACCCAACCAGAGGATGAGCTACCAGAAGACCAAGGACTGATGGGAAACACAAGATTGTCCCTCAGAGAACAAGTTAGCTTCAGTAAAGGAATTGCCCTGATGGAAAATCCCAAGGAAAACACACAAAAGTGATCCAAGAAAGAGAAGTCAGTTTTAACTGTTCACCAAGCCTAGAATCCAACATTAGCTTCCAACAATGTCAGCCACATGAAATTACTCCCCTCTTCATTTGGGCTGACCCTAAAGGTGACAGAAGCAGCACATTCCCAGTGGAGTAAAAGGTGATCAAGAGCAAGACAAAAGCCAACCATACTCTGTACCCACTAGGGGTCAGTTTCCACCTGAGGGAGGGGATGGGTTTAAATTTGAATTATGTTTGGCTTTACACTGCATTATTAGTTTGAACCATGTGAAATTGTCCTTTACATAGATCAAAAATTATCAAATACTGGCAATTTCTCATGGTTCAGCCTAAAACACTAGATTGGATTGAATAGTTTAATTGCCACAATGAAATTACTCTTGAGAATGAAAGGAACTCAAAGAAGTTGTGGTATCTGCAGATTTCTTCCAGGGTCAGGGTAAGGACTGACCCTGGTGCAGTCCCCCATGTACTCAATCCTTGGCTGGGAACAGCCCAAGGCGACTGTGACCTCAACATAAAAATGCTTCAGTGGGTCTTGAAGGTGTCTCAACTGGGAGCTGTCAGCCAACTCCACCCCTCACAGCAGGTTCTCTCTTGAAGGGAGGTTTTAGTGGGACACTCCCGTGTCTGTACAAATAAGCTACTTTACAAACGGGGCAACTGAGGTCTGGGGAATTTGGGTACCCTGTCCAAAGTCACTCAGTAACTGACAGTTGTTATTCTAACTCAAGTCTATCCAAAAGTGAAATGTTTTCCACCACAACAAAAGGACAGAAGAAAAGTAACATGGATGAAAACATGTAGCACCTCCAACATTCTCTCACTGTTCCCCCCCCCCCGCCCCCCCGTTGTTTTCACTCTCTCCCGATTTTAACCTTCACTGCCCCACCCAAGCCTTATCTTTCAGTCTTTTTTCACTCTTACCCAAAGGCCAGGCTATACAAAATTTTCATAGGCATGTGAACACCCTCATCTGTTTCCTGTCTCCATGGCTTCATACATGCTGTTCCCTCATCTAGAAAATCCTCTCTGCTCCTGTCTTCATTGGTGGCTGTTTATTTTCATCAACCATTTATGTCTGCCTTTTGCCTTTGGCCAAATGCCTTAAGTTCAGTGGTCTGTGTATGATTCATCACTGTTTCTTCATTCTGTGGTCCAGTGCCAAACACATAGTAGGGCTCGGAGAGTATTCTTGGAATGAATGAATGAACAAGTAAATGAATAAGCAGCTATTGTCACTACGAAAAATCATTCCTGGATCTTTGACCTTCCTCCTTTTTTCCCATTTGTCCAATCAGGTGAAGACCAGGGCGTTACCCAAGCAGCTCCATGAGGTCACTGTAATAGGTATTTCTACTGTTTACCAATACCCAGTTCATCTCTCCTTTGGGGCACACAGGGATGAGTGCCCTTATTTGCCTACAGTAGAGCATTAGGATTGGCCAGTAGTGCTTACTTTGAACAGTGAAATATAAGCAGAAGTGGTACGTGCACTTTGGAGTGGAAGTGTCCCATTGCCAGGGCTCTCTTCCCATGCCAAGGAGCATCATAGGAGCATGTATTGCCATGGAGGTGCTTTAAGTCAAGACGTAGGATGGGAGCCACCACATGGAGGACAGCTGCTCTAGAGAGGTACCCACATTGACAACAGACATTACAGGGGCAGGAAATATACTTCGGTTGTGTTAAGTCATGCCACAAAATTTGAGATTTGTCTGTTACTCTGTAACCTGGCACACTTGACTAACACAGGCAGGATCTCAGAGAACATGATAACCAGTGAAACTGCAGTACTTTGCACATTGTTCCATGTGTCAGACATGAACTTGTTCAACTCCAGATTCCCAGGTCCCATCCACAGAGATCTGAGATTCTCTAAGCTTGGGTTAAAGTTTAGGAATCTATTTTGATTAAGCTTCTGGTGAGACAGATGTACAGGCATGTTTGGGAATCACTGCGTTACGGACTATTAAATGTAAAGTTTTTTTCATATGAAAGGCTTTCCCACTTGACAGAAGGGACCAGCCCAAGGATACCCCATATGTACTAGCAGTATCTGGATTGATATCACTGTATTTCTAGTTCTTCCCATTCTTCCACACTGCTCTTGTTACCAAGTCCAAGCTTATACTGCTTGCCACATGACAGGCTAATCAATCAAGGGACGAGTTGTTGGGGCAAGGAATAGTGACTTTATTCAGAAAGCCAGCAGACTGAGAAGATGGGGGACTACTGTCCCAAAGAACCATCTTACCCAAGTTAGAATTCAGGCTTATTTTATACTGAAAGGGGAAGGGATGTGGTTGGTTGTTTCAAACTTCTTGGTGTCAGAATCCTTTTTTCTTGCAGCAGTCCACAGAGGTCTGGCCACGATGTTCCTATAAACCTCCAACAAGACAAATGTTATTCTCTGTTCGGCAACTTTTTATCTCTATATGAATGGACAATGTTATGCCCTTGAGAATGGACTATCCTGTATATTTCAGGCTAAAGTCAATATTTGTAACTGGTAGTCAAAGTAATAGAATACAAAGGAAAAAGAAACAGATCTAATATGCAGTCAGATTTGTTCTTCCTTATTACACTCTAAGTCCAGGTTCCACTGCATATCAACTATACAACCTTGGACAAGTCACTTCACCTCTCTAAGCCTGCTTCTTTGAACATAAAATGAATAAAGCCTTCCCTACTGGGTTGTTAGATGGATTAGAATGGGCCTGAATTGAATTCATTAAAGACATTCAGTAAATGGTTCTTACTATCATGAAGAGACTGCAGTCCAGAGAGTAACATGAACTTGCCCAACATCACACAGCAAGTTTGTGTAGAGGAAGGAACAGACCACAGGATTGCTTCTACCTCCCCAGCTACACATCTGTGTAACTGAACCAGGAAATGGACCTTCAGGTAAGAAACGACCTGGGCAAGGTTAAGGAGAGCAGCAAGCCAGCTCTGTTCTGTGGGGCACTGGGGCATGGCTGGATGCCTGCCTGACACATCAGTTCCCAGATACCTGGTCTTAAGTGAAAGCCCACAGGCAGGCAGCAGGAGTGCAATCTCTCTGCAAGCAGCTCATGCAGCTCAATAACAAAAAAACAAACAACCCAATCCAAAAATGGGCAGAAGACCTAAATAGACGTTTCTCCAAAGAAGATATACAGATTGCCAACAAACACATGAAAGAATGCTCAACATCATTAATCATTAGAGAAATGCAAATAAAAACTACAATGAGATATCATCTCACACCGGTCAGAATGGCCATCATCAAAAAATCTAGAAACAATAAATGCTGGAGAGGGTGTGGAGAAAAGGGAACACTCTTGCACGGCTGGTGGGAATGTGAATTGGTACAGCCACTATGGAGAACAGTATGGAGGTTCTTTTAAAAACTACAAATAGAACTACCATATGACCCAGCAATCCCACTACTGGGCATACACCCTGAGAAAACCATAATTCAAAAAGAGTCATGTACCAAAATGTTCACTGCAGCTCTACTTACAATAGCCCGGAGATGGAAACAACCTAAGTGTCCATCATTGGATGAATGGATAAAGAAGATGTGGCACATATATACAATGGAATATTACTCAGCCATAAAAAGAAATGAAATTGAGCTATTTGTAATGAGGTGGATGGACCTAGAGTCTGTCATACAGAGTGAAGTAAGTCAGAAAAAGAAAGACAAATACCGTATGCTGACACATATATATGGAATTTAAGGGAAAAAATGTCTTGAAGAACCTAGGGGTAAGACAGGAATAAAGACACAGACCTACTAGAGAATGGACTTGAGGATATGGGGAGGGGGAAGGGCAAGCTGTGACAAAACAAGAGAGTGGCATGGACATATATATACACTACCAAATGTAAAATAGATAGCTAGTGGGAAGCAGCCGCATAGCACAGGGAGATCAGCTCGGTGCTTTGTGACCACCTAGAGGGGTGGGATAGGGAGGGTGGGAGGGAGGGAGATGCAAGAGGGAAGAGATATGGGAACATATGTATATGTATAACTGATTCACTTTGTTATAAAGCAGAAACTAACACACCATTGTAAAGCAATTATACTCCAATAAAGATGTAAAAAAAAAAAAAGCTAATGGCTTTTAAATGGAGCTGCTCCTTAAGCCAGCAAAAGACAAGTTGCCTCCAGGTCTCCAGGTCATAACAGAAGATGGAGAGAGAGGAGGGTGGAGCTTTCAAGCCCAACCCAAGAGCATTAATTTTAAATGACCCCAGCTCTTCCTTTCTTCCAGCCCACAGGCAATGTGTTCTCTGAAGTGTGGGCTAGGTGTTCTTTGTATGGGTAGAGAACTCAGACCATTGGGATTTGGACCAGTTTAGCTATTCTCTTCACACCCAGCAAGTTCTGGGGCCTTCTGGTTGGGTTCAAGGATCAGTCACTCACTTGACAAACACATATGGAGCTGGAGCTGTTGGTTAAGTGTTGAGCTAGGACCTGTGGGAAGATCAAGAAGTGGTGCAATGCTGCCAAAAGAACCCTGGCTGGGAGTTATGACACTTAAATTCTGCTCCCAGCTCCATTACTCACTAGCTGTGTGAACTTAGAAAGGTCACTACATTTCTCTGTGCCTCTTCATCTATGAAGTAACAGAGAGGCTGGTTGAATCTGATGATGATGATGATGACAGGCAACATTTATTTAATGCTTACCACTTCCCAGGCACTGTTCTAAAGGCTTTACATGGATGAAGTTATTCAATTCTCATTCATCTCATTAGTCATTCCCATTTTACAGATGAGTAAACTGAGGCACAAGACATTTAAATAACTTTCTGAAAGTAACACATTTGGTAAGTACAAGAGCCCTCATAGTCTCAACTCTCATAGTCTGGCTTTTAAGAATGTGTTCATAAACACTGTGTTCTTCTGGCTCTCTAGACTCTGCCTAGCCTTCCAGGACATGGTTCCAAGGAGTACTGGACCTCCTGCCCTCAGAGTTTCCTTCCTTAGTAGGGAAACAAAACCATCACCATATTGGGCATGGTGGTCTGCAACAGACTAGACTACAGGCGTTTAGGGAGGAGAGAGGATGGGTTCTAGTGGTCAGGGAAGGCTTTGTGGCAATGCTGAGATCAGATACGGTTCCTGCAGGGTAGGCAGGACTTGGATAAGTAAGGGAAGAGAAGGAGGACATTTCTAGTAACAGAAACGTATCAGGCAAAAGCCTAGAGGTTAGAATGCACATGACGTCTGAGCCAGAAAGCACGGCTGAGGACACCACCCCTTTTTGTAAACATTTATTCCCTTGGAACACCCCTGCACCATCCTTCAGGGCTCAGCTCCAGCATCACCTCTCTTCCCAACCCCTTCATAACCACACTTCACCCAACATAAAGCTGGCTACTGTCATCTCTGCTACACCTTGCATCTTCTGCTGGACCGTGAGCTCCTTGTGGTCACAGATGGAGTTTTGCACTCTTTCCCCTCTCTGTACCCTCAGTTTATGTAGCCTGGCACTATGTGATATGCATTAGATGATTAATTCATACTGGAGAGATTTACACCAAATGAGGTTGGGGCATGGTGAGCTCCGACTGGCTATCTGAAAAGTTTGGATTTGATCTGAGGAGTTGAATGATCCTGGGCAGAGGAGTGACCCCATAAAATTTGTGTTCTACAGAACCCATATTGGAGTGCCAAAACTTGGGGTGGGTGGGACAATCATCTTTGGCTCGGATTTAAGACCAGAAGAAGAGGAGATACCAATGATTCACACTCTATAAACTTTATGAGGCTATTGGTAAGGATGAGGATGACGGTCATGGTGCTGTTGATGGTGGTGATGGTCAAGTTTGTCTTTTGGGTGCTGTTCTTCCAAGAATCCTTTCCCTAAATGAGGAATATTTTTTACTTATTTTTTTCCTTAGGATTTCTCTCTGCCAGCTCCCATTTCACTTTCAGGTTCTAAGACAATGACTTGCACATAGTAGGTTTAAAAAAATGAGGATGGGGCTTCCCTGGTGGCGCAGTGGTTGAGAGTCCGCCTGCCGATGCGGGGGACACGGGTTCGTGCCCCGGTCCGGGAAGATCCCATATGCCGCGGAGCGGCTGGTCCCGTGAGCCATGGCCGCTGAGCCTGCGCGTCCGGAGCCTGTGATCCGCAACGGGAGAGGCCACAACAGTGAGAAGCCCACGTACCGCAAAAAAAAAAAAAAAAAAAAAAAAAAAAAATGAGGATGGAGGAGGTGCCTTTTACAGTTTCCAGTACTTCGTAAATTTTAGGTCAAACACTCTAATTGAAGATTTCCGGGAAAAATATATTTTTTCATATTACCCAGGTAGGCTATTTTAGCATTATACTATACTTGAAACTCAGTAGTTCTTTGCAGTTAATCAACCACCCTCCAGCTACATGAGAGACACAGGAGAAGGGGGAAAAAAGCTGGACGCTAAACCTAGAATCTCAGAAGTGCCAAGAGCATTTCTTTAAAAAAGTGAAAGTAGATGGAACTCAAGATAAATTGGGATGAACAGCTTTGAGGTCATTCAGACAAGGAGGAAGGTGCCGAAAACTGCTCTAATCCCAGAGCTGGGCAAAAGAATTAGCAGGCACTTAGAGGTCTTATCAGCAAAACTAGAAAAGACAAGCAAAAGAACAGCTTTTTAGAAATAACTAGAGAAAAAAGTGAGCTTCTCTAGTTGAAGAAACAGGGAGCTGAAATTGCAGGGACACTTAAACCTTCAGAATATAATTGTTCAGAGTTTAGAGAGTGTCTCCAGAACCTGAGAGGTAAAGCCCTGGCTCTTTGAAAGAACACACACACACACACACACACACACACACACACACACACACCCCGATAGCCACAGTAAATGACTGCTACAAACAAAAGAAGCCACCTGGACTTTAGAACCCCATGTTTTATAGCCACATCTTACAGGTATGCAGGAAGACCTGCTACTCATTTGAGGAACCTCTCAAGAAAAAAGAATTCTATCGTCCCTTAACCCCATCTGTGCCTTATTAGGTAATTACAGCTCCTGAGACCCAGCTGTCTAGACAGGACTCCTCATTAGGAAGACACAATACAGCTTCAGGTCCCTGGAACCTGAGTGGGGGAGTCTACATCTGACAAGATACATCCCAGTGAGATTGCAAATGACATTCGCTCAAACATAACTATTTACACTCCCACCTCCCTCTCCATCAACACCAACCACATATCCTTTAAGTACACACTCAAACTTCCACTACATATTCATGTGCACACAGCACACAATCATACATAAAGCCCATCACCTCTATCCAACCTAACTCCACCTCTTCACTAGTTCAGTGAGCTACCGAATCCCATTTGCACTATCATAGCAAATTCCTTACCACTCCCTTACGTATACTCATATGCATAGACACCCTACTATCACATCACCTCTCATATCCTTTTATTTTTTTATAAGCCATGTGCTGTTCTAAAAAAATTGATGTTGTATCAGTAGATAAGATAGAGATGGACTCTGCTCTCACAGAACTTACATTCCAGTGGACAGATAAACAAATAAAGTATATAAATAAGATAGATTTAGACAGTAGTAATTGCAAAGAGGAAACTGAAACAACTTAATGTCATAGAGGCAGAGAATCATTGAGCAGGCTCCACGAACTCACACCCCTACTACTCAAATGCATTACACCTCAGACTCCTTTTCTGCCAATAGTCCTGTTGCAGGAAGGAGAGTGGGGCTGGAGAGGATGGTCATGTCCCAGGTCTCAGGCGAGTCCCTGGGATGGCCGCCGAGTGTGGGTTCTTGGCTTCGCACAGGAAAGAATTCAAGAGAGAGCCATAGTAACGTGAAAGAAGTTTTATTCAGGGAGAAACACACTCCGTAGGTAGAGTGTGGGCCATCTCAGAAGGCGAGAGGCCCCAGGGTACGGGGTCGTCAGTTTTTATAGGGGTGGGTAATTTCACAGGCTAATGAGTGAGAGGAGTATTCCAGCTATTTTGGGGAAGGGGTGGGGATTTCCAGGAATTGGGCCACTGCCCACTTTTTGACCTTTATGGTCAACCTCGGAACTGCCATGGCACCTGTGCGTATGTCATTTAGCTTGCTGATATGTTACAATGAGTGTATACTGAGGCTCAAGGTCTAGTGGAAGTTGACTCGTCCGCCATCTTGGGCCTTTTTGGTTCTAATCAGTTTATGTCATGTCCTCGGGTTATGTCATTCTTTTAAAGGTTGTGCCCTGCCCCCTTCCCCTTTTCAGTCCCACATATATACCCTACACACAAGTACATTTTCCTCTGCCACTCCAGCACTCCTACAGACAAATAACTATACACATGACTCTTTCTCTACCATGCTGTATGACACACCTGTTTATATACGAATATATCAGTTTCACACACACATTCTCCCCTTCACAACTACCTTGCTTGCCCACCCATCACACACTCTTATACATGGATATACCCCCACATAATTCCCCGCAACCAGAGTTCACCTTCACCAACATGCAACATGTCTCCACAGGCACCACACATCACCACACTCTGGTACCTACAGAGTGCACATTCTATTTACACAAAGATGCGTTCACACACACTTCATTCATACACAAACACACACAGCAGAGATCAGCTCGGTGTTTTGTGGCGACCTAGAGGGGTGGGATAGGGAGGGTGGGAGGGAGGCTCAAGAGGGAGGGGATATGGGGATATATGTATACATGTAGCTGATTCACTTTGTTGTACAGCAGAAACTAACACAACATTGTAAAGCAATTATACTCCAATAAAGATGTTAAAACACACACACACACAGCAGATCTTGCATTTAGCCTCCTTTTGCTTCACAAGGGAGTGCATCTGGTCTTGTTTACCAATTTACTTTAAGAAATACAACTCCTATTATTCCTCCCACCAGCCCCAAGGATCATTCAGTCTGTAGTTCTGTTAAGAAAAGACAGAGCTTACTCTGATCTCAGACTAAATGATATCTGTAAACAGTGATAGGAAGAAAAAAACAAACAACTTTACTTGGTTGAGATCCAAGTCAGGAACTTGTTTGCCATTTCCCTTGAAGTCAAAGCCATAGGGAATTTGCCTCTTCCTTTCCCTCCCCTCAGTTTCTTAGTTCCACCACTGGCCGTTCATTGTTGGAAACAAAGATTGCTCCAAACAGAGGTCTACTGACGTCAATAGCGTGGGGATGTGGCGGACTCTACAATGAGTAAAACAGTCACATGTCTGCCCACCAAGCTGGAGGGGTGGGAGTGCTTTAGAGGAGGGAATGGCCCAGAGATAATTATGGCTTATCAATTTTCTATTGCTTAGTGACTTGAAACAACACCCATTCATCGTCTCAAACTTTATGGATAAGGGCCCCGGACATGGTTCTCTGCTTAGGGTCTCAAAGGCTGAAATCAATGTATCAGCCAAGATCTCATCTGAAGGCTCTGCGGAGGAATCTTCTTCCCAGCTCATTCATGATTGCAATCTTTTTCCTTGCAGTTATAGGACTTAAGCCTCCATTTCTTTGTCGGCTGTCAGCCAGGAGCTGCTCTCTGCTCCTCGAAGCCCTCCATATCCTATGCCATCTAGGTTCCACCATCAAATCCCTCTCACATTTTGTATCTCTGACCTCCATCTCTGACTTCTAGACCCAGATCTAAAGGGCTCATGTGATTAGGTCAGACTCACCAGGATAATCTATCTTAAGGTCAACTGATTTAGGACCTTAATTACATCTGCAAAATATCTTCCCAGTAGAACTTAGATCAGTGTTTGAAAAACTGGGAGAAGGTGTGTGTAATCATGGGCTGGGAATCTTGGGCTCATCATAGAATACTGCCGACCACACCCAGGCAGGTGGTATCTGGCTCACTTCTCCAGGATTTCCCTCAGCCCTTACTTAGCCAAGACGTCTCCACACTTGAATGTAAGCTCCTGGCTTTATTCCATTCTTAACTAATCACTGTGCTGAGGCCTAAGAGTGTACTCTTTCTACATCCAGCCTTCAAATATTTGGCAACGATGAACACACCCCCTCCATCATCATTTTGCTTCATCTCACAAAGCCAGGGCTTTCCATTTTTCCTCATAAGGTACCCTTGACAGCCTTCTTTCTCCCAACTCTGGCCTGCATATTATATTCTAAGAACCATGAAATATCCCTGAAGGGGCATTTAAAATTCACTAAGTCCAAGTCTCTCATTTTGTTGTTAGGGAAGCTCAGAGAGATTGTTCAAGGTCACACATCGAAGTGTTGTTAGAACTACAGCATCCCTGGTTACTTCTGATCCATGAGCCCCAGTGGGGAAGACATGAATCTTCTCACCCAACAAACCAGGGCAGGAGTCCTGGTACAAGTGACAGGAGGGAGAAGGAACCCAGTATTTGCTGAGTCCACTCCATGTGCCAGACACTGGGCTGGGCATTTAACACTCCACATCCTAAACGCTCATAATAACCCTTTGAGTTGGTAGTTCTCAAGGGGGGCAGTTTTGCCCCCAGAGGACATCTGGAAGTCAGTGTCTGGAGAGATTTTGTGTTGTCACTACTAGGCACAGGGGGTATACGCTACTGGAACCTAGTGGGTAGAAGCCAGGGATGCTTCAAACATCAATAGCATCTACAAAAACAGCTGTCTGAGGGCTTTGGAGAGACAGCAAGGCAGCTAGGACATGAGAGGAGGAGCGAGTTGACTTGTTTGCCATGGGGGGTGGGCTACAGCCTGCAGTAGGCAAAGACTTTGGCCATCTGAGGGGCCTGGGGAGACAAACATTGGAGTTCATTGTTGCGAAATCAGCCAGGACATGAGGGGTTGATACTCTGTATTCTTGTTTGAAGATTTCTTATATCAAGGAGTTGGTTGAATTTGGACCCAAAGGCTTCAGCACTGCCCACTGGTGCTTCTGGTTCAGAGCTGATTTACCACTACTAGAAGCAACTTGAGGAAGAGATTTTCCTCCCCTCCCCTCCCACATCCCATCAATGTACTTCTGCCTTCTTAATATCTCTCTAATCTGCCCTTCTTTTCCATCCCCAAAGCCTAAGTTTGCTGCCTTGAATTGCTCAGATCTTCACCACCCCTCTCCTGGATTACTAACCCATCTCCCTGCCCCAGGCTCTCCCTGCTGTAATCTATTCTTTGTGCAGATGCTAAACCTATCTTCCAAAAGCTAGAATCTGATCAAAAGATTCCTTGATTCCATATATATGTGTTAGCATAGCTGATTCACTTTGCTACACAGCAGAAACTAACACACCATTGTAAAGCAATTATGCTCCAATAAAGATGTTAAAAAATACACCAAAAGATTCCTTGATTAAAAACGTTCTAGACTTCCCACTGCTCTCAGAAAAGACAAAAAAAAAAAAAGTCCAATCTTGTTAGCATGATTGGACTTGTTAACATGATCCAAAGGTCTATTTATGCCCTGGCCCCTGCAAATCTTTCTAGCTTCACACCCTCTGATCTGTCACCACAACCCACTTCAGTTCTCCAAACTCCCTCCACACATTTCCATATAATATCCCCGCTTCAGGAGAGAGTCTCACCCTGTACCTCCTGCCTTTACCCAGTTAGTTATTATTAGCTGTCATACCCAGCACACGTAATTCTACCAGGGCCTTCCCTAAGCGGCCTCTCTCTCCCTCCCATGTGGCTGGACCACATGACCTTCCTTGTGTTATCACAGCACTTTGTGTATCACTCCCTCTCAGCATTTACTATGCCAGGGAGAACTGGCCAGCTACTCACTTCTTGCCCCACTCGATCATGACTTTGCCAAGGGTAGAGCCGACGTGGTTTGTCTGTACATCTCTAATGTATAGTGTGGCTCTTGCCCATCACAGCCAATATGTCTTGAATGAATAAAAACAAAAGGCATATGGAAAGAAATGAATATTATGATAAGTGCTCCCAGCTGCCAGCTTCATTCAAACTAATCTAGGCTGAGCTGAGCACAGAAGCAACTCAACAGGCAAGACATTTTTTTCAGGTCTTATAGCTCCAGAAATATTGGAGTGAGGTTTCACTCAGGACTCTTTGGTTGCAAGTCACAGAGGCCCAATTCAAACTAGCTTGGGAAAATAGAGGATATTATTGATTTACATACTGAGTCCACAGCAAGGTCAGGGAAGGCCAACACCAGGGAGTCTAAGCTCACCTGCAGAGTCACCCTCTCATGATTCAACTTCTGTCTTCCAGATTCATGCTCCTAGATCAGCTTCTCCATTTGACAAGGAATTTCAGTAATGGTAACTTCAGGCTGGCATCTTCACAGTCCCTTTTCTACTTTAGAAAAAAGCTTTTCTTACTCTGCTTCAGTTCTCCAGTTGGGAAGTTCCAGGAAGGACTCTGATGGCCCTGGGTTGGCTCGTGTGCTCTCCTCCCAATGGACTAACCACTGTTGGTAGGAGTAAAGCACTCAGATTTTGTCCAAATTGGGCCATATGCTCATCTGTAGCCTGGGAAGAAGGTGGAGTCGGTAAGAGGACGGCAGCTCTCCCTTTGGACCCTGTGGCTGGGGAAAGAATAAGAGGAGGAGAGGTTCCTCTGGCTGACACAGTCGAGGTGGCTGGGGCATCATTGGAGCTAGAAAGCCATGCCAATTTGCATTAATGAAAAATGGTTCTAGAGGACAATTTGGAAAAGTATGAAAGGGAGGTGTATCAATTTAGCTGCATTAAAAAATATATAGTATGGGGCTTCCCTGGTGGCACAGTGGTTGAGAGTCCGCCTGCCGATGCAGGGAACACGGGTTCGTGCCCCGGTCCGGGAAGACCTCACGTGCCGCAGAGCGGCTGGGCCCATGAGCCATGGCCGCTGAGCCTGCGCATCCGGAGCCTGTGCTCCGCAACGGGAGAGGCCCCAACAGTGAAAGGCCCACGTACCACAAAAAAAAAATAAATAAATAAAATATATATATATATATATATATATATATATATATATATATATATATATATATATATATATATAGTAGCTTAAGATAACACCCTCTAGTCAGCTCCCAATTCTGTAGGTTGACAATTGGTCTTGGCTTGGTTAGATGATTTTTCTGGGCTTGACTGGGTACATTCCTGAATCTATAGCCAGCTGCCAGTCGATGAGTGTCTTTGCTTTGGGGTGTTGACTGGCTCAGTTAGGGTGGCAGAGGTGATGGGGCTGTGCATCCCTCATCTTCCAGCTGGATAGACTGGGGCTGTTAACACAGCAGCTCAGCGTGGTTCCAAGAGAATGAACAGAAATGTGAGACGTGCCTTCAGTCTGAGGCTCAGAATTGGCACAGGGTCACTCTTTTTTTTTTTTTTTTTGACTCACTGACTTTTAAATATTTATTTTTTCATACATTTACTTAATTCAAAAATCCAAAAGACAAAACTGTAAACAGTGAGAAGTCTCAGACTCACCCAATCACCATCATCCTAATTTACCCCACCTCATTCCACCAGGGGCAACCACTGTTATTACTTTTGGATACATCGCTCTGGGGGCACAAGGTCACTTTTGCCATATTTTATTCATCAAAGAAAGTCACAGGACAGCTCAGATTCAAGGAGAGGGAGAAATGGATCCTACCTTTCAATGGGAAAAGCTGGAAAGTGCAGGGAGGAGTGAGGAATTGTGGCCATTTTTGCAAACAGCCTACCATAGGAGGAGAGAAGTGGGAAAGTAAGAGGAAATAGAAGTGAGGGGCTGGCATTTAGGGAGGATAAAGGAAACAGAGGGACTAAAATCATGAACAGTATCCTGGAATGACCAGGGAGTGTAGCCTAGTGGGATTTGAGGGCCACAAAGTTAAGTTCAAGTGTCATCATGTATCTGGGGAGCATGATGGTAGAGTCCGGAGGACAAACATGCTGTGGTCTTAGCTTCATGGCACCGAGTTCCAACACTGCCTCTTTGATTTTTCATCATGTGTTTCTTTTCTTTGGCTATCTCTAGGAAGACACTGAGACTCTGCTTTGGCCTGGGATTGCCAGGGACAAAAACAAGCCAAAGAAGAGAGGCGTATCTCAAGCACATGGAAGTTTGGTTCTCTCTTTTTGCTTATGCATTTTGCTTTATAAAAATTAAAAAGATAAAAGGAAGGCAGCCCCTGCGTTCCACTAAACTGGCTGTTAGGAGACTCGGGGGGTGAATTAGCAATTGTGTGTTATGATGATAGCATCTAGTTAAGCTAGCAAAATGGCTCTTCGACTCCATCAGTAGAAGGGGTGGGTGGGAATTCTCACAGTATCTGAGAAAGCCAAGCATTTGTTCCTGACAGGCAGGGTAGAAGCTGCAGCTGAGAGAAACTCCTTATTCAGGAGTTTCTGCCTGGGGCAAATATACGAGGAACTGCCAAAGGAAGTAGGTGGATGGGGGAAGATTGAGGAGCAAGCCCTGGAAAGAGCTCATGGTGGCAACAGAAAACCTTGCATTTGTGAAAGGTCCTTTCTGCCACTTTCAAACTGGGTAACCTGGGGCAAGTCAGTCTCTGAACCACAGTCCCCACATCTGCAAAATAAAGATTATATTAATATCTGCTTCAATGGAAGATGTTAAGGATTCAATGAGATAAGCTGGTAGTGATGTGAAAAGTTTAAACACATGGCATAGTCCTTGCTATTTTGAGGAAGTTGAGTTCCGCAAGTCAGAAGGGAGATACTGAAGGAATGATAAAAATTTCTTCCCTGAGCTATAAACCTCGCTGCTCCCATTCCATGGTTCCAAATAAATGAAATTTCTCTAATCAGAAATTTAAAGGAAAAGAGCTCACCTATAAATGTTACCCTGAATCAGGAATTCTGGAAACATTTTCCCCACATAATTATTCAACACGTGTGGCAACATGCGTTGAATCGTGACCACTGGGCACACTATTCCAGGCTTGGGTGTCCAGAGTTCCCTTTCCCTCGCTGAAACCCTGGGAAAGCCAGCTTGGTTGGAGGGATCATGTACTAAGGGAGAGCAAACATATCTGCATTTAAGCCAATATGATAAAAATAAAAATCAATATCATCCACATTAAAAAATTATACCTCTTTTTAAAATATAAAATCAGGAAATAGAACACATACAATTGCACTAAAGGATTGTTTACTATTTCTTTGTCAGTGAAGTCAGGGAGTTTGTGTGTGACTAAAACACATCAGTAATTATGCCATTAGCACACATTGCAGCATCTGACAGTAACACACATGCATTCTTGGGCAAATTTTGTGTGCAGTGAAGCTTGTAGCTGCTAGGTACAGAGGCTTCAGGAACTGGAGGTGGGGAAGCAGTAAAACGGTACCAAATAATTTGGGCACCGAGGTGGGTGAGAGGGAGAAAAGGAGTAAGGAGAATAAAAGAGCATATTAGGTGGGGGGAAGAGAGTGTAAGTTCCAAGGAGCATTGGGTATTTTCTTTTTTTCCTTTTTTTCTTTCTTCTCATCATCATTTCCTGAGAGCGTTGCAAAACGCTGGCACATAACATGTTTTCAATAAATAATTACTGAAAAAATGAATAAAAAGTAACTGAAAAGCAGACCACAAATCAGGTAGCATCTCAGCCAGGGTGGAGTATACATTAAAACAATCTACTTTGAGAAAGCCATTCACAATAGACGAAATTATATCAGTTCATTAAAGTGAAATGTCCAGATTAAGCAAATCTACGGAGACCAAAAGAAAGTAGATTAGTGGTTGCTTAAGGCTGGGTTTTGGGGGGAAATGGGAAGTGACTGCTAATAGGTCGAGGGTTCCTTTTGGGGATGATGAAAAAATTCTAAAATTGATTATGGTGATGGTTGCACAACTCTGCGGATATACTAAAAACTATTGAATTTTATACTTAAATGGGTGAATTGTATGGTATGTGCATAGTATCTCAATAAAGCTGTCACATTTTTTAAAGAAACAGTACACTTTGAATGCTATTTTCCCCCCGGACCTAATCTGTAAAACCCCTTAGAAGCAAACACTTTGGCAACAATATTTCCTCAAAGAAGAAGAAACAAGGCCTTCTACTCTTCTTCCTGGAGCCGCCTCTGTCTCTGTCTTTCTCATACTCATCTGGGACTGTGTCTTATGCCATGAGTCCACAGCTCGGAATGCCACCTCCCTGCCAATGTCCCTGCCAGTGTGTGTGTGATCGTGGCAGCAGAAGCTTCCCTGGTTTAGTTCAGAAGCAGCACAAAGTCTGGTCAGGCTGCTCAGCCTGGGGAGGACTACAGCTCAGGGGAGCAGAGAACACAGACGCACTGGATGGGCATCTCCTTTCAGTAAGGGGAGGAAGCAACAGGACTGAGCCACTCCTGAGCAGTTCCTCCTTCCCAATTCACCAAAGGAAAAAAGCGCAACTTCCACAGAGGCAAAAAGTGGAGCTGGAAGGTGAGAGTCCACAGATGTCACACTAATTTCTGTCCCCATACATGGAAGGGAACAGTAGGGGCAGGAAGGAGATGCTCTGTCTTCACAAATAATTGAGAGGATCTCTGTAAAGCACACCGCAGATGCCATAGCAGGCATTCAGTGATAATAATAACAGCAAAAGTAAAAGCAACAATAGTCACAAACATTGCTGAGGGTACAATGGGCGCCAGAGACGATGTTAGGACTTCCTGTGCATACTCTCATTTAATCTTTACAACAATCCTAGGAGGCAGGCATGAGTAATAGGTTGAGCCAAGTGAATTCACCAATATTTTAGTGTTGAATATAACAGGACTACTTTATTTTCCTACTTTACAGATTGGAAGATAATTTTGATTATTATTATTGCTGTTGCTGCTGTCAATGTACTCGGTCAGTTTTTGAATTCACAGAAGCCCCTCAAATGAAATGTAATGTCAGACAGGTACAGTGGCGTCTTCTTCCTTTAATGGGGTTGAATTTGCATTGGGTCATCTCCCCATCCTACAGCAGTCCTCCTTATGCCCCGGAGCATATTCCAAAATTGGGGTGGGGGGGGTCTTTCGTGGCTTGTTGCGTGCTCATCCTGGGACCCACCCTCATCAATAATTTTATCAGTTGGGGGAAGATTTAGCACACTGAGAAAATGTGCAGATGACAGAGTGCCAAGAGAGCAAGATGAGCAAGCATGATTCAAAAACTCTAATTTAGAGCTTATATCAAAGTGATTAAATTCAATTAGATTATACACAACAGGAATAAACTCATTCATGAATGCATGCATTCTTTCGCTCAAAAGATATTTATTGGGTGTCTACATACGCCAGGCACTGTGCTAGATGCTGGAGATTCAGAGACCAACAAGGGAGACAAGGTATCTATGGTTGTTCTGTTGAGCTTACACTCTAGTTCAGGAGACCAACTATAAACAAGTAGACCAGTAAGATAATTACCAACTGTGACAGGTGCTGTGAAGTAGGATGAAATGAAGTGTAGGTAGGTGGAAAGGGGCTCTTTAGAGGTTTGTGGTTTGGAGTTTGGGAAGGCCCTGCATCATAAGAAGGAGGCAGTCATGAGAAATTATGATGTGGGAAGAGCTTTCCTGTCCATGGCAATACCTTGTACCAGGTTCCTGAGCTGGGAATGGCCTTGGTGAGTTTCAAGAATTGGGCCAGAGGGACTGAAGTGGAAGAGGTAAGAAGGAGGAGAGTGGCAGGAAATGAGACGTGAGCAGGGAGCAGATTGCACAGGGCTTTGGGAAGGAAAATGAGCCTTACTTTTTGTGACTAAATATGTGCTAATCCCCTCAGGCTCAAAAATGACCTGCTCAAATACTTGACGAAGAACTGGTGGAGACCGTGAGCTTCCTTAATGATCAAATTGCGCCATGAGTCAGCATAGCAACAGCAGGATATGCCTATGGAAAGCTACGAATAGAGCTGTGTTGTTCCTTATAAAGGAAGTGAGCATCTAGTCCCTCTGGGACACTCAGCGCACAGCCGTGATCCTCTGTTCAGACCTGAGCACCACACATTCAAAGCAGTGTCAACAAACTGAAGCACATCTAGAACATGGAAAACAAAATCTGGAGAGTCTGTAAATAACTTGAAGTGCAGAACCATTGAGGAAAATGTGGATTCTTGGACTGAAGGAAAGGAGATTCGGGATGATCTAGGAAACATGTACTTTAAAGTCATTTTCTCATTGCATCTGTCCAACAACCATTGTGAGGCATGGAGCATTGCTCCCACTTTTTATTTTCCATGTGAGGAAACTGTCACTTAGGAAAATTCCTTGCCTAGGATTTCATAACTGGTCAGTAACAAGGTGGGATTTGAACTCAGGACCAAGTTGGCATTCTTTTCATTATGCCTTACTACCTTCAAGAGAATGACGGTCATTCACTCTTCATGAGCCCAAAGGACAGAGAGAGGTAGAAGTTATATCGAGACAGAAGTAGTCTCCAGAGGAGGGGGAACTTCCTAGAAACACATGTGCTGTATAAGAATGGGGTTATACAGCATCATCAGAGGAGGTATTTGGCCCGAGGCTGGGGGAACTTTTGTCTAGGAAGCTGTGGTGGGATTCCACATGTCAGGGGAGGATGGACTGGGGCTCTGAAATCCCTTTCAGCACCCACAAGGTTCTCTGGTCGTGTCTCTGGGACAGTTTCCACCTATGCAGAACTAGTATGCTCAAAATAATATGGGAGGCATACAGAACAATGGAATAGAATTGAGCATCCAGGAATCAACCTATACATTTATGGCCTATTCATCTTTGACAAGGGAGCCAAAGAAAGAGAATGTCTGATAAATCCCCTCCTTCTCCTTGGACAGATCTAGGGGATAAGCCCCCTACTGCCTCATTGCTCTAGCTCTGTCCAAGGTCATCCAACACAAAGTGAAACTAGTCCGTGGGCTCTGATTTGACTTCTGGCTCTGTTCCCCTTTTGGATAAAGAGTCCTACCTCAAGTTGCTGGCTCAGGAATACTGCACAAACCCTTCTTCAGAACAGATTCAAATCCATTACACAGATCTATCTGGCACAGATATGAGGCTAATGTCACTCTAGACCCAAGTTCCATAGAAGAAGAGAGGTCAAGAGCGTGGAATTTTCCTCTTTTCCTCTCTTCTTAAAGAACTAATCATTTAAAATTAGGAGGAAAATCCCTACACATAGATTGATATAAGCATGACCACACCTTCTGCAGGAACACTATATTATTCATGTTCGCTGTACATGTTAAATTAGCAAGTACATCCATGCAGCTTACATTCCACAAAAGAGCAAACACATACACAAAATCACCATACATGACACAGTCATTCCAGATATACACATACACACCTTTCTACACACCCCGAAGCCTCCATCTCCCGCACAATCACAAATATTCAATGCATGTGCACTTTCAAATCCCCCCTCACACGAGTGCATGCACACATGTGGTACGGACATATTCACAAGTGTGTACACACACCTATTACTAACCAGAACCATTAGTAAACTATTTCCAGCCTTCTTGATTTTCCTGCAAAGTCAGAAAAGGACCCTTTCTTTCTCCCCAAGCCCCCTACACGTGGAAGCAGATGGAAAAACTTCCTGTGCGTATCAGAGGAAACAAGTGCTCCCTGCCTGCATATAATCTCATGTATAAATAAATGTAACATCACATTCCCTGGTCCCCTGCGTCTGGGGATTAGTTAGGAGCATGGGTTGGTAGTCTCTAGATAAACAATTACTCACATCTCCTAAATTGGAAACCAGGTGATCTCGGCCAACTGGAAAAGTATGAAAAGGCCTCCCTCCTTTGCCTTGAACCAATGAACTCTCTCTCTTCAAATACCCTTTAGCAGAAAAGCAGGAGATAAGAAGCAAATGGAAGGCTTTTAATCTCTCTTTTATTTCATAAGAACAATGTCTTTCTTTTTTACTTTTTTTACTCCACAGAAAGTGCTAATGAAATTGTAAACCAGTCTAAAAGCTCATGGAAGGGGAGAGAAATAAAGTTGTAGATACAGACGTTCCAGCCTCAGACATGGTTTTCTTCTTCCCCCCAAGTCTCAGTTTCCCCAACAACGGAATGAAAAGAACTCATACGAGAAATATCTTGGTGCCATTCCACATCTAATGTCCTATGCAAGCTAATATTTATTGCAAAACAAATGTCAGACTGACCTGGGTTCAAATTCTAGCTATGCTGCTCACCGGGCAACTTCAAGTAAAATAGTTAATTTCACTAAACTTCCCACTTCTCTTCTATAAAATGGGGAGCTAATACCCACCTTGCATGATTATTAGAGGTGGTCAAAAAATGACATAATAATTGGGAAACACTCTGTAAAACATAATGAATCTAAAAGCATTAGTTGTTTGTTGACTTAGGGGAGTAACTCAGTAACTCATTTCCCACATTTGTAAAAGTTGAAAATTGTAGAGAATAAATGTATGTAAAGTGTAGTGTGTGGCACAGAAAATAAAAAGTGGCTTAATTGTGTGAATTTCTTCTATTACAGTAAGATTAGGGTATTACTATAGAGCTAATATCACACACATAGTATTTTTATGAACTTTTCCTCTTTTGTAGGGGTCTTGCCCTACATCTGCATATATATTATAATCTCTCTAAGGACACCAGGCAGCAAAGTCTATGCTTTTTCTTGAAAGTCAGTGAAATATACTGAACCAAGGGTCGTAAGGTCAGAGATATGGTCCTGGCTTGGCACCTACATGCTGGATAATTCCAGGGACTCATCATTAGGACTCTCAGGTTCTCATTTTTCTCATTTAGACAATATGGATGCTACTAATCTATCAGTGTTCCACTTCATATGGCTATTGTGAGAATCAAATGGAATAACCAATGTGAAAGAACTTTAAAATGTATTTGGTTATTAATCAGGTCCCTCTGAAAACATCAGGTAAGACTAACACCACGGTGAAGTACTCCCTTTTCTTTCTGGACCAGAGACTCTTCTGCTGAGAGATAATAAGACCAGCAGGAAGAACTAGCAGGGAAGACTCAGCCACAGCAAGCTCCCCATCCAGACAGCCTTTTTGTACGCATGGGCTGCTTTTCTACTCCCCTTTCCAGAGACACCAAGGCAAATGGGGGGCCCCAGTAGGAGCCCCTCACCAAAGTCCTCCTCAACAAAGAGACTCCAGTAGCTCCCTGCCCCCCAACCCCTACCAAGGAAGTCTATTCCACTCCATCAGGCAGCACCAGCAGGGACAAAATGGGAACCCCAGTAGCACCAGATAAACCAAGCAGACCAAAAATAACACTGAAAATTCACTGAAAATTGAACTACTTTTGGAACCAGAGTCTACAAAAGTAGGCTAAGGCCCATACACAAAACCAAGATGAAACGACTGCCTGCTGAAATAAAAGGTTTAAACAGAAGCAGGTGTCTCTCAACATAATCGATGTAATGGATACAATAATAAAATCATCTGTCGTACCAAGAATGAAGAAAATCACAGCTTGAAAGAGAAAAGGCAATTCATGCTGATACTGATCTGAATACAACATTGGGCTTATCTGACAAGGATAAGTTTTTAAAGCAGCTGTCACAAAAATTCTGCAATAATCAATTACAAGTTAAACTTTCATTAAAGAAATAGGAGTTATTTTAAAAAACCAAATGGAAATTATAGAACTGAAAAATGTAATAACAAACATTAAAAAAAGAAAAACCTCACAGGATGGGCTCAATAAAAGAGTGGAGATGACAGAGGATAGAATCAATTAACTTACGGACAGAACAATAGAATTCACCCAATCTGCACAGTAGAGATGAAATGAACTAGATTAAAAAAAAAAAAAAAAAAGGAACAGATCTTATATCAGGGTTGTAGGAGGAAAGAAAAAGAGCATGGGGCTAAAACAATATTTGAAGAAATAATGACTGAAAACTTAATAAATTTGGTTAAAGACAGAAACCTATGAATCCAAAAGGCTGAGCTAACCCCAAGCAGGATAAACCCAAAGTAATCTGCACCAAAATACAGCATAATCATAATTTTGAAAGGAAGTCAAGGAAGAAAGTCTTGAAAGTGACTAGAGAGAAATGACACATCACCTATAACGGAATTCAAATAAAAGAGAATTTCTCATGTGAAACCATGCAAGTCAGGAGGAAGGAGCTAATTATATACCCAATGAAACTGTCCTCAAGAATTAAAGGGAAATAAAAACATTCTAAAATGAAAGGAAACTAAAAGTATTATTCTCTAGCAGACTTACTTTTAAAGGCAGTCTTCAAACAGAAAAAAAAAGAAAGAAAAAATGAAAGAATATTGGAATATCAGGAAGGAAGAAAAGATCAGAAATAGGGATATACATAAAATAGATTTTTTTATTCATGAGTTTTATAAATCATATTTGATAACTGAAACAAAAATTACTACACCATCCAAAGATACTTAAAAATGAGAAAGGAAAAGGGTTCTAAATCTCAGTAAACCGTCCACATTTCTCTTGAATGTGCAAAATGGTGATGCTAGTTAGCTAAGTCACGTATGTATATTGCGATACTCAGAGCAACCACTCTGAAAGCTACACAAAGAGGTACACTCAGAAACACTATAAATAAGTCAAGATGGAATCCCAAAACTTGTCAAGTAACCCTTGAGAAGACAAGAAAAGAGAAACAGGGAACAAATAGAAAACAAATAATAAAAATGTCAGACTTAAGCCCTAAGATATCAATGATCACCTTAAATGTAAATAATCTAAATACACCAATCAAGAAATGCAGATTGGGAGCGTGGATTAAAAAAAATAACACCCAACTACATGCTGTTTACAAGAAACCCACTTTAAATTCAGTAGCACAAGTCGGTTGAAAGTAAAAGAACAGAAAAGATACACCATGCAAACATGTTTTTAAAAGTAGAAACAGGTATATTAACATGCAAGACCAAATAGTTTCATCATAGAATTCAACCAAACATTTAAATATGAATTACTACCAATTTTACCAATTAATACCAATGTCTTCCAAAAAACAGAAGAGAAGGAAATATTTCCCAACTCGTTTTATGAGGCCAGTATTACCCTGATACTAAAATCATACAAAAACGTCACACACAAAAAAGAAAACTACAGACCAGTATCTCTCATGAACACAAACACAAAATCCTCAACATGATATTAGTAAACTGAATTCAACAGTGTATAAGAGGAATTTTACACTCCATGAAGAAAGGACATTCATTTCAGGGATACAGGGCTGGTTTGAAAATTAATGTAACTTGCCATGTCAATAAACTAAAGAAGAAAAATCACATTAACGTGTCAATTAATGCAGAAAACACATTTGACAAAATCCAACAGCTATTCATGATAAAAATCCTTCACAAATTAGGACATGAGAGAAATCATATCCACTCAATAAAGAGTATCTACAAAAGTTCTACAGCTAACATCATATTTAATGGTGAAAGACTGAATGTTTTTCTCCTAAAATCAAGAACACGGCAAGGAATCCTACTCTCACAACATTCCATGTCACTGTGGGGTGAGAGGCAGGTAGATGTGATCATGAAAGAGCAAAACATAAGGGACCTTTGTCCTGTTGAAGATGTTCATTATCTTGGCAACTGTGGTGGTGGCTACATAAACTTACACCAGTGATAAAATTGTATAGCACCTAATAAACATACAAAAATGAGTGCAAGTGGAACTGCGAAATTATAAATAAGATCAATGGACTGTACTGATGTCAGTTTCCTGATTGTGACATTATACTATAGTTTTGAAAAATGTTACCATTGATGAAAATGGTAAACTGTGTAAGGGATCTCTGTATTATTTTTTACAACTGCATGTGAATCTACAATTATCTCAATAAACATTTCACTTTAAAAAAAAGAAGAAAAATCAATCAGGTGGTGAGCCATATTTGGCTTGTGGCCTTAGTTTACAGACCTCTGATCTAGACCATTGTTTCTCAATTCTGGAACACATTAAACATCACCTGGGGAGTTTTAAAACTAAAGATGCCTGGGTTGGGGCATTGTGGCCAAGACGGCAGAGTAGGAAGACCCTGAGCTCACCTCCTCCCAAAGGCACATGAAAATTACAACTATTTACAGAGCAGCTGTGTACAAAAATGGCCTGAAGACTACCAGGACAATTTTTCATAACTAAAAATATAAAGAAGGAACCACAATGAGTTAAGTAGGAAAGGTGGAGATGTGGTATAATCAAGGTCCATACTCCTGGGTAGGTGACTGACAAACAGAAGGATAATCACAACTGCAGAGGTTCTCCCCATGGAGCAAGGGGTCTGAACCTCACATCAGGCTCCCAAGCTTGGGGGTTCTCCACTGGGAAGGCAAGCCCCCAGAATGTCTGACTTTGAAGGCCAGTAGGACTTGTGTATGAGAGAGCCAGAGGGCTATAGGAAACAGAGACTCCACTCTTAAAGGATGAGCACAAAATACCACGCATTCTGAGTCCCAGGACAGAGGCAATAATTTTAAGGAGCCCAGGTCAGACCCACTTGATGATCTCAGAAAGCCTCCTGGAGAGGCTGAGAACATAGACAATGGCAACAGCCAATTTTTTTTTTAAACTTCTTTATTGGAGTATAATTGCTTTACAATGGTGTGTTAGTTTCTGCTTTATAACAAAGTGAATCAGTTATACATATACATATGTTCCCGCATCTCTTCCCTCTTGCATCTCCCTCCCTCCCACCCTCCCTATCCGACCCCTCTAGATGGTCACAAACCGCCTAGCTGATCTCCCTGTGCTATGCAAGCAGCCAATTTTTGGAGCTCATTCTACCATGAGGATACTGGTGCAATCAGACAACACTCTGGAGTCCTCCCTTTAGCTTATTAGCCCCAGGGAGCTACCCATCAACCAGTGGGCCAGGACTCCCTGGGCTGCACAACCAGCCACCCCAGGACCTGACCCCACCCACAAGCATGACAACAGCCACCTCACAAAGCAGGGCTTGGCAGCCAACTAGGCCAGAGGCCACCCCCTACCTACCAGTGCACCCAGTTATCAACCCCACAACAAGGGAAGGGCCCACACAGGGAGCTCTCTTAGAGGACACAGCTCTGATGACCAGAGGGAAGTGTGCTGCTGCACCCCATAAGATGTATCCTATATAAGGCCCCTTCTCCAAGATTGGGAAACATAACAGATCTACCTAATATGTAGAAATAAACACAGAGAATTAGGCAAAATGAGGAGACAGAGGGATATGGCCCAAAGGAACAAGACAAAACCCTAGAAGAACTACGTGAAGTGGAGATAAGCAATCTACCCAATAAAGAGTTCAAGGTAATGATCATAAAGATGCTCAACAAACTCCGAAGAAGAATGGATGAACACAGTAAGTTCAACAGAGACTTAGGAAACAGAAAGAAGCAGCAAACAGAGCTGAAGAGTAGAATAACTGAAATGAAAATACACTAGAAGAAATCAACAGTAGGTTAGAAGATACAGAAGAATGACTGGAGAGCTGGAAGACAGAAAAGTGAAAATCACCAAGCTGAATAGGAAAAAGAATTTTTAAAATTGAGGATAGTTCAAGAGATCTCTGGAACAACATCAAGCACACAAACATTCACATTATAGGGGTCCCAAGAGAAGGGAGAGGGAAAGGGGTAGAGAACTTATTTGAAGAAACAATAGCTGAAAACTTCCCTAACCTGAGAAAAGAAGTAGGACATCTAGGTCCAGGAAGCACAGAGAGTTCCAAACAATATGAACCCAAAGAGGTCCACACCAAGACACACTGAATTAAAATGACAAAAATTAAAGGTAAAGAAAGAATTTTAAAAACAGCAAGAGAAAATAACTAGTTACAAAAAGAAACAGAGAACTCCCATAACTTCAGCTGACGTTTCAGCAGAAACTATGTAGGCCAGAAGGTAACAACATGATATATTCAAACTGATAAAAGGAAAAAACCTACAACCACAAATACTCCACCTAGCAAGGCTATCATTCAGACATGAAGGAGAGAGAAAAAATTTTACAGACAAGCAAAAGCAAAAAGACACACATCACAACTAAACCAATTTTATAAGAAATGTTAAAGGGACTTCTCTAATGAGAAAAGCAAAGGCCACAACTAGAAATGTGAGAATTATGAAAGGAAAAATCTCACTAGTAAAGGCAAACATGCAGTAAAGGTAGTAGACCAACTATGTATGAAGCCAGTAGGAAGGTTAAAAGACAAATAATCTATATCCACAAGTAGTTAAAAGATAAAACAAAAAGATGTAAAATATGATGTCAGAACATTAAACATGGTGGGGGGAGTAAAAATGCAGGGTTGTTAGAATGTGTTCAAACTTAAAAAACCATCAGCCCCATGGTAACCACAAACCAAAAATCTATAATAGATACATGGGGTAGGGGAGGGAGGGAGAGAGAATAAGCCAAACATAATGCTAAAGACAGTCATCAAATCACAAGGGAAGAAAGGAAAAGAAGTAAGGGAAAAAATAATTACAAAACATACAGAAAACAAAATGGCAAAAAGTACATACCTATCAATAATTACTTTAAATGTAAAAGGATCATATATCATGGTCAAGTGGGATTTATCCCAGGGATGCAAGGATGGTTCAACAATCACGGATCAATCACTGTGATACACCACATTAACAAAATGAAGAATAAAAATCATACCACTATCTCAAAAGATGAAGAAAAAACTTTTGACAAAACCCAACAACTATTTATAATAAAATTCACAAAAGTGGGTATAGGCCATACAGACCAACATAATAAAAGCCATATATGACAAACCTACAGCCAACATTATACTTAATGGGGAGTAACCAAAAACATTTGCTCTAAAACTAGGAACAAGACAAGGATGGCCACTCTCACCATTATTATTCAACACAGTATTGGAATTCCTAGCCACAGCACTCAGACAAAAAAAGAGAAAGAATCCAAATTGGAAAGGAAGAAGTAAAACTGTCACAGTTTACAGATGACATGATACTATATATATATAAAATCCTAAAGACACTACCAAAAACTACTGGAATAAATGAATTCAGTAAAGTTGCAGGATACAAAATTAATATACAGAAATCTGATGTGCTCTATACACTAACAATAATCTTTTAGAAAGAGAAATTAAGAAAGGAATGCCATTTATACCATTGGTGCAATACCATTGCACCAAAAAGAATAAAATACCTAGGAATAAATCTGACCAAAGAGGTAAAAGACTTGTACTCCAAAAACTGTAAGACATAAATAAATTGAAGATGACACAAACAAATGGAAAGGTACACTGTACTCATGGATTGAAAGAATTGATATTGTTAAAAAGACCATACTACCTGAGGCAATCTACAGATTCAATGCAATCCTTATTAAAATACCAATGGCATTTTTCACAGAACTAGAGCAAATAATTCCAAAATTTGTATGGAATCACAAAAGACCCTGAATAGCTAAAGCAATCTTGAGAAAGAAGAACAAAGCTGGAGTTATAATGTGCCCTGATTTCAAACTATACTACAGAGTTACAATAATCAAAATAGCATGGTACAGGCACAAAAACAGACATGTAGATCAATGGAACACAACAGAGAGCCCCCAAACAAACCCACATTTATATGGGCAGTTAATCTATGATGAAGGAGGCAAAAATATACAATGGGGAAAAGATAGCCTCTTTAGTAAATGGTGTTGGGAAAACTGGAAAGCTACATGCAAAAAAATCAAAATGACTACTTTCTCATGCTATACACAAAAATAAAATCAAAATGGACTATAGAGTTAAATGTAAGATCTGAAACCATAAAACTCCTAGAAGAAAACATAATCAGTACTCCCTTTGACATAGGTCTTAGCAATAAGTTTTGGATCTGTCTCCTCAGGCAAGGGCAACAAACGCAAAAATAAATGAATGAGACTACATCCAACTAAAAATCTTTCACACAGTGAAGGAAACTATCAACCAAATGAAGAGGCAGCCCACTTAATGGAAGAAGACATTTGCAAGTGGTTAATACCCAAAATATGTAAAGAACTCATACAACTCAACATCAAGAAAACAAACAATCAGATTTTAAAATGGACAGAGGACCTGAATAGGCATTTTTCCAATGAAGACATACAGATGATCAACAGACACATAAAAAGATGTTCAGCATCCCTAACCATCAGGGAAATACAAATCAAAACCACCATGAGGTATCACCTCATACTGTCAGAAGGGCTAACATCAAAAAGATAACAAAGAACAAGTGTTGGTGAGCATGTGGAGAAAAGAGAACCCTCATGCACTGGTGGTGGGAATGTAAATTGGTGCAGCCATTATGGAAAACAGTATGTAGGTTTCTCAAAAAATTAGAAGTAGAAGAACCACAGGATCCAGCTATTCCACTTCTGAGTTTTTTCTCAAAGAAAACAAAAACACTAAATAGGGGAGGGAGATTAAGAGGTAAAAACTTCCAGTGATAAAATAAATAAGTCATAGGGATGCAATATATAACATAGGGAATATAGTCAATATTATTTTAATAATGATGTAGGGTGACAGATGGTAACTAGACTTGTCATGGTGATGGTCTTGTAATGTGTATATATTGAATCACTATGTAGTACACCTGAAAAAATACAATTTTGTAAGTCATTATACTTCAATTAGAAAAAATAAAATAAAATTGCCTGGACTGTACCCCAGAGATTTTCATTGTTTTGGTGTGGGGGCCAGGCTTGCTTACTTTTTCAAAGCTCCCCAGGTGTTCCAGTTAGATTGGAGAACGCTTGCTCCCTTAAGCATAAAATGTCAATCATTCTTGCCCTCTTTTTTCCCCTTATCCCACATTTAATCAGACACCAAAACCTAGAAGTATACCCACAGAAAACTCTTAAACATTTCCTTTCTATCTCTCAAGAATAGCAGTGCCTTAATCCTGGCCTCCATCACCCATCGCCTGAACCAATATAACAGACTGTAGACTGCTTTGCTTGTCTCTTGCTCTTCTAGAAAACTAGCTCTAATGGTATTTCTGAATGGCAAATCTGATGGTGGCACTCTTTCGCATCAAATCCTTTGTAACTTCCACTTTGCCTGAAAGAATACTTCTCTGTATTCTTATATTTCATTTGGCATGTTTCATCTGGGCCCCACCTACCACTCCATACTCATCTCCATCGTATACACCTGTGTCCCTTCCACTCATATAGCACTTCTCACAATCCTCTGGACATTCCTGGATTTCTCACTTTGCAGAGGTGCTTTGTACCTCTGCACACACTAGGCCTAAAATCAATTTTTTAAACCTTCTTCACTGGGAAAATTCCTGCTTTTCTCTCAATACTCAATCTTCTCAATGAAACCTCTTCCAGGAGGAGTAGCTCTTCACTTCTCTGTGGCCCTCTCCACATCACCTTGCTCATTCCATCTCTCTGTGCATCCACCCCCACACGCCATTGTATGTTTCTAAAGTCAGTTGCCAGGTGGGTACTGGATGTTTAGTATAGGACTTGGAACATAGCAGCATTTTAAAATGCTGATATAATTGAAATAAAAAATGGAGTCAAGGTACCTATTACAACCCTAATCCTGCTACTCATCCTAGCGTCTTGGTGTAAATATCTTCAGGAAGCCTTTTCTAAGACCCATGAATGAGGTGTGATGCCTTCAGCTATTTCCCCAACAGCACCGTGTTTTTTCTACCATAGCACTTATCACATTTTCTCCTATACTTGATGATTTAATTGTCTGTGTTTCCTACAGGCTATAAGCTTGATGAGATACGGGTCTGAATCTTTGTTGTTTATTGCTTTAAGCCTGTGCCTGGTATAGAGTAGATGCTCAATAAACAATGGTTTCATGAATGAATGGTTGATCTCTGTCTAGTGATCTGTCTCTTAGTACATAAATAATCTCTCTTCTTTGCTTCTTACCCTAGATCTACAGTTTCACTGTCTCAACATAATCTCTTAGTAACAGGATATACTATATCACTGTCTCAACATAATCTCTTAGTAATAGGATATACTATTTCCAAGCCAAATTGTTGGACCATCTGTACTTCCCTGACTTGGGAATGTCTTTGTCGCCCAAGTGGTAAAGAGGTGACAATACATGACCAATCTGCTTTGTCAGGACTTGGATGTGACGTCACTGTGCCTGCTAAGCCTACAATACTCAATAATTCCAATGGGCTTTAGGACTTGCTTACACTAATTACAGAACGTACTTCTGTATAGGAAACAGGAGAGTTTGAACTGAATGTAAGGGATCCCAAGAGGGGAGGCAGCTTTGAAAGATGCGATGTTATCATCGGTGCTCTGCAAATTGAGTTTGGGCTGAACTATGAGTTCTGTTTGCCTGACTCAAAAGCCCCCGGTAAAAACATCAGTGTTACTATAAAATATGGTGACACGCTGGAGCTCACATGTTATGCCGAGAGGCCTCCAATAAGACGATACAGCACAAACTGTTCTCCTTTATTCTTTTATTCAGTGTTTGCGGGAGTTGCCGATCTAATAATAAATTCTTCTTCTAGGGAAGAGAGCACCAGATGAGTACAAAACAGCATTTTTGATGAAAAAAATTATGCATGTTGGGGGAGGAAATCACTTTGAGGTTTTTCAGCTCCTTCCATAGAAGAAGGAAGTGGTACTGGAAAAACACACTCATTTCTTGTCATAGCAGCAGAACAGCAGGGACTCCACACTGTCTGTTTTTCTAAGAAAGTAAAATGGAGCCACAGGAGAGTTCCTGGAAACTAATAGCAAGATGGAGCAGGGACCAGAATGTTAAAATGTGCCCCCCCTCTTTTGACCAGTAAGGTTCTGGGGGACAGCCCCATCTAAAAGGAAAAAAGCACGTCCAGTCTGACTGCAAAGACATATGCTGGGTTTGTATAGAGTGGGATGAACTTGACTGTGATACATAGAAAGCCTAAATAAATGGTTTCTAAATTTTGTAAATTTGATTACTCCATACGTTTAAAAAAATGTTGAGCATGCATCACCAATATAACTCCCTGTCTCTCCCTCACCTTCCATGAGGAAAATATAAGCTCCATAAGGACTTACGGAGACTTTGTCTTACTCCATACTGTATCTGAAGAGCCTAAAACAGTGCCTGGGGCACAGTGAGCACTCAATAAATAATCATTGAATGAAATAATACACATATGAATAAATACATGTATAGTTATTTATAAATTATATTCATGTACTAAACAAACTAATGTATATTCATGTAGTAAAATATTATGCAAAATTTAATGCACATTGGAAAACGGAAAACTTTAAAGAAAGAGATATAAAGATGAATAGTAATTCTAGTGACTTCCCCCACCCTCAAGTATTTCTATCTTCTCACTTTGCATTGGATATAAAATTCTTTTTATACTTCAGGGTGAATATGAATCACCAAGGAAGCATTCTTTAAATGAATATTTTTATCCAGCCCTCGACTCCCTCTTCCCCCCAACCTTTGCCTCAGATTCTGATTTAATAAGCAAGGCTTGGAAACTGCATTTTTACAAGTCCAGGGAAACTATGTTCTAGGTATAGCACTTGGAATTACACGTTGTGAAACGTGTTATAGAGAAAGTGTTGACTACATGAGGTTCAATTCACTCCAGGTCCAAGCTTCTGGAGTGAGCCAGCTCTAGTTTCCACAATGATGATGTTCTTTGGAGCCTGGCTTTACAAATAGGAAAACACACACACACACACACACACATACACACACACACACACACACACACAATCCCCACAGTGCTTGGTACTCTGAAGATCATATTCAGTTACAGTCAACACATGGCACAATCTAAGATCACCTACAGCAATGTACAATGCCTTGGCCAGGTTAGGTCCTGGACATCTATCTTAGGACCACGGACAGCTCCCGGGAGCCTATCAACTGCCCAACTCCAAAGAACCTCCTAAGCATCTTTCTCAGTTGTCTGCTGCCCCCTATCTGGGGCGTGCAGAGCAGTACAGCTGTCTGTAAGATGTGGAGCTGGCCTCTGCTCTCCAAGCCCTCAACAGCACCTGCGCTGTTCACTGTACTGGCCTCTCAATTCCCATATCTACCTTTGTTTCTTTTCTAGTTCTTCCTTCTCCAGAATGTTCATGGCACTGACCAGCAGTTCACATCAACATCAATACTTCATGGCCACATACAAAGCCGTAAAATGAATCAAGAAATGTGGGGATGAGAGAATAGCAACCCAAGCGGGGGAAACTAACAGATCAAGCATATGGTGGCAAAACAATTCTACTAGCATATATTAAATTTCTACTGTATGCCTGACACTGTGAAGGAAGCAACCAAATTAAGTATCCTTTTTTTCTTTTTAAAAACTTTTAATATTTTAGATCTTTTTAGATTTATGGAAAAGTTACAAAAATAGCCTAGAGTGTTTACATTTCTAATGTAAACAATTTAACCATAGGTCAATTATCAAAATCAAGAAATTAACATTAGAGACTATTCAAGTCTGACCAGCTTTTCCTTAATGTCCTTTTCCTGTTCCAGAGTCAAATCTAGAATCCCACATTCCATATATTAGTTATTAGTCATATTTCAGTAGCTTTGTTTGGTGACAGTTCCTCATTCTTTCCTTGTTTTTCATGACTTTGATATTTTTGATGGATGCTGATCAGTTATTTTGTAGATTGTCTCTCAGTTTGGGTTTGTTTGATGTTTTCTCATGATTAGTTTGAGGTTAGTGACATTGCTTGAGTTCTCTCAGTGGCCAGAGCTGGGAAATATAAGCATGCATACATACATATCTAGTTTATTTATGTATAGAGCTATCTGTGTATATTTTAGAATCATAAGTTCATACCGATATCTCCAATTTCAATCCAATGCCACCTACTTCATCTGTAGAAACTGGAACCAAAACATGCTTGTCCAAGGAAGCTGGAGTCATTAAGGCGATATAGTTCCAAGTAGAGACAAGGCAGAGTGTGAAGGAAGAAATACTCTGGCGTGATAGATTATTTAATATTCAAAAATATTTACTCCTTGTCCCACCACCATAGAAAAGTAAACTTTCCTACTCCATTGATGTTGAGCTTGGCCTTGTAACTTGCTTTGGCCAAGAGATATTAGCAGAAACGACATAGGCAGAAGCTTAAAGTATGCTTGCACAGTTAACTTGCTCACATGCACTTTTGCCATTGCCACACCAAGAACATGCCCTGAGTAGCTAACTAGTCCCTGAAGAATAAGGGACACTTGCAGTAGAGTGTGGAGTAGGGATGCCTCAGATAACTTGCAGAATTGAATCATGGAGCATAGTTCCTTCAGCCACTACAGCTCAAAGCAGAGCTTCCCCAAGAGATCCACTGACGAAGGAGCCTGAAAAAAATGCTTGCTATAGCATGCCACTGAGTTTTGCTATGACATAGAAATAGCTGATGGATACTCTTAGCCTCTCCCTTCTTTCTGTTCTCCAATCTTCCACCCATGCCTCCCACTGGCTACACCCAGAAGCCAGTTGATGCAGGATTGTTGGAAATACAGCCTCCTTGTGATGAGGTCACCTTCCAGGACAATGTCCTGGCTTCTAGTTGAAGAATACTCCTGAGAAATAGAGCTACTGAGAAGCAATGAATGATGTGATAATGATGATGATGATGATAATAAGTATGTGATGATATGGGGAGGGGGAAGGGTGAGCTGTGACAGGGCGAGAGAGAGGCATGGACATATATACACTAACAAACGTAAGGTAGATAGCTAGTGGGAAGCAGCCGCATGGCACAGGGATATCGGCTCGGTGCTTTGTGACCACCTGGAGGGGTGGGATAGGGAGGGTGGGAGGGAGGGAGACGCAAGAGGGAAGACATATGGGAACATATGTATATGTATAACTGATTCACTTTGTTATAAAGCAGAAACTAACACACCATTGTAAAGCAATTATACCCCAATAAAGATGTTAAAAAAATTTATTGAGATTATGTCACAAGCAGTTTTTTAAGTTCTTTAAATGTGGTCATTTAATCCTCAGAACAACCCTATGAGATTGGTACTAATAAATATCTATTTTACTGGTAAGAAAATTGAGGCACAGAGAGTTGACCCAAGATCACATAGCTCATAAATGTCAGGGACAGTATTTGAACCCAGGCAGTCTGAATGTAGAATACAGAACTTTGACCATTACAGTGTGGTGTGAAAACCCTGTGTTTTACATAGCTGTAGTTAATAGATATGAGTATATGAGTAGGGGTGTGTGCGTGTGTGTGCACACGCACACGCATCTGTGTGTGTGTCTGGCAGTGATGTGAGGATCCCTGAAGCTTAATCATAAGCATTGTGAATTGACAAGCTTTGTTCACCCTGAGGAAGATGAATGGGGGAGAGGCTGGGCTAGGGCACTGCATCTTGGAGCCAGGTTGATGAAGCCGAAGGTGTAAATCCTCCGTCTGGTAGCAAACCCTTCTTCCTGGGGAGATTGCAGCTGACAAGCAGAGAAGAGGGAAGCTGTCACCTGGACTATGGACATGACTGATGGGGGCCTTCTCTGAGAGCCCGGGCAGCAGAGGGGCAGAGTAATGTGTGACAAGGGTAGCCCTCTGTTCTCTTCTCAAGCATAGGAGGAAGGGCAACCCAGGGACTAACCCCAGAAGCTCCAAGGGATAATGGGCTTTGGAATGAGGGAAACCTAGGTCTCAATCAGGGCTGTTCCTCTTATCAGCTAAGTGACCCTGGGAAGTCAGTTAATGTCTTTCAACCAACCCACTGATGTAGGCGATTCACCACGTGAAAATTGGATGAGAACATCTCTCAGACATTTGTCAGGGAGATTTAGTAACATAACGTTTAATAAAGTACTAGCTTGGAGGCTGGCATCTGGTAATGTTCAATGCTTGCTGGAGACACGTTGTTTCTCTCTTTAACTGATGGTAATGAGACTACTAATGGTAGTCAGTGGTTTACCTATAATCAGACCCCAAGCATCAATGACAGCACATTCTACAAGAAACACAGTTAAAAGTAAATGCCTCCCCAGGTGTTAGATGTGGTAGAGCCAGGGGGCTATATGCATGGACTTTGGCAAAAGTTACCTGATCTCTAAGTCCAACCTCACGGCTCACCTGCTCTCTGGCTTGCAGCAAGCTTGTTAAGGTCTTAAGGCCTTAGTTTCCTCAATTGTGAAATGGGTGACAATAACAGTGCCTCTACCGTGGGGGAGTTATGAGAGCTCTTTGAGTTAATGTATTTTATGCACTTGACACAGTCCCTGGCACACAGTAAACTCTTGATGCTCGCTACTCGTGATCACCTGGTGCATGATATAGATGCATTGATCAAGGGTATGGGCTCTAGAACCAAACTAAAGAAACTCAGAACCTAGTTCTGTCAGTTCCCATTGTGTAGTAAGCAACCTCGGACAGCAACTCAGTCTTCCTGTGTCTCAGTCTGCCCACCTGTGACATGATGATAACAGTGTAATCTTCATGGAGGTTGCTGTGAAGATGAACTGTGTAGGTACATGCAAAACACTCAGGATAATGCCTGGCTTAAGTAAGGATTCAATAACCGTTACATTGTCTTAATTTCTAAAAAGTATCTACTGCTGGGGGGGAGCAATGGGCATTTTATCAGGTCACAAGATCACTGCATATATACACAAAACTCATTGTATCAGGGACTTGAGTAGAAACGACCAAATAAAACACCAAAGGAATACTTAGGAGAAAGGGATTAAAAATAAGCAGAGGTTTTTGATTGGGCAGGAAATGAAATTAGAAGGTAGTTTCTAAACTCTATGAAATAGAAGAAAACACACAAACAACTGGTGTTTATAATACAGAAGAGGTTCTTAAAATTTTATATAGATATAATTTATATATTTATGTATTTTACATGTGTGTGCTCATATACATTTTGACTACATAAAATACAAAAAAGTGGCAAAAAGATAAAGGATTCTCTATGCATAATATCTAGGAAAGTTAACCTGGTCTATAGTTATAGGAAGCAGTGTGGTATACAACAGATGTTGAGTAATGTTTGATTGAATGAATAAGTAATGGGGGTATAACTCAAAATTATGAACTAATTTAATACATGGTCAAAAGAGTGTGGAGACCACTGGTCTAGAGAATTATTTTCCAATTCCTAGCTCAGGAATCCAAACTCTTCCCATCTCAACCCCACCTCCCTCTACTTGCTTTTGTTGCTGCGTCCATCCTCCATCTACTTGTGATTGCGCCGCATCCTCCAAACAGAAGTTGCCTTGCTTCCCTCTTTGTTTGAGATATCCTTCCTTTTGTCTCTGCTAACCTCCAGCTCATCCTTTCAAACCCTATTTAAATGTCCCATCCCCTGTGAAGTCTTTCCTAATTCCTGCAGCTGTTTCATCTTCCTTGCTTCTGTATCATCTTGTGTGAACTTTTATTACAGCTCTGATAACAATGTGTTGTAATAATCCATTTTGAATCTGTCTCCCCCTTCCCTACTTAACTGTGATGGGACAGGTCTAGGAACAAAATAGATTCTTAATTTCTATTTGTGAAAAAAATGAACAAAATAATGGATGGATGGATGGATGGATGGATGATGGATGGATGATGGATGGATGGATGGATGAATGGATAGATGAGTGAATATTTTAAACTCCTGGATGGACTCCTGCCCTCCCCCCTTCCCTTCTAGCAGAGACTTCTTCCTCTTCTGACTGTCCCTGGCGGACTTACTGCATTATTCTCTCACCCTTCTTAATCTTCCATCTTTGCATATCTTGCCTCCTCTTTACTTTCTTATACCTTTCTCACCACTGCCAACACTGCCCCCACTATACCCATACCGGATCTTCTGAGCTACCTGTTATCTCTCAAATGACTTTTTTGCGTCCAAGTCTCTGACTGATCTTTATGATCTCAAAAGTCTTCTAAGCTACCCACTTGGCTCTTTCTTTCTCAACATTCAGAATTCTTGTCAGGCATCACCACTTCCAGCAAGTCTTGAACAACCAACCCAGACTCTTCAAAAGAGTCTTTCAGGATTCAAGTCAAGCTACACTAGGACACCATCATCCTCCACACCCTTGTTGTACATTACTTTCTAGCTGACACACTTGCAATGTGCCTGGAAATCTTCCCACTGCTCTGGCTCGGCTTCCAGGCTGCCTGCTGCGACACGTGGAGTTCTGTGTCAAACTCGCAATTGACAAACCACTGTATTTAAGCTAACCTCAGCCTAATTAATGGTCGCTTGAGCCATCGGTGCTGATAAAGCAGGGCTGTTCCTGCTCAGGCAGCTCTGCTGCTTCCAGACTCAACTGTATCAGAGCAAGGATGTGGCGCCCACCCAGCCTCCTTCAGAGCCCAGGGGTTTCTTAGTTCAGTCACAGGGGATTGAACATGAAGATGAACTTGCATTTTCCAGCCTTCCAGAACTCTTGGGAAGTGCTCTCCTGGGGACCCAGCTCCAGTCGCCCCCCTACCTATCTTAGAGGTGACTTCAGGAGCCTCCAACACTCAGTGAACTATTTGCTAGGCAAATTTGCTTACACTTAGTCAAAATGACATTTTGCTGGTGAAAACTTTTCCTTTAAGGATTAAGGTAACATTAGCATACAGTTTTCAAAATTATACAAAATTAAAATTTCTCATTACTAAAATATTACATTCTGATCACAAAAGATTTAAAAAATATGGAAGAATAAAAGGAAACACCCCCCCTTCTAAAGGCAACCTCTTTACTTTTGACATATTTCCCTGCAGTCTTTTTCTATTTTTATTCTCAATGTTTGCTTAGTTTCAATAGTTCTATGAATGCAATTTTGAATCTTGATTTTTTTTGACCATCAAAGTTTTATTATTAGCATCATTATAACCTCATGGATTTTTTAAATAGATCTTTACTGGAGTATAATAGCTTCACAATACTGTGTTAGTTTCTGTTGTACAACAAAGTGAATCAGCCATATGCATACATATATCCCATATCCCCTCCCTCTTGAGCCTCCCTCCCACCCTCCCTATCCCACCCCTCTAGGTCATCACAAAGCACCGAGCTGATCTCCCTGTGCTATGCGGCTGCTTCCCACTAGCTAGCTATTTTACATTTGATAGTGTATATATGTCGGTGCCACTCTCACTTCGCCCCAGCTTCCCTACCCCGACCCTGTGTCCTCAAGTCCATTCTCTATGTCTACATCTTTATTGCTGCCCTACCACTAGATTCATCAGTACTTTTTTTTTTTAGATTCCATATATATGTGTTAGCATAAGGTATTTGTCTTTCTCTTTCTGACTTACTTCACTCTGTATGACAGACTCTAGGCCCATCCACCTCACTACAAATAACTCAATTTCATTTCTTTTTATGGCTGAGTAATATTCCATTGTATATATGTGCCACATCTTTTTTATTCATTCACCTGTCAATGGACATTTAGGTTGGTCCCATGTCCTAGCTATTGTAAATAGTGCTGCAATGAACATGGTGGTACATGTCTTTTTTTGAATTATGGTTTTCTCCGGGTATATGCCCAGTAGTGTGATTGCTGGGTCATATGGTAGTTCTATTTTTAGTTTTTTAGGGAACCTCCAAGGGAACCTTCCTGCACTGTTGGTGGGAATGTAAATTGATACAACCACTATGGAGGACAGTATGCAGGTTCCTTAGAATCTTGAGTTTTAATTAATATTTCCTAAGACCTTCTTGTGCCTGCTATGGGTATCAATATGCATCTCGAAAATAGCAAAATAATAATAGTTCATATCGAACATTTACCTTGGTCCATAGTACATATTACTATGTTACAAATATTTTTCAAACTTGAATCTGTACACTAACCTTGGGAGGTAGATACTATCATATCCATTTACCCCCTCAGGACAATGGGGCTCAGAGAAATGAAATAATCCACCCAAGTTCACAGGGCGGGGAAGCAGCAGAGGTACACTTTGAATTCCAATCTTCTAGATCACAAAGCCTGCTCTCTTAACCACGAAGCATATGGCTGCCTAAAAACACATGGGCCAGTTTTCTCTACACTAATGGTTTTTGCACGTATTCATGGGAGAGAAATCTGTTTAGATTTTAATAGATAAAAATCTATTTAGAGTTCAAGCATTTGGGGGATTCATTTTTGTCTTCTTCGTAGGTGATTTCTAGTAAACTACGTGATAGATAAGGCAAGAGCAAAATAGAATGGAAGCTATAGGGATTTCTCTTTGTCATCAACTTAAACCTCACCCTCAAGTTCACATTATCGTTTCCCTGATTTTATTATCATAATAACATGATCCTATGGCTAGCGATATAAGAAGGGCTTGGAGCATGCAGATTTAATTTGAATGCTAACTCTGCCACTTGCTGCTTCTGTGGCCTTGAACGAGTTACATATACCCTTAGTTTTCTCATCCACAAAATAGAAATAATAATGCCTTTCCTACAAAGATAATTGCTTTGAGTCTTAAATAAGCATAAATGAGTCAATAGATGTAAAGCATTTCAGAGTGTCCTTGATAACCAGCAGGGTATGGGAAACACTTCTTTATGTAAGACTCAACACATTTAGGGTGTTAGGTTTCCCAATAGTATATACGATCATTCATTCAGTCATAAATTTTTGTTTTTACTAAGAACCAGTCCTTGAGCTAAAGTAAAGAGATGTAAAGATTAAAATTTTTTACTCATCTCTGCATTTTTCTCTGTCTCTTCTGAGAGGTCCAGACATTCCTGCCTAAAAGTGGGGCCTGGGAGAGAAAATAAACCATAGACCACTGCAGTGGCTCCAGCTTCAAGCAGCTTAACGGCCCAGGAGAAGCAGCAGCTCTGCCAGCCCAGTGTCCCTCCACACAGTGGAGGCATGAGGATTCCCATTTATTTCATTATTTGTACTAATCACAGCTATAGATTAGTTGTTTACCCAAGAAGAGTCTGAAAATGTTGGCCCCTTAGAACTCCCTTTGCACAAGGCTTATCTTCTTCTCCTTCTTAGTTCCTTCTTTGTGGAACAAATTTTTTTCCAAATAATTCTCTGGATCTGCTTACAAAGTGGAGGTGGGTAGAACATTGGTTGCTTGTCTGTAGTTATGATTTATTTTGTTAACACATGGATTGGTTCCTTATTTCAATATCATTACAATGGGGTGGTTCCGTCACCAGGATACAACTTTCAATATCTGTACCTTCTGTTCTATTCAGACAAACTCTGTATACGCACACAGCTGATCTCAGTTTTATGATCACAAGGGTATAAACATATAGCAGCTCCTCTTTCTGATTTTCTGATGCTCCATCTGCCTGTATACTTTTTTCTACATCTCACTCCTGTATCTTATTCTACTTCCATTAACTCATATTGATAATTTTTCCTCATCTGATATAAAACATTTCCTTTGTGATCAATACTGTTTATTTAGCAGAGTTCATCATGTAATCGTGTAGACAGACATAAAATCAAATATGGAAAACATCATTAGGGAAAACAATCTTGCATCTGAACAGTATGCACACGGTAGAGTGGTGACACGGAGAGGAGTAGTTAATTCTGCTTAGAGCAATCAGGAAAGGTTCTCGGGAGGTAAAATTTGAATTGAGTCTTTAGGATTCAGTATGAGACTTCCAGACATCACCCTAAACAAACAAACAAGGCGAACTGAGAAGTTAGTCTGAGGACATAACATGTGCAAAGATGTGGAAGCCTGAACCGTGATGGACCAAGTAGTTACTAGGTTCTTCAATATGGCTAGAGCATAGGGAGTGTGGGGTTGAAGGTGGAAGATGAGAATGGAAAATATGTTTGAAGCCAGACCACAAAATGCTGTGGGACTCTATAGGGCTTCAAACTGTAGGTGATAAGGAGCCATTAAATAAGAAGCAAGCAAAATAAAAATCTGTAATTAATTAGTAATCATTTAGTGAGCCCAAAATAAAGTGGCAGACACTGTACATACACTGCAAGCAGTCTACATACATTTCATGTAATTTCACTGTTAGAGATGAAAGGGAATTAAATGAGATTAAATGACAATGTCATATGGTATTTACAGCTAGTAACCCAAGAATGCCTGGACCCCGCCTAGGAAATCATCCCAACCCTACCAGGAATTTCTAATATGGACAGTAAATATGCAAATTTTAAATCCAGCCCTGTCACACTAAGTCTGCACTTCTAATCTCGTTTTAGAATGATTGTTGGCGACTGGATGCGGAAAACCTTGGAAGAAGTAGAAAGAGAAGCAGAATGTTACTGCATTAGTTAAGGTAAGAAGAAACTGAATTAAAGAAGTGACCCTGGGAAGGAAGAGAAGGAAACAGATTAGAGAGATATTTAGGAGATTGAATAAACAAGACATTCATTGAAAGTGAAAAGTGAGCAAGAGAGAAAAAACTGTCTAGGCTGCAGACTCTGAGAGCTCAGGGGATAAAGAACAGTGTGGAGACCACTCCAGCTCTCTTTCAGCTGTCCTCCCATCCAGAACCTCAGAGTGTCCCATCCTGAAACTTTTTGAAACTTCCCCCAAATGCCAGGACACTCACTGCCTCAGCCTTCCTCTGTAACTACCGCAAACCCAGAGATGATTTAACTGCCTCCTCTCAAACTTCTCGCCATTTTCGATTTGCAACTAACTCTTTCTTGTTCTAATTTTTTGCACTAATCATTCTTCTAGACACAGCTCCTTCTCTGCCATTTCTAGCCCAGCCAGCTCCAGTCCAACACAGAGCCAATTTCTCCTGAACTCCTATAGCACTGTTTGCAGAGTGATGGTAAATTGCTATTTATTTTTGAATCTCCAATGACTGGCGCAGCATCTGGCACATAGAAGACAAATGAATACATAAAACTTGTCCTTGAGCTTACGTTTCCTTGCACATGAAAAGGGGATAGGAAATCCTATCTCAGTGCATGGCTTTGAGGATAAAATGTGATTTTAGAAAAGAAATGGTAAAAGTGTCTTTCCGGTTGCATTGTGCAATGTACATGGAAGGAAATATCATTGTCCTCATTACCATGAACAGTGGTTAATTATATGCGTCAACTTGACTGAATCAGGGAGTATCCAGATATTTGATCAAACATTATTCTGTGTGTTGGGCTTCCCTGGTGGCGCAGTGGTTGAGAGTCCGCCTGCCGATGCAGGGAACACGGGTTCGTGCTCCGGTCCGGGAAGATCCCACATGCCGCGGAGCAGCTGGGCCCGTGAGCCATGGCCGCTGAGCCTGCGCGTCCAGGAGCCTGTGCTCCGCGACGGGAGAGGCCACAGGAGTGAGAGGCCCGCGTACCGCAAAACAAAACATTATTCTGTATGTATCTGTGAAGGTGTTTCTGGATGAGATTAACATTTGAATTGGTAGAATGAATAAAGCAGATTGCCCTCCCCAATGTAGGCGGATCCCATAAAATCCACTGAAGGCCTGAATAGAATGAAAAGGCTGACCCTCCCCTGAGTAAGAGGGAACTTCTCTTTTCTTGCCTTCAGACTTGAACTGAAAACTCAACTCTGCTTAGGTCTTGAGCCTGCAGCTTTCAGGCTGGAACTTCAGCCTCAGACAGGAAATACACCATCGGCTTTCCTGCGTCTCCAGCTTACCAACTGCAGATCTTCGGATTTGTCCGCCTCCATAATCACGTGAGCTAATTCCGTACAATATTGGGTTGGCCAAAAAGTTCACTCGGGTTTTTAGTAACGCCTTAGGGAAAAACCCGAACGAAGTTTTTGGCCAACCAAATACATTTCTTTCTTAGATCGATAGATAGATAGGTAGACAGGTAGATAGATAGATATAGATAGATCGATAGATAGATATAGATAGATCGATAGCTAGCTAGACAGATATAGATAGATCGATAGCTAGATAGATAGCTAGATAGATAGATACAGATAGATAGATATAGATAGATAGATATAGATAGATAGATAGATAGATAGAGAACCTATTGGTTCTATTTCTCTGGATAACACTCACTAATAAGACATTATTATTCCTAAGGTTAACTCCAGAATTTTTCCCTTCTAAGAAGCTCACACTGAGATCCAACCAACGATGAACAGAGTAAGAAATGCTACTCTGGGGAACTTGGGCAACTACAAGTTTTACAGGGACTGGAGTGGACTGACCATGTGGGGATTGGGCAGGAGTGACCAGCAAGGCCAGCAACACAATCCACATATCTACTAAGCAAGAAACCTCAGAACAGTCCTCAAAACCAGAGCGGGAGTGACGACTGGATGATCAACTACTGGAATGAGACGTGACCGATCATGCAAAGATAAGCCACAGGGTCGCAGTCTGAGGCTTCTAGTTTGCTACTTTTCATTGCACTGTATCAGGATACACTCTGATTATTTCAGAAAATAGAATGAGAAGTGAACAGACAAAACAGCTGCCCAGCTATGGGCATCTCTACTAGATCATGAAAATTATTAAAAGATCCAGAATTGCAGGGTGAGTTTTGACAAGTGGTTCAACACTTTAAACAAAAAAAAGAAAAAAAAAAAAAAAAAGGAGGGTGCCAGGGGCTCTTTTTTAAGTGGTAGCTCCAACTTGGTGGGATAACAGGAGTGACATGGTGCCTTAGAGAAGTCGGGTAAATTAAAGACTCTGGAGGAAAGGCTTTTCATTTCTTTCTTCATTTTAAAAACTATTTGAACCTAAGTATTCACTTTCCGAAAGGATTTCTCTCTAGAAACCTGCGCACCCTGAATAGCCCTGGACTTGTGTTGGAAATGAGCACTTCCAACAGAGCTTTATACTCATCTGTCAGGTCACAGTCTGCCCTGAAACAAACTGACTCTAAAACTGTGAAAACACCATCCCCCGACTCCACAAGGTCCTTGGGAAACATGTCCTGGGACAGCAGATATGCAGGGGAAATATGAGTGGACTGCCCTACCTGAAGGGAGACTTTGATCAATGGATTCTTGAATGTCCAGGAAGGACCAGACATAAACAACATCAGCCTTGCTGTAAAAGACTGCAGAGCCCTTGATGTAGGAGCTGCCCAGTTTTGAACAATCATAAAAGGCACAGACATGATAAAGATCAAACTGGAGGATCAATGCTGGGTCTGGGCCAAGTTGCTGGTGGAGCCAGATGAGCGTTACTCAGTTTCAAGGTCACCTGCCTGAATCAAGAAAGGTTACCAATAATATATGAGGCAAAGTGTGTGTGGCTCAGTGGCCTGGGTTGATCTCCATGAATGCATATATTCTTATAGAGGTACCCATGCATTAGTAGAAAGAAGATATTATCTTCTGAAAGAATTATTTTTTAACATCTTTATTGGAGTATAATTGCTTTACAACGGTGTGTTAGTTTCTGCTTTATAACAAAGTGAATCAGCTACACATGTACATATATCCCCATATCTCTTCCCTCTTGCATCTCCCTCCCTCCCACCCTCCCTATCCCACGCCTCTAGGTGGTCTAAAAGCACCGAGCTGATCTCCCTGTGCTACGAGGCTGCTTCCCACTAGCTATCTATTTTACATTTGGTAGTGTATATATGTCCATGCCACTCTCTCACTTTGTCCCAGCTTACTCTTCCCCCTCCTCATATCCTCAAGTCCATTCTCTAGTAGGTCTGTGTCTTTATTCCCGTCCTGCCCCTAGGTTCTTCATGACCATTTTTTTTTTTTTAGATTCCATATATATGTGTTAGCATACGGTATTTGTTTTTCTCTTTCTGACTTACTTCACTCTGTATGACAGTCTCTAGGTCCATCCACCTCACTACAAATAACTCAATTTCGTTTCTTTTTATGGCTGAGTAACATTCCATTGTGTATATGTGCCACATCTTCGTTATCCATTCATCTGTTGATGGACACTTAGGTTGCTTCCATGTCCTGGCTATTGTAAATAATGCTGCAATGAACACTGTGGTACATGGCTCTTTTTGAATTATGGTTTTCTCAGGGTATATGCCCAGTAGTGGGATTGCTGGGTTGTATGGTAGTTCTATTTTTAGTTTCTTAAGGAACCTCCACACTGTTCTCCATAGTGGCTGTATCAATTTACATTCCCACCAACAGTGCAAGAGGGTTCCCTTTTCTCCACACCCTCTCCAGCATTTATTGTTTGTAGATGTTTTGATGATGGCCATTCTGACTGGTGTGAGGTGATATCTCATTGTAGTTTTGATTTGCATTTCTCTAATGATTAATGATGTTGAGCATTCTGAAAGAATCATTTTTTAACATCATTTATACCACTATAAGCCCTGAGACCTTTTATAGATTTATATAGCCTCTTTGATTTATCTGTTAAATAGAAATTAAAATGCTTTGAGTACAAATAAGAGGAAACCAACTCAATCAAGCTTATGGAAAAAGGAATTTGTTGATTCATGGACTTGTATCATTAAAAAGTCCAGAAAAATACAATAGTTGGGCAAAGCCAGATCCCAGGGTTCAGTCAAAATAGTCAAGATTCTGTTACTCTCTCCAGTTCTCAGATAGCATCTTTCCATATGAAGGACAATATGGCAGCTGGCCACTCCAGACTGATAGTTTATTTCCAATGGAAATAAGTCCTTCCAAAAATTCCAGCGGAAGGTACCATGGAAGATCCTAATTGGTCCAACTTGGACCACATTTCTATATCCCTAGACTAATCACTTTGGCAAGGAGAATAGGATATTGTTATGAAAAGAGGGATACAGGAAAGGGTAGTGCAGTGGTGAACTGCATAGTATATAGATAAAAGGAACAGATGTCTGTACTTGTTTCCTTTTCTATATTTTTAGGACCAGATGAGATAACTACTTGGAAATCGTGTTTTAAAGTGAAAATTCTTATAAAAATTCAGATGTGTCTGTAACTTAACATAGGGATAGTCAATGTTAATGTTTTATTTGTCCACAAATAGCTGAGAGATAAATGTGGGATCTTTTCTTGCATTTTCTTCCCACACTGAGTAATAGAAAGGTACAATTTCTGGAATAATGAGACCTGAGTTCAAATCTAGACTCCCCTCTGTTACCAGATGCATGATCTAGGACATGATCTACTAGCTCACAGGACTGCTAGGAGGATTAAAAGAAACATACTATGTGGAAGCACTTTGTAACCCCGAGAGCTGTATGCAAACATAAGAGGAAACAGAGTTATGAAGCCATGTTACAGTACAAAGAGAGATGGGGAAAGTGTGAACGGCCAGGAGCTTAAATATCCCTCAAAAGCCTGCAGGGCAGCTTCAAGGCCTGAGGTGGAAAGGTCAGCGAGACTCAACTCTTTGGGGTGGTCAGTTACAAAAAAAGGGGCAGCTTGGGGCAGTCACTGATGCCAGGGTCTGTTGTAGATAGTGTTAGTGGAGAGAAGACCAGGTTCAAGACTTCTCGCCATACCAGCTTCTCTCCATCATCCAACATCACTCTCGTCCTAAAACCTATACTTCATTCCCTTTAGGAAGAGTCCAAGAATGAAAGGACTCTAACAAAATAAAGGCTATGCAGAAAGCAGAGATTATTGTTAATATCTCATTACCCAAGATTCAAGGATAATATTCACAACTGCCTTTACGGGAGCTGGGAAGGGCAGGGAGAAGGAGATTGGAGAGGGTGCTTTGAATGATTTGACTAGAGTACATGGATGTCTTCTACACTAGACTCTTTGATTTGATCTTACCTGATGAGCCCTGCCAGATAGAGAAAAAGAATAGCCCTGTTTGGGGTCATGCTCCACCTAATTCATTGATTCAACTGAAATACTTTACTCGTATTCTCTAAACTTCCTACAACACTGCTCAATGCTATTCTATTACTTCACTGAGTCCCTACTCTGTGCCAGGTCCAGTGCTGGAATCTAAGGTGTGAGAATGAGTAACCCATGTTCCCTGTCATCCCAAGGAGCCCAGGAGGTAAGGACAGTGCAGCACGATGGATGCTATGACAGGGGGAAGCACAGGTGAATTGGAAGAATGGAGGAGTGGTATCAAACACAGTCCAAGGAGGCATTCCAAGAATGCTTCCCGAAGGAGGCGATTGCTAAGCAGAGTTGACGTTATCCAGGCAAAGGAATGTGGGGAGACCATTTTGAGGTAAAGAAATACAAGAAGCAGCATAATATGTATAGAGATTACGAAAAGGTTTGTTTTACCAAAGGGCAAAGTGGAAATGAGTTTGTTGAGGGGGTAATATCGGTGTGTAAGGAGCATGGACCTTATCCTGTAGTTGTTAAGGAGCCACTGAAGAGCCTTACCTGGAGTGCATGGTCTTATTTTTATTTCAGAAATATCTTTATGGTGTCTGCATGAATGATCTATTAGAGGTGAAGCTGGATATAGGAATTAGAGAGCTAGAGCAATAATAACTCATTTGGAAGATAATGAGGTTTTGAATGAAGACAGAGCTCTGGTAGGGATGAGAGAAGAGAATTAATTTAAAAATATATATGTAAGGTAAACTTGGCCAGATAGGCAACTAACTGATTGAATACAGAGCTGAGGGAGAGGACAGAATCCAGTATAACTCCCAGGCTTCTGACTGCGGGAACTGGTGGTACCATCAAATGAGTTAATCAAAACGGGAGGGGCAGGCTTAATGGGGACCATGATAAGTTTGTTTTAGAATATATTTGAAACAGTGATGTTCACAGAACCTCAAAATGGAGAGGTCTGTTAGGTAGCTGCATCCACAATTCTCTGTGCTGGGGAAGATACAAAGGTGAGTATTACCAGACTAGAGGAGGTAGTTAAAACCACAGAAGCATGTGCTATTGCTCAAGGACAACTTAAAGACTGATGAAAGGAGTTAGCTGTGTGTGCCAAGAATCCAAGACGTAAGGGAAGAAAGGAGGAGGTAGATACAAGATGCCAAAAAAAGAATGGCCAGAAATGGAAAGACAAAGAAGGGAGAAGTCTCAAGATGGAATGCAAGTGGTCATTATTATCAAAAGCTACTGAGACATCAGGGGAGCTACAGACTAAAAAGAGTCCTTTGGAGGTGACAATTAGGAAGTCACAGGTGAGAAGAGAGATTGCAATTGAGTGTGATCAGTTTGGGGGAACAACTTAATAGCATCCCTACCTTCCTAGTCTGTGGACAGAATCAACTGAGACATTGAGACAGGAAACTCAGATGGAAAATGTAGCTTAGAAGTGTCATTGAAGAGACTTGCTACTTCTTCCTCTCCCTTGAATTGACCTCCTCCCTCCTCAGTTTAGTTCTCTTGGTTGCAGAGTAGAGTGTACCTGAGTGAGCTTACTGCAGGGGTAAACAGGTAAACCGAAAGAAGGGGAGGAGAAAGTTGAGGAAGCAGGCTTCAGCTTTTTTCTAATATCATCAATCAGACAAGTCTATCCATCCCCAGAAAAGCAGAGGGAACAGTGAGGCTATCTTTTTGGTAAAGTTTCATTCTGGGAGGGAAGGAAAAGTTGCCTTCCCTCTTTGAAACAAAAATGACAGAGAAAAATATCATATGATATCACTTATATAAAAGAAATATAATATGATGGCGCTTATATGTGGACTCTAAAACAATGATACAAATGAGCTTATTTATAAAACAGAGACAGACTCACAGACTTACAGAACAAACGTATGGTTACTGGGGGGAAGGGTTTTGGGTGAGAGATAGTTGGGGAGTTTGGGATTGACGTGTATACACTGCTATATTTGGGATGGATGGCCAACAGGGACGTACTGTGTCGTTTAGGGAACTCTGCTCAATATTATGTGGCAACCTAGATGGGAGGGGAGTTTGAGAAAGAATGGATGCATGTATGTGTGTGGCTGAATCATTTTTGCTGTATACCTGACGCCAGCACAGCATTGTTAATCAACTATACTCCAATATAAAATAAAAAGTTAAAATAAATAAATAAATAAAATTAAAAACAAACCAAAAAACCCCCAAAATGATGGGGGAAAATAATGTTCTCTTCTAGCAGTGGTGGGGATAAAATCCAAATTTCAGGACACCGAGGAATGAATGAAAATGAGGAAGTAGAGGCTGCCAATGTAGACAACTCATTCTGGAAGCCCAGCTGGGAAGGGCAGGAAAGAAAGATGGGAGAGAAGAGATTTGAATAATTAGGTTAGAGCACGTGAATGTCTTCGGCACCAGACTCAGATTTTGTCTTACCTGTCCCAAGGCCACGACTCCTTAATTTCAATTAACATTATACCCAGAGGCAAGAGAGAGACTTCCTTGTCCTAACCAAGCTGAACCAGCAAAGTTGGTCCTTTTCCCTCAAATACAGTAGTTTGTTCTTTGATGGTAGAAGGAGCGCTGGGCTTGGAGTCAGAACATCTGGACTCCGAACATCTGGACTCCAATGCCAGCTCTTTTACTTACTCCTTATATCACCTCGAGTAAATCTTTTACTATTCTGAGCCTCGGATTTCCCATCTCTGAAATGGAAATAATTGGCCATATCTCATAGGGTTGCTGTTAAAATCGACTCAGATGGAATCATATCAGATTAGGTTAATATCAATAGGAGAATGCACATGATATGGCCTCTGCACATTGCTCAGGTGCTCAATACATGCTTATTGATTCTAAATCTATTTACTGGCAACAATGCTCTTCTATAAAAGCATCTAAGAACTACAATTTAGGACTATTACACATAACAGTTAGCATACTGTTGTCCCTCTGGGAAGACTCCCTTTTTATTTACATAGAAGAAATATCAGGCTAAGAGTCTGGCTGACTGCTCAGAGCACAGCAGTGTCTTGTCAGAATCACTCTTTTCTAGAGTTAGGTACCAATTTTGCCAATTTGGATTCTCAATTTTGTTTCACTACCTAGAGGTAATCTAACTTAAAGGGATAGATCAACACTGTCCAAAGTTACAAGAGACCTGGTATGTAATACAGGTGCCAATATGTTTTTAACAAATCTCCTATTCATTGGTGATAATATCCAATGTGTTATATTTATTTACTCAATCATTCATTCAATACTTAGTTTTGTTCTGTGCCAGATATTGTGAATACAGAGATGAATAATGATCTCTTATCTTGAGGAACTAATGGTCTGTTAGCAGAGAGGCGTGCAAATAGATGCATGCAGAGCAAGAGGTGAGTGCAAAATTCCAAGTCTAGGGACCTCAGTGCCACTGAAGAGAGGTTAACCCTGCTTGGAGGAAATCAGGAGAGATTTTTTTTTTTTTTTTTTTTTTGCGATACGCGGGCCTCTCACCGTTGTGGCCTCTCCCGTTGCGGAGCACAGGCTCCGGACGCGCAGGCTCAGCGGCCATGGCTCACGGGCGCAGCCGCTCAGCAGCACGTGGGATCTTCCCGGACAGGGGCACGAACCCATGTCCCCTGCATCGGCAGGCGGACTCTCAACCACTGCGCCACGAGGGAAGCCCCAGATGAGATTTGAGAGTAGCAGCTGCCTGAGCTGAGACTTGGAGGGTAAGTAGGAGTTTGTCAGATGAAGATGGTAAGAAAGAGCACTCCAGACAGAGGCAGCTGTGCTCTGGAGACACGAAACAGCCTGCTCATTCTAGGAACTGTTCATTCTGGAAACAAGTTTAGTGGGAATGGAGGGTTGGATGCAAGCCGCAGTGGAAAGTGGAAAAGTAGATGCCGTATCAGGGAAGACAATGAATACGAGGAACTTGTACTCAACATAGGCAGAGGTAGCGATGGGAAGGGGCTGGGATGAGCCAGTCTCTGCCTACAGTCTCTGCCATGCATGAAACCAGCCTCCCAGGAAATTACTTGCAGATCTTATGTCAGAACAAGCATATATGATGTCATTCTTCATTAAGAGCATATGACTCCCCTCATTAGCTCATTACTCAGTTGACCTACCTTCATTGTTTGGCAGAGCACCTGCCCTCCTCTTCCATGAGTGAGGGAAATATTCTATGTCCCATATGGATAACCCATTTCCATATAAAAATATCTTGTTTCTAACCTATTACAGTATAGCTCAAGAGTCAAGAACGTGGAGCCAGATGGCTTGGGTGTGAATCCTGGCTTCTCCACGAACTAGTTGTGGAACCTAAAATGTGGGCTCAAGCTTTTTATGCCTCAGTTTCCTCATCTATAAAATGGGGGATAATGTAACTGCCTACCTTAAAGTGTTGTTAGATTAAATGGGTCAATATACTCTATATAAAGTGCTTAGAACAGAGCCTGGCTCATGGGAAAATGTATGAAACGTTAGTTGTTGCTATTATATCTTAGCAATTAGATTATAGCTTTAAAAGTTCTGTTCTAGACAGTTAAAGACAACAGGCCCAAAACAGAGTCACTTATGTTAAGCCCCATGTCACCAAACCGAGACTTAATTAACAGTTTTCACCAAACCGAGACTTAATTAACAGTTTTGGCTCTCTCAGAAATGGAATCTTAAAACAGTCAGTAAGGAATTGCCTGGTCAACACTACTTAGGAGTGCCTGACAGACACCTACTATCCCCTAAAGGAAAGTAATCTTGCAATAACAACCTTTTTTTTTTTTTTTTTTTGCCTAGTATAACTTCATTATTCTTGCTCCCTTTTGCCTATAAGTCTTTCATTTTGTTCAGTTCCTCAGAGCTCCTTTCTATCTGCTAGATTGGATGCTACCCGATTCAAATTGATATTTTGCTCAAATAAACTCTTAAAATTCTTAATATGCCTCAGTTTGTCTTTCAACAAAACCCACGAGATTTCCCTAGACTCTGGGGTATTTTGTCTAGTGTTAATCAAAGAGATTCAAACTGCCGAGGTTCAAATCCTAGCAGTGGCCCTCAGTGTTCATATAATATTTGGCAACTTACAAAACTCTGTTAGCCTCAATTTCCTCATTTATAATATAAAATCAGTAATGTGCACCTCAAAGGATTAGTGTGAGGGTTTAACACAATAATGTCTGTAAATGTTCATATCACACAGAAGATATGCAATAATTTCCTATTACTTCCATTAGGAATCAGCTAACACTGACTCTTCCCTGTGACCCAAATAAGAAAATAAACGCAATAAGAAAGAGCACATAGGGAATTTTTGTCAACTAGGTTTCAGAGATGAAAAACTGAATAAGAACTGACTTTGGATTTGTCTTTAAAACCCAGCGAATAGATTAGTCATGATTTATCCAGACACTAATTTGCCTAAGCTGATTTGAAAATTGTGAAAAATGTCTTCTTTCTCTTTGACCCTAAACTCGAATATTGGGCACATCCATCCCAGATCCCTTTCATGCAGATAAATGGTGCTGAAATTGTACTATCTGTGATCACTCACCTTGGTTATAGCTTTTGGATTCCTGTACAACTTGCTTTTGAAGTCCCAAAGTGCACATCTGACCTGAAGAGGTGTCAGTTTGAAGATTACTTTGACTTAATCTAGCTCTGCCCTTCAGAGACACTCAAATGTACCCCCGGTATAGACTCACCTAAGCCAACATTCATTTGCAAACATTCGTCTGAAATTTCCCCATCTGGGCAGCCAATTTCTCATTGGTAAAATGCGGAGTTTAGATTATCAGGGATCCTTTTTTTTCCATGTTTAATTTTTTTCTTTTTCATTGAAATATAATTGACATATAAATTATATTAGTTTCAGGTTGTACAACATAATAATTTGATATTTGTATATATTGTGAAATGATTACTACAACAAGTCTAGTTAACATCTGTCAACATACTTAGTTATAAAATATTTTTCTTGTGATGAGAACTTTTAAGATTTACTCTCTTTTAAGATTTACTTATATCTTAAATCTTTTAAGATTTACTCTACTTAAGAAAGTAGCAGCTTTCGAATGTGCAATACATTATTATTAACTACGTCATTATGCTGTAAATTATATCCCATGACTTATTTATTTTATAACTGGAAGCTTGTACCTTTTGACCACCTTCATCCATTTCGCCCACCTCCCACCCCCCACCTCTTGCAATTATCAATCTGTTCTCTGTATCTATGAGCTCATTTGTTGTTGTTGCTGTGTTTTATTTTGGTTTTAGATTTCACATATATATGGAATGGAAGAACAATTTAGGAGCTGTCACTATTTTCAGGGTGGGTATGCTTTCTTCAAATGGTGCAAGCCTCCTGGGGATTCTGATAGTTGCTTTCCTGGAAAAGGGAAAAATGGTGTAACTCTTCTCCCCTGCCCCCATTACGGAGCAGCCCAGAATCATGTAATGAAAGCTCTATGTTTTGGTAGGACTATACGGAGGAAATGCTGAGGGCTATTGGATTATAGTATTTCTGAGAGCTTCGGTAAACTCTCAGAAGTGAGACAATTGAAAGAGCACAAGTTTTGTTGCTGGAGAGGTGATGTTCAAACCCCAAATGTATCTTTTATTAGTGAGAGTGAAAGGTTATTCAAGGCTTAGCCTTGATTTCTCCATCTGTAAAATGGGGATGACTGTAGAAGATAAGAGAAGAGTAAGTGAGAGATTGAATGTAAAATCATAGTAAATGCTCAAAAATGTTATATACTTTATCCCAGCAGGGCACTATGGGGCCTTCCCAGGACAGACACCACAACCACCCCCATGTCCTCAGCCTGCCTCTTGTCTATAGAAAAAATTTAGCCAAAGTATAAATTTAATCACAGAATTGAGAAAATGAAGAAATAAAGGAAAACAACCAAACAAGACAAAATAATAGTTTAGCCATTAAGTAAAGTCAAGAACCTTTAGTTCCTCCTCAAGGGCTATAGATAATATTCTGAGCCATATCCTTTGAGCTGTTTTGCAGGTACTGAAACCCCCACCAGGTGGAAGAAGTTAACTACATGGTGACCACTCTGTAGCCATGACATAAGCTGCACCATCTTGCACAATTCCAAGAACTGGCCTCAAGGAAATGGGAACAAACCAACCTTGGAGTTGAAGATGAACTGTACCTAAAACAATCAAGATGACCAGACCATAACATGACCATTTTCAAGATGGTTGTAGGAGCCAACTGTGCTGTTCTGCACATAGCCCCCCTTACCCTATGTGTGCACCTTTGAGATTCCCCTTTAAAAGTTCTTGCCCCTTGATCAGCAGTGGAGGAGTAGTTCTTTGGGACATGAGTCCACCTTCTCCCCAGGATTTCTGGCTTCCTCAATAAAGCTATCTTAACTTTTACACAACACTTGTCTCTCAGTATTGGATTCTTGAGCAACAGGCAGCCGAGCCTGAATTAGGTAACAATGCCTTTTTCCTAACACCCTGCATCTATGATTCAATGAGTAAAGGTTACAGGCATCCGTATTTCAACTGTGTCTTAGGAGGAAATTTCTAATATTGAGGGTCTCCCAGTAATGGAATAGACTGATTCATAGGATTCTGATCCCCCCAACTCCTGTTGTCTCCTGTTATTGCTGGAAATAGTCAAATACAGTCACAATAATCTGCTTTTATTATAAAAGATGATGAGACAGGAAGTTGGCTTAAATGCCACTTAAACTCAAAGACTTTAGGATTCTTGAGAAGTCACTTCTAATTTTTAAGATTCCCTAATGGATAAACGAGATGCTTTTAAAGACATTCAGATTATTCATAGGAGTTTACAGGGAGAACACCCTTGTTACCCAGAGAAAGAAGATCCTCAAATATGGGCTTGATCATGGAAAGAAAGTTCTACTGACATTATTTAACCTCAAGGGCATCCACCTCCTTGAGATACCCTTGAAGTAATTGCTTTAGTGTGTAAAAATGGAGATTACACAGCGTCACAACTGTTAACTGAAAAAATGGACAGAAAAGTATTCAACAAAAGGGTTTCTCATTTACATGACCCCAGAACAAACAGTTCCACTTCTTGTCCTCTGTGAATTGACTTGAACTAAATTTAGCGTTTATCAGAGGGAGGGAGAATAATTCAGTCTTACAGGTTGCTGTTGCTCTTTTACTTAGAGAGAAAGTGAGGTTTCATGATGAAATCCTAAGCTTCAGCCCCATCCCTGCCCCTGACAGCTATATGTCTTTGGGCTAGTCATACAATACCCTGGAATTTCATTTTCCTCATTTGTAAAATAAGGGTAAACTTTAAACACCTTGTAGAGTTGTTGTAAGAAGAGTTGAGATTTGTTTTCCAAAGTGTGGTGTTTTTTTGTTTGTTTTGTTTTGTTTTCAAAATGGTACAGGCACTTTGGAAGACAGTTTGGAGGTTTCTTACAAAACTAAACTTACTCTTAACATACAATCTATCAGTCGTACTCCTTGGTATTGACCCAGAGGAGTAGAAAACTTATGTCCACACAAAAACCTGTACAAGGATGTTTATAGCAGTTTTATTCATAGTTGCCAAAACTTGGAAGCAGCCGAGATGTCTGTCAGTAGGAGAATGGATAAACTGTGGTACAACCAGGCAATGGAATGTTACTTAGTGCTAAAAATAAATGAGCTATAAAAACATGAAAAGACATAGAGGAAACTTTTATTACTAAGTAAAAGAAGCCAATTTGAAAAGGCTACATACTGTATGATTCCAACTATATGACATTCTGGAAAAGGCAAATCTATGAAGACAATAAAAAGACCAGTGGTTGCCACGGATTTGTTGGGGCAGGTGGAGGAATGAATAGGTGAAGCACAGAGGATTTTTAGAGCAATGAAAAGACTCTGTATGATACTATAATGATGGATCTATGTCATTATAAATTGGTCCAAATGCACAGCAGGAGTGAACGCCAAGGTAGACTATGGACTTTGGTTGATTATGATGTATCAGTGTAGGCTCATCCACTGCAACAAGGGTACCACTCTGGTGAGGGATGTTAATAACGGGGGAGGCTGTGTGTGGGAGCAGGGGGTATATGGGAAACCTCTTCACTTTCCTCTTTATTTGCTGTGAACCTAGAACTGCTCTTTAAAAAGTCTTTAAAAAATGTGTTTCTTGGGTCACTACAGTTCTGCCTTTGAAGGGGGTATAAAGAAACCAAACAGATAAAGTCTGGGACCTCTCACTCCACAATCCAGAGTAGCTCCCTATTGGCTCCAAGATTTTAAGCATCTGAAAACCCTTAAACTCTCATTCATTCATTCAGGTACTCACATATGTATACTTTGTTTTGCTATATGCCAGGCGCTGTCGTAGACCATGGGGATACGACAGTGATCAAGATAGACAAAGTCCTGGCCTTCATGGGATCATATTCTAATGGGATGACGTTCACAGGACTGAGGGGAAAGTGATTATTATTTTACCGGAGGATTGATTCTAAGAAAACGAGTCTGGCTGCCACCTGGAAAACATGTGAAATCTGAGTCTGGAAGCCAAACCTCTATGTCATATTTCTCAAGAAGTTGTGCCCATCTGGCCAAAAATGCTTTTGCTTTGGAGAAAGGGAGTTGCCAAATGGCAGGATGGGTTCCAGTGGGACAGTCCAGGCATCCTTCTCCGAGTTGGGGCAAGAAGCCCACTGTTCAAAGTAACTTGCCAAACATCCTCTTTGTGATATGAAAACTTCACCACTCTCCACTCTTTTTTTTTTTTTTTTTTTTTTTTTGCGGTACGCAGGCCTCTCACTGCTGTGGCCTCTCAGGGAAGCCCACCACTCTCCACTCTTTAATCATATAGCTGCTTAAGCTGCAATCAAAGTCTGTCTGTGGATTGCCCTGGGCCAGCTTTTCCTAGGCATGGGTCATTGCCATGCCACTTCTGAGGTATTTTCTCTCTCTCTCTCTCTTTTGCCATATCCACGTACCTTCATTATTATTATTTACTCACTATACAGGTTTAAATCTACTCACCTTTTACTCAAATTTACTTAAATAAGAATCTCTAGTAAATAAAAAACTGGAACCATTTTCCAGAAACCATAAGGTATGCATAGGGAATAAATACTACACAGACAAAATAATGTTATTAAAATCTAAAGTGCTCTCTGCTAAAGATTTTGAGCGTAAGACCTGCTCTCTCTTTGTTAAAATGTACTATTGCAAGGGTTAGAATCCTGCTAAAGATATGCTGACAGTAAACTGGGACTTTCTGCTTGCCTTAATCAGAAATATGGACGTTGAAAAAGAACTGTCTCAGCATGTGACTCAATGTTATTTAATTCCATGGTCACATACCACCCACATGCATCTCACACACCACCCATTGACCTAAAACAAATAGACTGCCGGACAGTTCTCCAGCAAAGATGTGTGTATTCGGGATGAGCAGAGAATTGCAATTGGGGTCTGCAACCATGGTGAGGCACGTGCAAGTCCCCACATGGCAAGGGAAGGAGAACCCTTTTATTGAGGAGAAAAAGAAATTGGGAGGGCTGTAGTAAACAAGGAATCTATGGCTTTTCATTGGCTGAGTCCTTTCCAAGAAAGAAGAAGAGTCTGCCTTCCTCCTGTTGGGCTCAGCTGTCACAGCAGGGCAAGGGAGCTCCCCCTTCAGGTCTCCTGACTCTATTTAATTGTGATTTCTGTTTGTTAATTTTTAATACACCTAAACTCATTTCAAGTCCCACCAGTGCTGAGTGCTTCACTTTGGGGAAGCTGTTTTGTGGCAGCTTGACTTTTGTAGACCTTAACATTACGCTCTGTGATGCCTCAGATCTAGCCGACCAGCCCTGGATATGCTTCCACACATCACCCGGTCTGTGAGCCAGAGATGAAATCCCTGTGTCTCAGCTCCAAACTCATTCTTTTTTACTCTGTTTCTGATGCTGAGGCTGGGACTTTGCAAACCACAGTTCCCCCTTACCAGAGGGGTTCTCATTAAATTCTGCCAGTCGGAGGCATTTGAAGGATTCCGCACGGCAGGAGGAGGGAGAAGGGACTTGCTCCTCTCCTTTTGCCTGTAGAAGTTTCTGTTGGTTTTGCCCGAGCAAGAGCCTTTCACCTGTCGTGGGCATTGGTTCCACTCTCCAGACTTTTTACGCACTTCCAGGATCAGCCTCACTGCACCCCTCAGAGATGCCCTTGGCAGCCGGTCAGTACCCTTCCCTTGGACCATACATCTGTACCTCATCTCCACCAGGACCTGTGAACTTCTCAGGTACCACCATCAACGGGGCAGCACTCTATCTTCAGATATCTGAGTCCCAGCTCCTCATAGCCTCTCTTCCAAGTCATTAGGTTTCGGTGACCCCCAAGCTCTCCCTTTGCTCCTATAACCCTAGCAGTGGTGGCTGCTTCCTAAAATTACTATCTCTGTGGTGCTTCTTCCTAAAGTTACTATCTCTATGGTGTTTCAGTGCTCCCTTTTGGCTTTTTCTGTTCTCCAGCATCTGTTACCCAATTCCTTTCATCAAATTCTCTGGGCTGAAATACCTGGTCATTTTTGTTTCTTGACTGCACCCTGACGGACAAGTATTTGCTTACATCTCTCTCACTAGAGGGAACTCATTAAGCACAGAGATCATCATTAAATATTCAACCAGTGTTTTCTGAATACTTCCTTTACAGAAGGAAACAATTTCACACTCTTGTTATCACTGCTGATCATCCCTTCCTACTTCTGATTCAGTGCCCTTGAAGGGAGAGCTGCTAATCTGAGAGGCTAGCACCCAAGACGTTGGCTTTACATCATTCCCTAGTGGTCAGTGTTCCCAGGAGCCACGCCCTCTTCTGCACCACCACTTTCACTCGACCTTGGGTCAGACCCCTTTTAGGATCTAGCCATCTTTCTCCTTCCCCCACACAACTCAAAATATGCTGCTCATAAGATTTTGATTCAGAGGAAAATAGGAATCTCACTTGGACCTCCAGGGCTAAGCCCAATAATAGCTCAAAACAACTTTTATCATACACAGTGATCCCTCTATATCCATGGGTTCAGCATCTGCAGATTCAACCAATCACAGATTGAAAATATTTTTTTAAGAAGTCCAGAAATTTCCAAAAAGCAAAACTTGGATTTGCTGCATGCCAGCAACTATGTATGTTGCATTTGCACTGTATTAAGTATCATAAGTAACCTAGAGATGATTTAAAGTATACTGGAGGATGTGTGTAGGCTACGTTCAAATATTACACCATTTTATATAAGGACCTTGGGCATCCATGGATTTTGGTATCCGCGAGGGGTCCTGGAGCCAATCCCCCATGATATGGAGGGATGGCTGTACATTGGGGTTTGTGGGTACTGGATCTGTTAATGATAAAGTAGAACTTTTACATATCCTCCTATTGGTTTTTGTGGGTTTTGCTTCCTTAGGAACTTGGTAGAGATGAGAGTTGTATTATTTTCTATTACTGTATATCAAACCACCCCAAAACCTAGTGGATTAAAATAACGACTGTTGATTTGCACATCATTCTCTGGGCTGGCAATCTGGACAGGGTGCATCTGGGATGGCTCGTTTCCACTCCACCTGGTGTCGGCTGGGCTCATTCATGTGTTTGCCTAGGGTGATGGGGGCAGCTGGACCACATGTCTCTCACCATCCAGTTAGTCTGAATGTCTTCATATGGTGGCTAAGTCCCCAGAGCAGCAAGACAAAGAGAATGAGCACTAATGTGAAAGTGATTTTCATCCCTTTTCTACCATTCTATTGGCCCAAACCAACCAAGTCACATGACCAAGCCCAGAGTCAATGTGGGAAAGGACATGAGGTATAAAGCCTTGCATGGTTTGGGGTCACATTCACCTTTCTGGTTCTGTCTTTAGCTATCCTCCGCCCCCCCACCCCCGCAATCCCCACCTCACCAATCTCCTTCCTCCAGGCTTCTACCTGCCTCACTTCAACCCTATCTTATGATCTAGACTTATGAAACTAATTGCATTCCCTCCCTTCTCCATGTTTACTTGCACCTCTGGCCCTTTGTGCATGCTATTTCCTCAGCCTCGGACTCTTTCTTTTTTTATTATTATTACCACCATCCCTCCTCTGCTTCTTGCGACCAGCGCTGGTCATTCTTCAGCATTAAATGCAACTTCCTACTGGAAGCTTTCTGCCAATCCTCTGAGACTGTGTAAACTTTTCTTAAAACATGTTTCCATGGCACCCAGCTCCTGTCTTATTACATAAGATATGGAACTTGTCTGTTTGCTTATCTGTACTTGCACCAGACTATGGGTTTTGTAAGGATAAAAATCATGCACATTTCTGTGCCTATAGCCCATCAAATTTGTTTTCTCTAACCTTCCTGAGCAAAGAGTTCTCTAGAATAGAAGAAAATGTTTCCCTTTTGCATTATGATGGCATGAGAACAGGGCAAGCTCAGGACATTGAGACGTGGCATCTTCCCATCCTTTCTGGACTCATGTTTGGTTAATGTGCTCTATAATTGGCTTCCTGACTTTGAAATGTTCTCCTCAGGAAGCAGTTTACCTACCAAACACAGTTACTCTAACAACACGCTCCCTGGGGGTGTTGCTGGGGTGGAAAAGAGAAGATTTAACTGCTAAGATATTAAGATTTTTTCCCTATTTTTTTTCTTATAAAGATCTTATATTCATAGACAAAAATGGAGAAAAATTGACCCACATGGTACAACAACAGAGAGATGACTCAGACAGCTAGATTAGAATTTAACTGCTCAGAGCTGTACCTCAACAGAACCCTCAGTGTTCCTGCTTATAGGACATGTGCTGCAGGGCAAACCCCAGGAGTACCTTAGTGAATAACCACTGTTTGACCTTCAAGCCTTGGAAGGACATCTTGCTTTTGATCAGAAGGACCCCTCACACACATACCATCCCACCGCCCTAAACATCAGTGTGGAAACAAGAGAAACTGTTGCAAAGTAATTAGTCACCTAAAAAGGTACATCTAAAAGTCTATCCCCCTCAACCCCAGTGGTCATTGAATTTGTATGCCATATCTTGTTCACAATATACAAACACAGCCTTAGTGCATAGAAGATACTTAATTACCATATGATGAATAAATTGATGGTGTTGGTGAACAGGAAAATAAAGACCATGTTCAAGCCTGTGTTCCAAGTGTGTAAAATTATGAACAAGACATATCTTCTAGAAGGTGTTAAACAAGTCTTTGTTGAATGAATGAAGGAAGCTGAGGCCCTAAAGAAGGTCAACACTTCCAATAAACACATTCATCTCAGGAGTCAGCCTCTTCATTTTGACATTTCTTCCAAAGAGAAAGTCAATTATCCTTGAAATATGACCCAACACTTTGTCCCTGCTTATTCTCGAATATATGAACAAAAGAAAAAATAGCAAAGGTCACCTGGGGAAATAAATTTTAAGATGATAAGCTTTGAGAGAGAGATTTGATTCAATCTGGAACATCCAAGATGGAAACTTAATATGTAGCAATGGAAGAACACAGGCAATGCCTCTGGGCAGAGACAGGAGTCCTGCCTACTGCTTTTCCCTCCACACTTCCGTCTTGGAAAGATGCAAGGTCATTAGAACATCAAGGCTGGGTCTGAATAGAAGACAACTTGGTTCTGCACCTCTTCAACTACATAAAGCTACAAATTCATCTCAACGTGAACAGAAAGACAGCACATGGCATAAAGCAAGAGTTCCGTGTTACAGGTTGATTAAACCTGTGTTCACATTCAGGCTCTCCAGATAACAAACTCTAGGAACTGCATAAATTATTTCCCCTTTTCAGGCTTTAGTTTCTTCATCTGTAAATAAGGACCATAATGTTTCAGATTGTGGTAAGCAGTAAAAGAGAAAATGATTTATAATGAACAACGTTACACAGTGCAAGTGGTAATTGTCACTACTATAAAGACAGAGCTCTCATCTACAGAAACTTAGAATCTAATCAGAGAGATAGATCCGTGTTTAAAGCTGGAATTCATGGAAATCTGTATTCCTAATCCACCTGTTCCTTGAGTGATTTTCAACTGTTACTTGTTCATTTAACAAATATTTATTGAGCATGCACAACTGGTCAGATAATGTGCTGGGCACTGAGGGGATATCATGGCAGGAAGAAGAGAGACAATCCCACTCTTCTTATGGGCCTTCTACGTGAGTGGGTGACCTGCAGACACACGCAAACGGGATGTTGAGAGCTTCTTAAGACAAATCCCATTTGGTTGCCTCCTCTCTCTTTCTTGAGTGCTGTGATCACTCTAGTTATCTTAACTGCCTGATCTTTGAAGGCAAATGAGTTGGCAACAGCTTGCCAAACTATCTGGCTTTTTCTGTGTGTGCTGAATGTGATATATGAGCAAAGAAGAAGGTTCAAATAAGCCTGGCCATGGAATGGAAATGAAAAGCTTGGGTATGGAAGGACAAAAATCTTGGGGATTGCAAGGATTCCTAGTCTGAAAGTTTTCATTGACATTAAGAATCCAGTTTAGATGAAGGAACTCCTATGAGTTTCCCTGGACTGGCTCTTTAAGACTGAAGTTTTAGAAAGGGGGCCTTTGTAGAGGTAGGTACTGGTCTATGTGGCCTTTTTCTCTAAAGTCACGACTGAAAGGAAAGAAAATTGATGACTCCTTCTTCAGGAATGTAGACAAAACTGAAATCACCATCTTAGTAAGAAGGACTCTGAGGAATAGAAACATGGGAGACCTTGGGAAAGGCCAACACTTTTTTTTTTCATTTCCTTTTTCATACAGATCAGCAGTGAAAACCCTTAAAAAAAAAAAAAGAAGGGACCATTTCTTTAGGAGAAGCTGAGAAAAGAAGATGTGAGTAAACTGTATTCCACTCTGCAGCCAGACTGGATACCAAGCAAAAGCCTGGGTGGGGTCTGCCTCAGAGGCAACGCACTTCCAGGGCCTCTGCTGGTGGGAGAATTAGCTGTTTGGATGCTGACCTAGACCAAGGAAGGCAGCCTGGGCCTGAGCCTCAGAAAGACCAGGGACACCTATTGCGATAGTCTTGAATAAAAGTCTTCTTTACCACTGTAAGTGTCAGAATAATTTTATTTTTAACACGAACTCTAGTGAACCTATAGAATAAGGACCAGAGACTGTGACCCACAACCCTGAGCTCTTTATCCCAGTCATTCAAATTTATAGGTTCATACTACTCTACCCATAGCCTGACAGAGGTCCACTCTTTTATGGATCATAGGGAAGCCTCGTAGCAGGTCTTACTACTTACAAACTTCTCTGCTGCTATGCCCTCTCCACAATGTGTTGGAGAGTATTTCTAGAGCATGCATGACAGGATAAACTGACAGCTCAAGAGCAGGCTCTGTGAAGACTGAGGTTGAGTTATCTCTGAGTTTACATATGGAGGGCTGGAAGCCAGATGCAGCCCTCTGATGTGTTTGTTTGACTCACAGAGTCTTTTTAAAAGAATAAGTTAGTTGGCACTTTAACAACAAAAATCAACCTGGAGAGTTAGCTAAAAGTCTAAATTTCTTCCCTTGAAAAAAATGGAACATCTGGCCATAATGGGTCAGCATTTCTAAAGGCAACCATCCAATGGAGAGCAGGAGACGCTGTTCTCCTAGATAAGGCATGTATCCTCCAGTTTGTCCCAGTCCCCACCATTCCCTATTGCCACTCCATTGAGTTATTTAACCACCTAATCTTTGAAGCCATATGTGTTTTTAACAAATGGCGGAACTACTTGGCTCTTTTTTTTTTTTTTTTTTTTTTTTTGCTGTGTGGGGTGTGCAAGTTAAGGGGAAGAGTAGAAATGTACGTAACAAATGTTGGGTGGGGAAGGAAGAAAAAGTTGGGGAAAGGTATCGGAAATGGATAATGGAAAAGTTTGATGAAGCAACCCACACCACCTTCCATAAAATCTCTGCTTTTGAATGCTTCTGTCATTAGCTTTGAGAGTTATAGAAGAGCACTGGGAATCAGCTAAAGGTGGGCACAGCTCAAGAGCAGAGACTGCCTAGTGCGTAGGCTCAACAAAGCATGGCCTGTGGATCTTCCTGGTCACACTATTCTCCTGCGTTAAATCTATGTCCCTCTTTCCTACTCAACTGTGCACCTCTCATGAGCAGGGACCATTCTTTTTCCTTTGTGTCTCCTGTATCTTTCTATCACTTTCCTGATTAAATCCAAGTTCCTGAGACTAGAACATAGGCCTCCAAGATTTGATTTACTTCCCAATTCTTTTTTCTCACTACTTCCTCTGCATGATAAACTCCATCATTACCAAAACGTTTGTAGTTCTCCAAATGCACTTTACTCTTCTACACCCTTGTGCCTTCACATCTGACGTTTCCACTACCTGCAATATCAAACTTCACCAAGCAAATATAAATTTTTTCTTCAAGCCTCAGTTTAAGTATCTCCTTGCCTTTGAATTAATCCTGGATTCTCATTTTTCCACAGGCCAAATGAGTCATTCAGGTGTCTTTGTACATATCTGCATTATATCCATTACATTCATCATACAGTGGTATACTTGCGTCTTTACAGGATGATCATCCCGAAGGTATTCAGAGCAAAGGATAATAGTAAATGTATTATTCCATAGCTCAGCCTCCACCAGTTAATGTTCTACAAATGGAACATTGGCCCATCCGTGAGCCTTTCTCTGACCTTTAACCCGTGTGCTGTCTGCTGAATGGATGAGTGTGGGGATGGATAAACGCATACATGGCTTAAGAAATGGAAAAATGATTCCTGAGGTGTCCTAAGGAGCCTGCTATCCTCTGTGCCCATGTTGTCTTGGTTCCCACACACAAGGATGAATCCCCTCACACCCAAACTCTCTGTAGACTCAACATCCCTACCATTGCCTGATGGAGCCCTATACCTGTGTCCTCCTAGCCTAGAAAGTGCTATTGCAGATGCTACTGCTTAGCACCCATAGTGCCTACGGCTCTGTCTCTGGTCACAGAATCTCTCATGCAAGGGGCCAAATGAAGCCTCTCGCATGATTCTTCAAAGTATGCTTCACAATTGGATCAGCAGATGTTCTTTCCCTCTTGCCTGTCATTTTTCTTACCATGCAGTGAAAGCTTTCCAAAAGAGATAAACCCCACAATGGGAACGTTCTCCTTTATCAGCCACTCGCACCATTCTCTGGGTGTTTTTTTTTTCCTGCTTCCATGGAGCAAATTCAGTGCCCTCCATAGGGGAAGTTGCCCCTTCAGAGAGCTCGCCCCGGTTTCCAGGCACCTCCCTTAGCTTTCTGCTTCCTCCTCCCATTTCCAGTTATATCTCATTCAGCAGGCTTGACTTAATTCTTGTGATTCTCTTGGAGGCTTCTGTCATACGTAGAGGTTCACCTCTCTCACTAGACAGAGGAGGAAGAGTAGGAACCATCTCTTCTCATGTTCATGGCACCTACAGCCCCGCACTGGCCAAAAGCAGTTGCTTAATAGTTACTTGTTTAATTAATAACAGTCTTAAAACCTGGCATTTAGTTGTAATAATAACTATAATTCTAATGACACCTACAATTTATTGATTACTGGCATACATAAATTATGTCATTTAATTCTGCCCCGAATCCTGAGTGGTCATACTATTTTTTCCATTTTCCAAACCAAGGCTCAGAAAATGTATATGACTTGCCCAAAGTTACACAGTTTAAAAGTAGTACCCACGTTTTTGATTGGAAGGAAGACGTGACTTCCAAACATGTCCACAGAAAGAATGCAAGAGTAACTATGTGAACGTTTCCATTTGGAAGTAAATAAACAAATAAGTGGAGTCTAAATATTGCAGTATAGGCATGGTCATATCACATCCACAAATGCTATAAAACTGCACAGCCCTTATGAGATGCAGGTGCCTGGGGTCTTAGAAGCAAGAAGCTCGGGTACCTTTCAGTCTTCAAAGTGTTGCTTGGCTGGTGAAGAAGACGCAGGAGTTAGGGTAGGGAGGGGGCAGGAGGAAAGGGGGAGGAAGTCGACAGAATTTTGCTCTGTTCTGTTCATCGTTCTTTGGCTGGACACACATTTTTCTCCAATTTTAAAAGAAAGGGAAAGACAAGACACAGATCTCTTTTGCCTCCCTCTGCTCTTCCTAAACTCTCAAGCTCTTTCCCACAGGTCCACAAAACTATCAAGTATCCACTGAAGTGGGAAAAAAAGGAGATGTTTTCTATACTTCAAGTCACAATCCTAAGAGCACCTCTGGGATGGATCTTTCAAGGAAAAGACTTGATCCGTTACCTCAGTAATTACACCGTCCTCCCCAGATTCCCCCGCTGATTCCAGCAGACCTGTCTCTCACTGGAAGAGGTGACCCGGGACAGGAAGAGCTTCATCTTACTGATGCAGGTGACAGGGGACTCAGAGCCCTCTTCTTTAAGTGGATTTTGCTGTGTGCTCAAGACTAGGGCTGAGAGTGGTATTGAGCCTTCTTGCTGAGCGCACTGTAGTTCCCCCAAAGAACTGGTGTCGGGGGCATGGAGGTAGCTGGGCACTGTGAGAGGGGCAGCAGAACTCTAGGACTTCTGGACTTCCCTCAGAGGCTCAAACCTGATATGCTCTCTCTGATCTCAGGAGTTTTCCCACTTGCTATTCTCTCATCCTCAAAATGTGCTTCTCTGGTCTCTTCATCCAAACAATTGGAACCTAGACTCAGGATCTCAGCCAAAATATCACCTCCTCCAGAAAGTCTCCCCTCACCTCCAGATTCTGTCACAGTAGTAGACTGGTCAAGCATGTGGGAGCTGGAATCCCTAGGCCTGGAGTTGCACCCATAGCTACCACTTACTAGCTATGATCTTTGGGCAAATTACTTTACCTCTCTGTGCTTCAATGTTCCTTTTTAGTATAAACTAGGAGAATAATGTTGTGAACATTAACTAAGTTACAGCATATAAATCACACAGAACAGTCCCTGTCATGTAGTAAAAATTTCATAACTGTCAGTTATTGTCATTATTATTACGATTTTTCTTTATTTCACTTTGGCATCGCAGTTATTTGTTCAGCAGCAACAGTTGCCCTGAGATTTCAAGATTCAAGAGGTTCAGCGAGTGTGTCTGTCTTGTTTACTGCTAAATTACAACAGCTTTGCATGACACATCAAATACTGAATAGATTTAGAATAATGAGTGACTCAATCAATGAATTGAAAATCTTCAGCAAACAGTGAAGTGACACCAACTCTCTCTAAGAATATCTATCATGTTTTCTTTTAAAGCCCTAGCACAATTTCAGCCTTTCCAATAGACAAGAAAGAAGTATTTTTGGATGAACCAATGATACTTTTGGGGGAAGGTGGAAGAACAGTAGAAATAAGAAACGCAATCGCCAAGCATGTGCCAAAATGCCAGAAAGGGTTTGTTCTTGCAAGCGCTTAACATCCAATGAAAATCATCTAGGATAAAGGGGCTTGCCATGTAGCAACCTAGGAAAACACAAAAAAGGAAGCACAGTGGTGGCTGCTAAATGAATATGCTTCAGGCAGCTGAGGCCAGGTTGTGCTGTGGGAGGTGAAAGCGAAAATAAATACCTCGGGCTTCCCTCGTGGCGCAGTGGTTGAGAGTCTGTCTGCCGATGCAGGAGACACGGGTTCGTGCCCCGGTCCGGGAGGATCCCACATGCCGCGGAGCGGCTGGGCCCATGAGCCATGCCGCTGAGCCTGCGCGTCTGGAGCCTGTGCTCCGCAACGGGAGAGGCCGCAACAGTGAGAGGCCCGCGTACTACAACACAAAAAATATATTAAATTAAAAAATAATAAATAAATAAATAAATACCTCGCTACTTAAATCAATGAAGTTTGATTTCTGCTCCGGCTCTCGTGCAGCGCTGGTCTACAGGGAGTCCCTGGAATCCCCCAGGCACCAGGCTAACAGGGCCTCTACCATCGTGTAACATCACCATCTCAACACAAGACCTCACGGTTTTCAGCAGCAAGGGCAAGAGCACAGAGAATCACACACCCACCAGTTCAGGGAAAGAAACAGAGTCTTGGGTCATTTGGCTTCTGATCCGAGTTGGCACCACTGGATCTGAATCTTTTATACAATTCCTAGAAAGCAAAAGTCTTTGGAAGTAGAGCGGAAGTAAAAATGCATTATCTGAAGAGCCGGTACCAGCATTTTTCTTAAGGAGGAAAATGTCTTTTTTTTTTTTTTTTAAGGAAAATACTTTAGGAAGCTACTTGGGGTAGAAGGTGGGGCTCTGAAAGCATGGATGCTGGCAGGGGCTCTGGGAGCAAATACGCCATTCTGCATGAGATAAAAGAGACGAATTATACTCCAATAAAGATGTTAAAAAAAAAGAGAGAGAGAAAGGAATTCAAAGGAGAGGAAATCTCGTTTGTTCCAAAGAAGGGAAAGATGGTTAAGAGAATGAAATGATGTTCTTGAGATCTAAACCATGCCCCAACTTTCCTCTCTTACATACACGTCTTCAGTAAAGTCAACCGACACAAAGACTGCTTAATATGAGCCTATTGTGCAGGAATGTGTGTGAGGGAGGCTGAGTTCCTGTTTAGGCTGGCCATGTATGGAACCAAGACACCATGCACTCTCGGGTGAGATATCCTGTACAGCAGAGAAGCCAAGAACCCTGCCAAAGGCAGCTATGAGAAATGTAAAGCCCCTGGGAACCGTCAGAAATACGGGACAGTACTTTGAATTTCCGGAGACTAGGATGGAAGCCAAAACACATCTCATTTAGATCACAGGAGATAGGAAGAGTCTGGCTGGAATTTGGGACATCTATATAAATTAAACACTCATGAAAACATTTCTTCTTTAATGCCTTGCAGTTGTAAAAATTGCACACTAAAAAATAAAAGAGTTCATGGAAAGAACGGATTGGGGAAGATCATTCAAAACTATTTGTAACCAGAGCACTCAGAAGGCAATCATAACCCTAGTACAAATACTAACAGACTTCAGCGCACCAGCAAATATACACAGACCAGAGTAAGTCCTCCGCAGCTTTACACCTGGGCTTTACGTTTCCTTTGACTAACAACTTCATTAAAGTTAAAAATACGACCCAGGTTGTAACGTTTTCCCTGAATCCATCTCTTTATTGAGGGGGAAATGTCCTCCCAGATCCTCTAGAAGCTTAACCTGTGGAAAGCACAGTAGTTCTTGAGGCCATCAAACTAGCCATTACATGTACTAACACTGCAGGATCACCATCGTCTGTTGCAAGCTCTTCTTTAATTATTGGAAAACTTGCTCCTAATCACATCAAAGCATTAATATGCTGGGGAAAAGCTGTGAATGAACTAATGGGACTTCTGCATTACACAGACATCGTGTCCTTCTTAACTGATCACATAGGAGATAATCCACATCAATGAAATGTGTCGACAGCACAGACAGTACTACTTGCTTCTCTCTATTCTTTTTTTTGGTTTTTTAAAGGAGGAGATGGAGAATTTAGGGCATCTTGGGACCCACCGAATTACCCATCTGAAGCCCTGCTTACCCCAGGGAGCATCCCTGACAACAGAGCAATGACAATGATCTTGGGCATGAAGTCGGAGAGCTCATGGAAATCATGAGAAGACTCTTCTCTGAGCTCCAGGGTCTTAAATATTCTGTTCCTCTTTCAAGACTGAGTTTGGTCTTAGAAACATAATTATAGTTTCAGAAACTTTTCATTGTCATATATTCATTTTTATAGGCTTTCACTTATTCATTTGTTTTTTTCATTAAATATATATTAAGTGGCTGCTGTGTTTAAGGGAAGGATACAAGACATGAATATATATTAACGTATATGTTTGTTTTCTAGGCTATCTCCCCCCCTAGTTTCTGAAATCATTTACATCAAATGTTCATCTTTCTTTCCTTACGGTCTAAGTCATGGCCTAGCATAGAACAGGTCTCCATAAATCCTGCTGAATGACTGAATAAAAGGAACCTACTTACTTGGCAGTTAAAGCACATGCCTTGGATCCAGAAGAGCCAAATTTGAATCCCTTTTCACCACATAGATAAAACCATAGACAGGTTACTTAACTCCACTAGCCCCAGTTTCCTTATATGTGCAGCAAGAGCAACAATAGCTGTTGTGAAAACTAAATGAGTTAATGAGTGTTAAACAGCACAGTGCACGGTACAATTCATACGTTCAATTAATGTTAGTTTGTTATTATTATTACTATTATTTCACATATATGAATAAGACGTGCACCTTGCCCCCAATTTGTATATTGATAGATCAGAATGACTCTAGAGATCATTTAAGTAATCGTTTTACTGGGGAGACTGACTCAGAAATGTAGCGATTTGCTCAAGGTGGATTTAATAAAATCAGTTAAGTGACGGCACCATGACTAGAAGAGTGTTCTAAATCCTAGTCCCTCTGTTGTTCCAAGTCCTCTTCTGAATCTATCTTTTACTCCTTACTCCCACCCAATGTCTGGAGAAAAGTAGATGCTACGATTATTCAGACATACAATTTCACATGTTCTTCCCTGTGTGTTACTGGTGTTACCTTGGAGACTTGCAGTATCCCATGAAAAAGATATGCCAAATATCATCATCTCCATGAAGCAGTAAGTGTTCTTTACATTGCAAGGAATAGAAGATTCGACATAAGCTAGATTAAATAGTAGAGGAGACTGTTGGCTCATGTGATAAGAAAGAGTGAAATGTGACAGGCTTCAGTATGGGCTAATCCAGTAACTCCATGATATAACACTAAAGACGTTGTTTGAATTTAAAAAAAAAAAAAAGGACCTTGTTTGTTTAGGTCTCAGCCCTGCTCTCCAGTGTCAGCTGCATCCCAGGGCTGGCCTCCCATCATGGTCACAGAATGGTGACAAGCAGCTATCTTATGTCCAATAGAAAGCAGAGAACTCCATCTCATAATCATCAAACAACATCTTGAACTCCATGATAACTGGACTACCTCTGAACCAATCCAGGTGATGAGGAAAATTCCATGGGCCAATTGGCTTAGACCTATGACATTCTCAACCAATCACCGTGGAAAGTGAGGTGGAATTAACCTGATTGGCTTGGACCACTCAAGGTCTATTCCATAGCTGTGTGTGGGGAAAATGCCACCAAAGATAGATGGTTGTTCCACAGTGGCAAAGAAGTAGAATGAAGAGCTGATGAAATACACCGTAGTTACAAATAAGGAAGACTAAAAGGGAAGCTGGGCATATTGGAGCTATATTTATTTATTTATTTATTTAATTTATTTTTTGCGGTACGCGGGCCTCTCACTGTTGTGGTCTCTCCCGTTGCGGAGCACAGGCTCTGGACGCGCAGGCTCAGCGGCCATGGCTCATGGGCCTAGCCGCTCCGCGGCATGTGGGATCTTCCCGGACCAGGGCACGAACCCGTGTCCCCTGCATTGGGAGGCGAACTCTCAACCACTGCGCCACCAGGGAAGCCCAGAGCTATACTTAGATTAAGGTTTTCTTGATTCTCATGCCAGTATGTTTTTCCTGCTATTTCCTCACTTCCATGAGAGGTGGGTCAATTTATTATTGATTCTATTTTTGCTCTCCTGGGTGAGTGAGGTGTGGGTGCCCAAGCACTGACAACAGGGATGCTTTTCTCATTGCATCACTAGTTGATATGTACCTGGTCTATGTTATTGTCTGAAAAGGATTAGAATGAGCTTGGGGGACCCCAGAGGTCAGAACAAACCTGTGCAAATGCAAGTACTTTTCACATATATATTTGTAAATGTCTTCTAGCCTTTTCATTGTTAGCACAAAAATCAACCCAACATTACGCAATGCACAGTAAATAACTGAGTGAACCGTGTCAGTGTCCTGAAGATGCCGTCACTGAAAAATATGGTGCTGGCACTTAAATGTCAAACATCATCATAAGTTGTGTAAATAAGAATTCTTTTGTCATCTTGAGCACCAGAACTGTGCGTTAAGAAATGGTTCTCCACGTCTGGTCGCTTTATACTCCTCTGGAATTTCAATTCCATGCAATGAATTTGGGTTTGGATGTCAGTGTCTGTTTTCAATTCTATTTACTTGCCTCTTTAATGAATTTTCTCTCTGATAGCATTAGCAGAAACTCTTCAGCATGAATGTCTGGGACAGTTCTTTGAAGTACCTGCAATGGTGCTGCATTTGGTTTCCCTTCTGTGTGTCGTCTTAACCTATCCAGGGTTTTCCTTACTTCACCTTCAGCACCAACATTGTGATGATGTTTTCCTGTCCCATCTTGAATGACTGCATGTTATCCAAATCCTGACGAGTTGTACATTGGGCATTGCCTTCTCTTCTCTTCACAGAGTCAATACTGTTTACTTCTATCTCTTTTAAAAGAATGGAAATGGCAATGAAAACTATTAATAATGTAGCATTGGCTTTTCTTTTTGTAAGCATACTGTTTCTGCCATATTTCTCTGAGAATTTTCAAATAGAGATGTCATATTGCCAAGCAACAGTAGGGTTAATTTTTTCTTTTGTAACCATCTGACCAATGGTCACTTGTTTACCGCTAAGGGAAACCTTACTAGTGTCTTATGGGTTCAACACCCAGTTCTCTTGGGCTGAATCAGCCTAGGTACCAGCCAAGGGCACAGTGGTCTATGCTAACTGGAAGGGTAAGTGTGGGAGCATACCCACTAACATCTCTCCAAATAGTGGCAGACATTTCTTGAGGTCTACCATGATCATACCTCTACAGAACGTTGATTCAAGGGAAACATTGCCCATTTGTCCCAGGTGATGGGATAGTTTTAGGGGGGTTAATGAGATGCCTGGTATCTCTTCATACCAACAAGCTCCTTCTTTCAAACTCCACCCTTATTGAATGACCCAGCCACGTGCAACCAAATGTCCAGTGACATATTAATGCACTGTGCATGGCACGATCCCATCCTCTACCTGTCATTCTCTGTGCATTTCTCTAACTGTAGGATTCTTCCTCCAGATGCACAGTTAATATAAATCCTGCTCTTCTGTAAGATTCAAATCCCAGCCCTCTATCTAACCCCATGTGGCATCACCAGTTAGGCTGCCAAGGCAAGAATGGTTATTGGCAATACAGTCATAACACAATTATTGGACCAATAAAACCTGAGAGTATCTTTTATGTATTAATCCTATAAATCAAAGTGTAAATAAATGTTATGGGCTATTTGAACCCAGGGCCGTTTTCTAACTATGGATACTTTTGACAGGACCAAACTTCAAGGACATTATACTGTAGACCAAATGTCTCAGTGGTCATTTTGGACAGGACCAAATATCTGCTAATAAATTTTAGAACATTTTCATCTTCCCCAAAAGGACCCTTGGTCATCACTCCTAATCCCCTCATTAACTCTTCTCAAAACTCTCTTTATTGAGAAATACGTCACAGATGCAAAGGAATAATTTAATATATATGTAAAGTTGAAAAACTGAAAATAAAACAAAAAAATAAGGCTTTGTTGAATAAAGAACTGACGAGTAAAAGATGATGCTAAAAAGTGAAAATAAAACAAATCTCCACAGTGGCTGTACCAATTCACATTCCCACCAACAGTGCAAGACATTCCCTTTTCCCCACACCCACTCCAGCATTTATTGTTTCTAGAGTTTTTGATGATGGCCATTCTGACCGGTGTGAGATGATACCTCATTGTAGTTTTGATTTGCATTTCTCTAATGATTAATGATGTTGAGCATCATTTCATGTGTTTGTTGGCACACAGGGAGATCAGCTCGGTGCTTTGTGACCGCCTGGAGGGGTGGGATAGGGAAGGTGGGAGGGAGGGAGATGCAAGAGGGAAGAGATATGGGAACATATGTATATGTATAACTGATTCACTTTGTTATAAAGCAGAAACTAACACACCATTGTAAAGCAATTATACTCCAATAAAGATGTTAAAAATAAATAAATAAATACAGCTTTTTTATTTCTATTTAAAAAAAAAAACAAATCTCAAATATTCATTCCCCAGATGGAAATATGAAACATTGCTAATACTATTGATGCTCCCTGTGCTCTTCTCTGATTCCATCCCCTTACTTTCCTCCTAGAGGTACTCAGTGTCCTGAATTTTTAAACATCAATTTGATTGCATTCCCTGATAATTTTAGAAGACATACATGTGTTCTTAAACTATGTATTATTTAGTTTTATCTGTTTTTGAAAGTTGAACAAATGACATCAAACTGAGTATATTCTTCTGCAACTTGTTCTTTTCCCCCTCACTGCTATGGTTCTTGAGATTTATCCATGTTGATGCTTGTAGCTATAGCTAGTTTCACTGCTTATTGATGCTTGTTGTATGAGTGAAGCACAATTTATCCATTTCATGGGAGACATTTTGGTCACTGTTTTTTTGCAATTCTGAGAAAAACAATGCTGCAACAAACATTCTTTACATGCCTTCTAATATTCCTAAGTATGCACTTATATAGAGTACAGCCCCAGTTGTAGAAAGCTGGATAACAGGGCAAGACCCTGTTCAATTTTATCAAGTAGGTGCCAAGTTGTTGATCAAAGTAGTTGTTCCATTTCCCACTCCTTCTGTGAATAAGTGAGATTCCTATTGTTTCACATCTTTGTTATTATTAGACTTAATTTTTTTTCAATTTAATATATTTACCTTGCCTTTCTCCAATTAATACTGAGGTTACAAAGTTCTGTCACATTTGTATTAGCCAATCATGCTTCCTGTTCTGAGAAACACCTAATTTTGTCTTATGCTCATTCTCTGTTTTGTGATTTGTCTTTGCATATTGTTTCATAGGCCTTCACTATACATTCTGGATACTAATTCTTCCTTGTTCATACCTATTGCAAATACCTACTTCAAATTTGTGGCATATGTCTGTGGTGCCTTTTGATGAGTAAAAATTCTTAGTCAAACTTATCGAACTTTTCTTTATGGGTCGCATGTTTTTGAATCTTGTTTTAAAAAAGTCCTTTCCTTTATGAGATCAGAAAGACTTTCTTTTATACTGTCTTCTGATAATTTAAAAGGTTTTCTTTCACATTTAAATCTTAGATCCATCTGGATGTGATTTTAATGTGTGATGTGTAGAAAAGATCCATCACTAATTTTCCATATGAAGAAGCACTTGTCAATATATAATGAAAAATAAGCTAATGCTTCCATTGATCTGAAACATCAGCTCCATCATATATCATGACTCCATGTAGGCAAGTGTATGGTACTTTATTGTGTTCTTTTGGAATAATTATCTCATTTTGCACCAGTACAACAGATTACTAGCTATTACAGCTTAATAGTGAGTCTTGATATCTGGCAGGGTGAGTCTCCATTGGGAGCATCTTAACTACTAATTGGTTCTCCCTCAAAATTATTAGAATCAGTCTATCAAGTTATGTGAAAATTCTTCTTGCAATGTTGACTGGAATTCTGACAAATTTAAAGATGACTTTGGAAGGAATTGACATATTTATGATACTGAGTTTTCCTGTCCACTAGTATAGTATCTCTTTCCTAGTATTTGCATTTTCCTTAATGACTTTCATATAACATTTTACATTTTTCACCATAAAAGTCCTGGACAACTTCTCATATATTTTGGTGATTTTAATTTTTTATAAGTATTGTTGGTCATTGCATTTTCGACTTGACTGTTGCTAATGTATAGAAATGCAATTGAATTTTTTTTGGGGGGGGGTGTCTCAGAGCAGCCTGATGCTGTTTTTTTTTTTTTTTTAGCTTTTTAGCATCTTTATTGGAGTATAATTGCTTTACAATAGTGTGTTAGTTTCTGCTGTATAACAAAGTGAATCAGTTATACATATACACATATCCCCATATCTCTTCCCTCTTGCATCTCCCTCCCTCCCACCCTCCCTATCCTACCCCTCTAGGTGGTCACAAAGCACCGAGCTGATCTCTCTGTACTATGCAGCTGCTTCCCACTAGCTACCGGTTGTATATAGATCTTTTACCTGGAAATTTTGCTAAACTCCCTTATGCTTTACGAAAATCTTTTATAGATTCTTTGAAATTTTTGATATAGAAGATCTCACCTTCAAGTAATGACACTTTTATTCTTGGTTTTCAGTGCATTTATCTTTTACCTCCTTTTCTTGTTTTATTTTGTTGACTAGAAATTTCCAGTAAAATACTGAAAATAACTGGTGATAGCTATCATTCTCATCCTTTTTCTGATTGTAAAGGGAATACATTAAATATTTTATGGCTGATATGATATTTACAGCAGGGTTAGCATAGGAATAACCTTTTTAAAGTTTTTTTTTTATTATTTAATTTATTTATTTTGGGCTGTGTTGGGTCTTTGTTGCTGTGCGTGGGCTTTCTCTAGTTGCAGCGAGCAGGGGCTACCTTTCGTTGCGGTGCATGGGCTTCTCATTCTGGTGGCCTCTCTTGTTGTGGAGCATGGGCTCTAGGCGTGCGGGCTTCAGTAGTTTTGGCTTGCGGGCTCTAGAGCACAGGCTCAGTAGTTGTGGTGCACGGGCTTAGTTGCTCCACAGCATGTGGGATCTTCCCAGACCAGGGCTCAAACCCATGTCCCCTGCAGTGGCAGGCAGATTCTTAACCACTGCACCACCAAGGAAGCCCAGGAATAATTTTTTAACTCCAAATCTGAGAAGTGTTTTAATGTTATCATGAGTGGGTGTGGAATTTTGATAAATTCATTGAGGTGATCATTTATTAATAATTTAACTTGGAAAGCAATGATTATAATAATAAAATTTCCTAAATTTTGAAACAACCAGACATCCTTGGAAGAAACTCAACTTGGTCATGTTATATTATGTATTTATATGTTTGTGGATTGTTAGGTTTGGAGTACATGTATGTATTCCGGAGTGAGATTGCTCTATAATTTTCTGTTATTATAATAGAAGGTTATGGTATGGTTTTGTTGTCTAAGATGTGAAAGACAAAGATTTGGGAAATTTTTCATCATTTAATTTACTTTAAAACATGTATTTTAACTTTACATATAGTAAAATTCATTCTTTTTGATGCACATTTGGTATGGTTTATTTTTCTAGTTCAGCCTCCAAATACATAGATGTGTAGTGATAACTCGACCAGTGACTAATGCTGTTAAATACTTTTCCATGTTCCATCCATATATCTTCTTTGTTAAAGTGTCTGTTCAGATCTTCTGTTCATGTTTTAACTGGGTTATCTGTTTTCTTATTGTTGCCCCTTTAAAATTCTTTATATATTCATATATGTATACATATAATACATATATATGATTTACAAATATTTTCTCACCCTTACAATACTGGTCAGTTTTCAAGTTTTGGTTTCCTGCTCCAACTGGCCTGTTATTAATTATTTTTCAGAATCCTCAGGTAGTTGATTTTTATTTTGGGGGGGATCTAGAGTTCTTAGTTGTAATCAGTGGGAAAGACAGGCTATAAAGAACTAATTTCATCTCAGCCTGCACCAAAAGTCAGTCAGCTTTTAATTCTCAAAAGGTTTTTATGAAAGATTGGAACGATTAGTCCCTTTATGTTCTATAGAATTCACATATAAGACCATTTGAGCCTCTGTGAGTAGATTTTAATTATCCTCATGTTTTGAAATGGTCATAAGATCATTCAGTTATTCTATTTCTCCTTTAATTGGTTTGGTAATATACATTTTGGAGGGAATTTGTGATTTCACTTAAGTTTTAAAATTTATCAGCATAAAGTTATTCATAATATTTTCTTTTTAATCGTTTTTTTCTAGTCATGGCTCTCTTTTGTTACAGTATTCTTTATCTCTGGCTCCTCTTTTTTTGGGGGGTGGCATGCCAACCTTGACAGAGGTTGACAAATACTTTATTGTTTACAGAGAATGACTTTATCTTCTTTTTATACATTTGCATCTTTAATTTCCTTCCATCTATTTTCTTTGGATTCTTGCACATATTTTATCTGTAACTTCTGTAGTTGGATGTTTATTTCATTTCTTTCCATCTACTCAGGACTGTAAGCATTAAAAGCTATACTTCGCCTCTATTTAATACTTTTGTTTTATTCCATGAGTATAGGTTTGTGGTTAAGAATTCTTAGGATAGACTCTTGTATTTCTATCAGTTGTGTATTTCTAACAGTCTATTCCATGGGGGAAAATATAGCCTTTCTTTTGAGGCCTTGCTAGTTTCCAGCCAATTTTACTAGCCCCACATGACAAGCACATGCCCTGTTGTTCTCTCCCCAAGGAGAGTCCATCTGCGTATGACATGCCTGATTCTCAGCCTGTGTGTAGAGTGGCAGGACCCTTGGGGAATTGGTGGCTCGCAAACATCAGCTCACCTAGAAAAGACTTGTCTCTCTCGAGAATTTTCATTCTTCTATTTTCCTTTGCTTTCACAACCTTCAGATATCTTTTAACATATGAACTTTGCAGTTCACTGATTTTTTTCCAGTTAATACAAGGGGAATGTGAGCCTGCTACAACCTACAACGTATCACTTAGAAATAAAAGTCCTCTTTGTACATTTAAAAACCATTTATTATATTCTTATAACTCATATTCATATCTCCAGTCCTGAGCTCTGTCCTCATTCTTCAGTTCATATGTTCTATTGCCCTCAGACCCATCGACATGAATGTCCTACTTATTCTTCTAACCCAGAGTATCCAAAATGGAAATCATCAGGCACGGCCTCCCATACAGGCTCGGTCCTCTCATGCTCCCTGCCTCAGCTGAGGGCACCACCATCTCTCCAGTCACCCAAGCTGTTTCCACAAACATAATGTGAATTGCTATCTGCTTACCTTATATCTGTAACCGTAATGATTGGTTAATGAACAAAACCTTGACTCAGGATAGGCCAATCAGAATGCTTCCCTGGGAATGTCATGCCTAATTCTGAAATAAGAGGGCTTTTCCCATCTGGAAAGACATGCACCTATAGCTATTTGAGACCATGGTTCCATTCTGATGGATAAAGCAGAGCTGAGAGGGTGAGACAGTAATGATAGCTCCTGTTAATTGAGCACTCACTATGTGCCTGGCACTGTTCTTAGTGTCTTGCAGGTATTAACCATTTAAATCCTTACAACGACCCTATGAGGTAGGTACTATTATTCTCCCCATTATACAGATGAGAAATTGAGGCACAAAGGAATTAATTATTGGCCAAGATGGCCCAGTGCCAAGGCATGACTACAACAGGCAGGCTGGCTCTTCTCTTAGCCACTATGCTATACTGCCCTCTGATGGTCAATCAGGCATTGCAGCTGAAGCACATCACAGGCAAAAGCATGATCATGTGCAAGTTCATGGTAACAAGAATTCCCATTTGTATGGAGTAAACATCTCTACGGAAAAGAAGCAGGAGATAAAACTGAAAAACTAGCTTGTAGGTCACATCCTAAAAGCTCCTCATTGCTATGTGAGCCTGGACTCCATTCTGTTTTCCTGAGATCAGTGCAGCTAAATATATGATCAGGCCACAGTGCAAATGCCAGTGTTCAGAGTCACCAGGCACAACTGTTGAAGCTGTGCACTGCACAAAGGCACCTAGCTGCAGGGACCAGTGGGGGCTGAAGTCCAGCTTGTGCATCCCTCCAAACCAGAGGCCTTGCGCAAGGAGTAGCCACCTGGAGATTGCACCTGTTTATAATTTGCATAAAGTACTATATTAACTGGCAGGCACCCGTCATCTTCTCTGCCGTGTTTTCTTGCTCTCAAGAAACTGGGAAACCTTTCACAGAAGCCACTACTGAGGGCATCTCCAGTGCCAGGCAGTGAACTAGATGTTTAAATGCTCTGACTTCCGATTGTTACACAATGCAGTGTGGTAAGTTATAATGTCCCACTACAGAAAAGAACTAAGGTGAAGAGAGGCTATGTCACTTGCTCAAGGCAGTGGGACCAACACTCAAATCCAGTTCTCACTCCAAGCAGCAGTGAGATTTTTAGTCCCCTCCCCCTACCTCTTCAACATCAATGTTACACAAAATTCTCACCCGCGGACACCATGCTATTAATGTGCCAGTGCCAGGGCAAAGCTGGCCCGCTGGCTCCTGATCAACCACATCTAGGACCAATGACCCTGCTGAAGCCTCCCAGCAGCCCAAGAGGGGTTAAGAAGATCAGCTTCTGGGCTGGAAAAGCGGATGGAGTGGACTGCAGCTTGCTTTGAATCCCATCAGGAAATGAAGCACAGAAGACAGGTGAGCAGTGTTCCTGGCAGCAGACGGGAGTGAAAATGAAATCCAAGCTGCCAACTCGCACCTCTCCTTCAGTTTAACAAGTATATTATTGTCGAATTTGTATCTACGGACATGCCAGTTACGGTTCAAAGCCCTTTCTGTTTTAGCCACAACTCAGTCAGTGAGAATTGGCAGGGAAGGATTTTAAAAAAAGAATACTTGGGGCTTCCCTGGTGGCGCAGTGGTTGAGAGTCCGCCTGCTGATGCAGGGGACACGGGTTCATGCCCCAGTCCGGGAAGATCCCACATGCCGCGGAGCGACTGGGCCCGTGAGCCGTGGCTGCTGAGCCTGCGCGTCTGGAGCCTGTGCTCTGCAACGGGAGAGGCCACAACAGTGAGAGGCCCGCGTATCGCAAAAAAAAAAAAAGAATACTTTTCAGTCATTTTTCTCCAAACTGAATCTTAAGTTACTGTGACTGCGTGTGAGGACCGGTCAGGGGAGTCCCCAGAGGTTTTTCTCGGGTCAGTGAAGAGGGCATTTTGCCCCACTTCCATTCTCTGGTCTTTAACTGGTACCATCTTCAAACAGAATTTTTTCCCTGGAATTGTTTAAAATTTCAAATATCAAACCCAGCCTCCGGGGAATCCTGGCTGAGGGCATAGAATCCTTGCTGAGCCAAAGGAAAAAAAGAAATGATTCTGAATGAAGGAACTTATTTCCTTGAAGAGATGCTACTGTTAAGACCCACAGATGGATGAGGGGTCAAAGAAACAAGAGATTTATTGTAAGAAATAAGAAAAGGAAGGGAACTCTGTCATTCTTGCATATGCTTAGTGTTGGGTGCTACTCTAAAAACTTATACTTATTAATTCATTTAAACATCGCAACAACCTGAGTGGTCAAATGCCATGATTATCATCCTCTTTTACAGATGAGGAAACTGAGTCACTAAGTTAAATAAATCACTCAAAATCAAAACCGTGGGGCTTCCCTGGTGGCGCAGTGGTTGGGAGTCCGCCTGCCGATGCAGGGGACACGGGTTCATGCCCCGGTCCGGGAAGATCCCACATGCCGCGGAGCGGCTGGGCCCGTGAACCATGGCCGCTGAGCCTGTGCGTCCGGAGCCTGTGCTCCGCAACGGGAGAGGCCACAACAGTGAGAGGTCCGCGCACCGCAAAAAAAAAAAAAAAAAAAAAAAATCAAAAACGTTGGTAGAGCTCTGGTTGAATGCAAGCAGTTTGGACCAAGAGGCTGTGTTGTTGACCACCATGCCACATGGCCTCTTGGTGCTTGCTTTGCTTCAAGGGACACTTATGAAGACAATTTCACACACCTGAACAGAGGAAGAGCTTAATGAAGGTATAAGCAATGTGTTATGGGTTCATACAAGAAGAAGCTGGAGAGGGTGGAAAATTAGAGACCACTTCACAGAATGGGTAGCTTTAGACCGGATCTTGGGAAGTAGGTAGGATTTTGAAGGGTTACAAACAAGAGGAGAGGCTTTTAGATAGTTCCCTCTCTTGAGCTCAGTTATGCAACTTCTTTTTGGACATTCCAAATTTGGCCATTCACTGTGATTTCAACTCAGCATATCTGAAACTGAACTCAATAGTTTTCCTCTCCCTCCCAACCTGTTTCTCTTGTACTCTGCTTTCAATGGTGGTCCCTCCGTTCCCTCAACCACCCAACTTAGGAATCCACCTTGATTCACCTCCTCAATATCTCATCAACAATTTTCCTGTGTCTCACAATTGTATTTTGACAAGAAACCCAATTTATCAGGAGGGTTTGGCCTAAAGGACACACAGGAGAGTCTTTGGGAAATTTTTCACAGGAAATACCCTGAAGCTAGGCCATGGAGAGCACACGTAGGAACAATTCAAGAAACTTGGTTCGTTAGACTTGCACTAATTTGTTCGTTAACTTGCACTGACTGCTGCAAAATGAACCCATCTCCTTGGGTCTCAAACTCCTCTTCTGTAAAATTGTAGGAGAAACAATAAAGAATAAAAGTTGGTGGACTAAATTATTTATAAATTCCCTTTTAGTTTAAGCATTCTTTGCTTTCTGACCAGTCGCTTGCAGACTTAAGAATTTATAATAGATCCCATTTTGTCTTCATCAAGTTTTTTTAAAATTAATTTTTATTGGAGTATAGCTGCTTTACAATGTTGTGTTATTTTCTGCTGTACAGCAAAGTGAATCAGTTATATGTATACATATATCCCCTCTTTTTTAGATTTCCTTCCCATTTAGGTCACCACAGAGCACTGAGTAGAGGTCCCTGTGCTATACAGTAGGTTCTCATTAGTTATCTATTTTATACATAGTAGTGTATATACATCAATCCAAATCTCCCAATTCATCCCTCCCCCTCTTCCCCCTTTGGTATCCATAAGTTTGTTCTCTACATCTGTGTCTCTATTTCTGCTTTGCAAATAAATTCATCTGTACCATTTTTCTAGATTCCACATATAAGCAATATTATATGATATATGTTTTCTACATCAAGTTTTAATTAATCCTCTTCCCATCCTTCATAAATTCTGAAGCAAGAAAAAGCTTGATGCACCTATGAATTCTGTTTCCTACAAGGTCAGAAGGCCCAGTGAATCACCTCACTTAGGTCTTCCTGTCCCCATCCTAGCTGTGAAGGTTAGTCCATTGGTTCCTCTATCCTAGATAAGAGGGCAGATCTAAGAGGCCTGAACAACACTTCCTTTTCTATAAACCACACTCTGATTCCTAACTGGGTCTCTCAGAATGAAGATTTCTCCCAAGAAGGGGCATCCCTTGACCTGTCTTATCAAGCCAGTCATATGGCAAAGAAAAAGAGAGAAAAATTCATATGAGAAAGAGAGAGAAAAGTCTAAGACAGAACAAGAAAATGAGCATCATACATTCCTCAAATTTGAAACAAATCACAAAATAAAAATGTACCCAAATGCAATAAGAAGTTGATTTTTCCATCCTCAAATGCCACTCCTTCCCCCTCCCCCAAGATCACAGCTCAAGACTGTCTTTGACAAACAAAGAAACTCTCCTTTGGAGTAAAATGAGGCAGAAGAAACCTTGAGCTCTTCTTAGAAGTCAAATCGTGTCACAACTGCACAGTCTGTCAAATAAAATGTAGGTGTTCAGTCGATAACTGTCAGGTGAAGAGTGAATACATTAACATTGTAATGTTCTTCTCAACACTACAGTTAGTAGTGTATCCAGTATCCAGTATCCAGTTCAAGCCATCATAAATATTTGATGACCAAATAAAGCAAAGTTTCTTTCTTTTTTTTTTCAACCATGTGGCTTTTGGTTCTCTGCTAATTCTGTTTTTATTTTTGTTTTAGAAATTTGTCAATTGAAAACATACTGTTATCATTCCATTCATTTCATGGAAGAGGAAACTGAGGTTCAGAGGTTGTCTAGGCACTGATGACAAGTAATAAGCTGTGAGGGGAGTCAGGATTCAAATCTGTTTCTATCTGACTTCCAACCTGGTACTTTTCCATCTCACTGTGTGTTGACAGGCAGAGATGTGAGCAAAACTTAAGACAAATCGGTTCAAGTTTTATCATCCTCCTACCCTCTAGCTTGCTGCGAAAGTAGAACTTTACTTTCCTCTTTGCCTGTTCAAATATGCCTCTTAGAAGCTGCATCAAGAGGGAGATAGTGTTTCTTGAAGGAGTATCCTTGTCCCATGTCTACAAATGATGACATTACTGCAAGGCTAATATTGCATTACTATGGATTATTTTTTTTTTTTACTTAAACGAAACTAAGGAGTGTTTCAGCTGGGACTCCTTCCTCCTAAGAATCCATCTTAAGATGCTGAACCTGCTATCATGTATATCTTGTTCTTCTCTTTCATTACAAAAAAGAGTAGGGACAAAACAGCCTTCTTTCCAGGGGTGCAGGATGATGGGGAGAGGCTGATAGTTTTTTCCTTTTGCTCTTTCCTATCACTGTCAGTGTAATCCAATCTATTCCACTTGTGGTTTAACGAAGTTTTTATACCCCTGTTGATTCTTGTGGAGACCACTGGTCTCTCCAAAAGACTTGTGCCCAAACTGCAAAGACCTCAAAGGCCTAAGTCAAACTCTTAGAGATATCAGCATTAGCTGGCCTATCTAGACCTTAGCTTAACTGAATGTAGGCAGACACTAAATCTTGGGGAAAAAAAGAGGGAATGTTTATACACTGTAAAGGTTTTAGTCTTTCAAAAGACTGCCCATACACTTGTAATTTCTAAGTTTCTGCTCTTTAAAGATAGTTTCTGTGATATTTCAATTTCTGTATCTCGTCAAGGTAAAATATTAGTAACACTACTGCTTGGATAGTACAGGTACTCATCAATTCATACTGATACATATTACATTGGTACACACTCACCTATGCCCACGTACGAGTACACACACACACACAGAGCAGCTCCTCTTCCACCCCTTTCCACTTTAGAATTGTTAGAGAGGAAGTCTTACTCCTACAACCTGATGTTTCCTCGCACATGAATTAACATCCACTAGTGTGATTCCCCTGCCTCTTGCTGACACTTCACTCCCTCCTCCTCTGAGTGGGAGGGGCAGTGCTTGTTCTGTTAATGAGTTTGAGAAGAACCAGGTATGTGTAGGTACACCTCTTCCATTCCTGTTATCTCTCTGGGAACACCCTGCTCTGAACCATGTGATAAGTTTACCTGTAAAGTCTCCCCTCCTGTGGGTGAAACTTTTCCCAACCCTGTCTTAGGTGGATGGTAAGCCTGTCTCATTCTGAAGCTTAGTATCAGAAGCCCATGGTGGCAACTCATCCAAGCCACTGACCTACCTTTAACAATGCTACTACCTTGCTCACAGTTCGCTGGATTCCTTTTGCTCTCTCAATGGGCTCAGGACACAGGCAGGGGAAACAGGGGAATTATGTGTGTATTTATAACAACCCTCAACAGTTACAACTACAGTCGCCCTCACTATCCACGGGGAATAGGTTCCAGGAACTGCAGCAGATACAAAAGCCTGCAGATGCTCAAGAGCCATAGTCGGTCCTCCGTATACACGATTCCGCATCTGCGGATCCAGGCAACCCCACATGGTGTAGTGCTGTATGCATTTATTGAAAAATATCTGCGTATAAGTGGACCTGCGCGGTTCAAACCTGTGTTCAAGGGTCAGCTGTACTTCCATTTTCTAACCTACGAGCAGACACTGGCTAAAGGAAGGGAACAAACACAGACTATATTGATGGAACACAAAAGCTCTCCCTAGATACCAGCTCTCAAATATCCCTTCCATTATATGGTGTGGGGGGGAGGGGAGGAAATCCTGACTTCCTTTCTGGACTCAGCCATGAACAGCACCATCACAGTACTGCCAAGTAAGGTACATACACCCCTGTGAACACAGCAGCACTATTCACAATAGCTAAGACATGGAAACAACCTAAATGCCTATTGACAGATGAATGGATAAAGACGATGTGGTACATATATACAATGCAATACTACTCAGCCATAAAAAAGAACGAAATAATGCCATTTGCAGTGACATGAATAGACCTAGAGATTATCATACTAAGTGAAGTAAGTCAGAAAGAGAAAGACAAATACCATACCTACCACTTATATGTGAAATCTAAAATATGGCACAAATGAACCTATCTATGAAACAGAGACAAAATCAGGGACATAGAGAATAGACTGGTGGTTGCCAGGAAGGACAAGGGTGGGAGAGGGTAGGATTGGGAGTTTGGGATTAGCAGATACAAACTGGTATATACAGAATGCATAAACAACAAGGTCCTACTGCATATAGCACAGGGAACCATATTCAATATCCTGTGATAAACCATAATGGAAAAGAATATGAAAAAGAATGCATATATATGTATAACTGAGTCACTTTGCTGTATAGCAGTAATTAACACAACATTGTAATTCAACTATACTTCAATAAAAAATAAATTAAAAAAGAAGACACTTCCACACTCCCCTCGTGAGCATAGAGGTCCTCTTCTGACCCATTTTATAGATTCGGCACCTCTCTGGGCTGCACCTCCCACACCTATGCAGTGGGGATAATAGATAATAGAGCTACCCGGCTCATAGGGTTACTGGAGGATAAAAGAAGACAACAGATGGAAAGAACTCAGTTTCTGACATTCCAGAGGTCTCAATAGAGTTTATCTAGATTTGTTACTTCTTTGTTTTGTTTTTACTTCATGTTGTTAGTTTTGACAATGAGGCCCAGGAAGGTTATGCATCTTCACACAAACACTCGTTTCACAATTCGGCATCTGTTTGCTTTGACGTCTCACCCATCTTTCATCTTGCTGTTAGTGAAATGCCAAATTAGCCTAAGTGGGCAGGTCTCCTTTTTATGTGAACTGAGTTAGAGTCCTAATCATTTTTTTTCAAAGTGATCACCTTTAATCAAGAGAGACAAGACCTCTGTGTGCAAAAGAGTCCTCGCTCAGTCCTGCATTGATTGGTAAAGGTGTTCATGGCATCAGCCTATAATTAATTACACTGCCCTCAGAGGTCAGCGTTTCCATTATCGCTGGCTCTATCACGGATGTGCCTAACGTGAGGGAGGCAAGGAGCAAGGGAAGGGCCTAATGTGCCCTTCAAGACAGTTACAGTCCTGTGAGACTCATGGGAGCCACAGTTGCAGTAGGAGCAGATCAGGTCAGGAGGAAGCAGTGATTTTAAGAGCATGATAACAAAAAAACAAACAACCCAATCCAAAAATGGGCAGAAGACCTACATTTCTCCAAAGAAGATATACAGATTGCCAACAAGCACATGAAATGATGCTCAACATCATTAATCATTAGAGAAATGCAAATCAAAACTACAATGAGATATCATCTCACACTGGTCAGAATGGCCATCATCAAAAAATCTAGAAACAATAAATGCTGGAGAGGGTGTGGAGAAAAGGGAACCCTCTTGCACTGTTGGTGGGAATGTAAATTGATACAGCCACTATGGAAAATATGGAGGTTCCTTAGAAGCTAAAAATAGAACTACCATACAACCCAGCAATCCCACTACTGGGCATAAAACCTGAGAAAACCATAATTCAAAAAGAGTCATGTACCAAAATGTTCATTGCAGCTCTATTTACAATAGCCAGGACATGGAAGCAACCTAAGTGTCCATCATCGGATGAATGGATAAAGAAGATGTGGCACATATATACAATGGAATATTACTCAGCCATAAAAAGAAACGAAATTGAGATATTTGTAGTGAGGTGGATAGACCTAGAGTCTGTCATACAGAGTGAAGTAAGTCAGAAAGAGAAAAACAAATACCGTATGCTAACACATATATATGGAATCTAAGAAGGAAAAAAAAGGTCCTGAAGAACCTAGGGGTAAGACAGGAATAAAGACACGGACCTACTAGAGAATGGACTTGAGGATATGGGGAGGGGGAAGGGTAAGCTGTGACAAAGTGAGAGAGAGGCATGGACATATATACACTACCAAACGTAAAATAGACAGCTAGTGGGAAGCAGCCGCATAGCACAGGGAGATCAGCTCGGTGCTTTGTGACCACCTAGAGGGGTGGGATAGGGAGGGTGAGAGGGAGGGTGAGAGGGAGGGAGACGCAGAGGGAAGAGATATGGGAACATATGTATATGTGTAACTGATTCACTTTGTTATGAAGCAGAAACTAACACACCATTGTAAAGCAATTATACTCCAATAAAGATGTTAAAAAAAAGCGTGCAATCAATTAAAAAACAAGAGCGTGATAGTTCAGAGTGCTGGGGCACTGAGCAGAAAGGGTACTGGCCTCTAAGTCAGGAGTTCTGGATTCGAGTCACCTATCTGCCTCTAAGTAGCTAGATGAATGCTGACAACAGAAGGGAACTAGCATTATTGAATGCTTACTCTGCCAGACTGCTAAGTACATGATTTTATTTCACCTCTTTAAAATCACCATGAGAGAGACATTATTCCTCTCCAATTTACAAAGAGTAAAAGTTAAGCTCAGACTAGCAAATAGTTACTCAAGGGCACACAGCTAGTAGATTACAAATATGGGATTCAAACTCTAGAGACTGACTTGTTGCCCTGCATCCTTCTGTCTCCAAGATACCATGCTTCTGAACTGCAAGATGAAGGATGCCTCTGCATCACAGACCGTTCACGTGTTGCTCATCAGCCAGGGAGAAGCTCTGTGCCATTTCCTCCATGATGCTGCTTCTGACCTCAGCTAGATGTTATATCTCTTTATCCTTTACACGCCAGGGTTATGGTCAGTGAGTGGAATCTTGTCATCACCTATGCCTCAAATATACTAGCCCTTTTAAAGGCATTTTGCTTGTGCCTATAATGGACATAAATTATTAGGTCTTCCCAAAATGTCTCCCTTCCACTGCGAACAGCAATTTCTTTTCCTGGAGCTTCTCCTCCTGCAATTCCAGCCATGGTGTTCAAGTGGGTACCACTGTCTTCTTATAAACCCTATCTCCCTGATTACACCAAGTTCAAACCAGTCCATCATGATACCACATCTCTCATCCTTTCTCCACTCTCAGTGGATTGGTCCAGACATGAAACAAACAAAGGAGAGACTCTGAAAAAGTGGAAACAGCAAGATTAAAAATGTAGAACTCATCAGTGGCTCTGTCCTATACCAAGTGGAGAAAGCAGTGTGTGTTGGAACAGACTGAAGCAGAGATACAAGACCAAGGCAAAGGGCATCCAGGTGGTGCTCAAAACCTCCATGTCCCATTTAGCTGCATGTCTACACTGCCTGCCATTCTGAAGTCCAGCTGATACCAGGGTACCCTTGCAACAAATTCTACTTTTTGTCTTCCTAATTTCAGCATACTGGTAACTAAAATATCCTAATTTAATATCTATCCACCCACCTTGTGGCATATACATATATATATATATATATATACACACATACATACATACAGAGAGAGAGAGAGAGAGAGAGAGAGAGAGAGAGAGTCAATCCTCATTATTCACAGATTTCATAGTTACAAATTTGTCTACTTGCTAAAATTATTTGCAACCCAAAATCAATGCTCATGGCACTTTTGCTGTCACTGGCAAACGTGTAGAGAGACGAAATACGTTTCCAACATGCATGTTCTCAGCTGAGGTTGAACAAGGCATTGGTCTGCCTTCTTGTTTCAGCTCATACTGTAAGACTGTGTCCTTTTCACAGTCTATTTAGTGCTACCTTTTTATATTTTATTGGGAATTTTGCTCTTTAAAATGGCCCCCAAGCATAGTGCTGTGGTGCTGAAGTGCTGTCTAGTGTCCTAAGTACAAGAAGGCTATAATGCACCATATGGAGGAAATAGGTGTGTTAGATAAACTCATGCAGACATGAGTTATGGTGCTGTTGGCTATGAGTTCAATGTTAATGAATCAACCATATATATTAAACAAGGTGTCTTTAAGCAGAAACAAAAACAAAGTTATGTTCTGATTGGTTAATGGAAATCCTGTGACCAGAGGTTTGCAGGAACCTAACTAACCCTGTATTTCCTCTAGGAGCAGTGGATCAGTATTTGCTAATTCAGTGTTTACAGTGACTTACAGAATATAACTACTGTGACTAACAAGAATCAACTGTGGATATAAATACATACACACATATATTGTGTGTATATATCATATGTAGCGTATATAATACGAATATATGAGTGTATGTGTTTATATATATAACTACTATGAAAAATGAGAATCAACTATAGATAGAAATACAGGCGCACATATATCATACGTTATGCATATCATATATAGTATACATAATATGTATATATGTATGTATGTGTGTGTATACATCTAGCATAACTACTGTGAATAATGAGAATCAACTGTGTATGTACATGTCAATTCTTATTATTCATACACACATATGTATGTGTGTCTATAAAGAAAACTACCATTAATATGTATATATACATATATATGTATATATATATATGTGTGTGTGAGAGAGGGAGAGAGAGAGATTTATTATATTTTCCAAAAATCCTTTGATGGGCTGGGACAATTTCATACATATTCTTGACCCGTTTTCTCACCAGTACCCTGCTTTACTCTTACTACTGAGTAAATAAATGTCTGCTGAATGAAAAGCTGTTGATTATCTCACCTACCTAATCAGATACTGATTATCAAGCACCTACTGCATCACCTTAGACCATGTCTTATGACTCATCTGCACAGAAATCCCGCAGGAGCAATCATAGCCACTCCCAGTGAAAGGACAGCTGCTTATCCTGGGTGATCCTGGGTGTGCCCATTGTCAGGGGCGTGATGACTGAGGCTATGTGAACCCTGGTCTCTACACCAAACTGTAGGTTTGGAGAGTAACTTCAGGAGGAAGAGATGAAGTAGAAGCATGGACTCTGGTGGTCTAAATACATGAATTCAGTTCTCGGCTGCATACTCATCAGCTGTGAGCCTTTGGCTGGTCACTTAATATTTGTTCCATAAAATATTCCTCTTGCTATGAGACGGTGCTCTAGACAAACCCTTGACCAGCAGCCCTCTAAGATGTGTGCCAGTGGGGATGTCCCTGAAGTCACACACAGGATGGGTTTCTAGAGAATAACACTTTGCTCAGTGAGGTTTTAGCAAGTGTGACATTGTCAAGATTTAAAATATGCCTGCCTGTTTAGATTTTCCCTCTTGTGCTTCTGAACCATATCACTATAGGAAGACCACGTCTAAAGAAGCTATGCTCCTCTGACTTGTGCCTCCCAAAAGATATATGGAACAGAGCTGATCTGACCAACACTCAGAACTTAAGCTCCAAGCAGAGCCATTTGTGAATCCCTGAGTGAGAAATACCTGCTTATTATTAAATGTCACTGCATTTTACAGTGGACTTATGTAGCATTAATATAATGATTATTGACTAATACAAGAGGGATAATAGAAATCTCAGAATGAGATTAAATTAGAAACAGAGGAATGAAAATCTTTGGAGAAATTACAAGTGGGTATTAGTCAGGGTTTTCTAGAGAAACAGAAACAATGGTGTACATATATATGAAGGAATTGGCTCATGTGATATTAGAGGCTGACAAGTCCCAATATCTGCCACTGGTGAGCTGGAGACCCAGGAGAGCTGGTGGTGTAGTTTCAGCCTGAAGGCCAGCAGGTTCAAGACCCACAAAGAGTCAATGTTTCAGTTCAAGTCTGAAGGGGAAAAATAATGATGTCCCAGTTCAAAGGCAGTCAGGCAGGAGGAGGTTACTCTTACTCAGGAAATACTCTGCTTTTCTGTTCTATTCAGGCCTTCAACTGATTGCATGAGGCCCACCTACATTAGGAAGGGCAATCTGCTTTACTCATGTTACTACATGGTCCAGTCAAGTTGACACATAAAATTAACCATTACAATGTGCAACAAAGTTCCCAAAGTAAAGAATAAGACAGAATATTGAAAAAAAACTCATATAATACCAAACAAGATAGAAAAGAGAAGCCCTCAACTCAACATATATATTGAAACTGAGCACTTAAAGGACAAGGAAAAAATATATAAACGCTTACAGAGAAAAATGGCACGCCAAGTAAAAAGAGATAACAATTGGCTTTTGGGAGTTTGGGACTGACATAAACAAACTACTATATTTAAAACAGATAACCAGGGCTTCCCTGGTGGCTCAGTGGTTGAGAGTCCGCCTGCCGATGCAGGGGACATGGGTTTGTGCCCTGGTCCAGGAAGATCCCACACGCCGTGGAGCGGCTGGGCCCGTGAGCCATGGCCGCTGAGCCTGCGCGTCCGGAGCCTGTGCTCCGCAATGGGAGAGGCCACAGTGAGAGGCCTGCGTACCGCAAAAAAAACCCCAAAAAACAACAACAAAAAAAACCAGATAACCAATAAGGACCTACTGTATAGCACAGGGAACTCTGTTTAATATTCTGTAACAACCTAAATGGGAAAAAAATTTGAAAAAGAATAGATACATATATATGTATGACTGAGTCATTTTGCTGTACACCTGAAACTAACACAACATTGTTAATCAACTATACTCCAGTATAAAATAAAAAATTTTTTAAATAAATAAGGACCCTCTTCAAGAAAAAAAACAAGCAATATAGCCTAGTCAAATTCAGCTGGACCAATCACTAGCAACATATCATTGGGCAAGTTACTTAACTTCTCTATGCCTTCGTTTCCTTGTCTATAAAAAGGGCTAATAATGGTAATACCCACTTTTATGAGGGTCTTTATGAACAGTAAATGGATTAATAGACATTGAGTACCTAGAATAAGATGAGGCACATTGGAAGTGATATGCAAGTGTTTACTACTATTATTTAGGTAAAAATTGTAAAATTAGCACCAGATGCTGGAAGACAATGACATAATATTTTAAAGTGCTGCATCATGGGAATTTTGGATTTATATTTTATATTTCACTAAACTAAAAGTTAAAATTAATATAAAATGTATTCTTGGATGTTTAAGTTCTCACAATATTTACCTTTAAAAAGCCCTTTATGAAAATATTCATGGACGAAGAAATATGGCAGGAAAGGAATCAGAGAAATATGGGACCAAGTGGTAGGACTAATGGGACTCAATAAAAGTTGATGTTGTTTAAATAAATAGTAACCAAAAATACAAGGAAAGGAAAAGCATACTTGTGACATACAGAGCAAAACTTTTTTTTTTTTTTTTTTGTGGTACACGGGCCTCTCACTGTTGCGGCCTCTCCTGTTGTGGAGCACAGACTCCGGACGCGCAGGCTCAGCAGCCATGGCTCACGGGCCCAGCCGCTCCGCGGCACGTGGGATCTTCCCAGACTGGGGCACAAACCCGTGTCCCCTGCATCGGCAGGCGGACTCTCAACCACTGTGCCACTAGGGAAGCCCCCAGAGCAAAACTTTTTGATTAAATCGTATTGGTAGGGTACATGGCTAGGTAGGTATACACCATGAGAAATGAAATCAAATGTTCATGCAAAAATGTGCACAAGTGTTCATAGCTGCATTATTCTTAATAGCCAAAAAGTAGAAATAACTCAAATGTCCACCAACCAATGAATGGATAAGTAAAATGTGGTGTCCATATAACGGAATATAATTCAGTAATAAAAAGTAATGAAGTGCTGATAGTTTCCACAATGTGGATGAACCTTGAAAGCATTGTGCTAAGTGAAAGGAGCAAGTCACAAAAGGCCACATATTTTATGATTCAGTTTATATGAAATGTTCAAAATAGGCAAATCTATAGCGTCAGAGAGTAGGTAAGTGATGTCTAGGGCTCAGGGGAGGAACATAGGGAGTGACTACTAATGGGTGCAAGGCTTCTTTTTAGGTTAATGAACATATTCTAAAATAGATCCTGGCAATGGTGGCACAACTGTGAATAGACAAACTATCAAACTGTACACTTTAAATAGGTAAAGTGTATGATACATAAATTACATCTCAAAAAAGAAAAAGAGAAAAGTTTGAGCAACTTTAAACAAAAATGCTTCAAGCATATCATAAAAATAATTCTAGGCAATAATCATTTCAAAAAGGTCATCAAAATGAATAAAATATTAATTTCAGAGTGAATATAAAAGAATTTTACATTTTAAAGGTCAAAACTAAGACCAAAACTTTTATATATTAGATGAGAAACTTATAAAAACAATCCCTGAGAATGACCTTAATATACCTTTCTCAGCCTTGGACAGAATAGGAGGTGAAAAGAAGAGAATGACAAAGAAGATTTAATTTTTAAACAATATGATAAAATTAATAAGATATGTATACAATTATATTGACATCAAACAGAAAACACACCTTTGTAAGCATTTGTGTGATGTTTATAGAATTTAATTATATAGTAGAAATTGTAGAGCCCATAGTCTCTGCATTGCATTAAAGCTAGAAATTAATCACAAAGTGTAATCAAAACAATGTGAAAAAACCATTTGGAAATTAAACAACATTCTATTAAATAAGGACTGGTTCAAAGAAGAAATAAAAAGTGTAATTACATGCTATTTAGAAAATAGCAAAAATGAGAAAAACGTTTATCGAAACCGATGGGAAAAGGTTACACTTTACCTAAAGTCAAATCCCTAAAAGCTTTCATTATTAAATAGAAAATAATGTCATTAGAATCACTAAGCATTCAATCTTAAAAAAGCTAACTAAAATAACACTAAAACCAACATCAAGAAAAGAGGAAATGATAATGTTAAAAGCAGATACTTGTGAATTACAAGTAAATAGAATTCTTAATTAAACTTTGGAAGTAATTCCTGGATTCTAATAATGAGAATGGGACTAACACATGATGTCCAGAAAGACTTCTCAGAACAGCATATAAAATGCTGGATAAAATATGGGCCTTGAGTTTTTAAACACATGGTTCAGCTGGCTAGAAGAAATAAAAATCTTGAAAGGCCAAAAAAATTAAATAAATAAAAAATGTAGAGAGATAAGTGAGCCTTGTAGCACCATTTGCCCTCAGCAATTTTGTCATCCCCTGGTGGCCTGGAGTGTGAGTTTTAAAGGATTCCACGTGTGATGGGGACTAGACATGTAATCAGAAGTCAAAACCTAGAACACACAGATGGAAGACCCTTGCACACATCCAAACCCCTCTAAGAGCAATGCCATCCTTGATAAACTAAACACACGCACACACACACACACCCCCTCAGAGACAGACAGACCAATATGGATTCTGGTCTCTCTTGAACTTGACTCAGGCTTATGTGAAAAATAAGAAATAAAAACAAAAGCAAAAGGCAAGATTTCACCCAGGGAATCCTTGACACCAAGTTTATACTCACATGAGTTTTAACTACCTTGACCATTGCCCTCAAAAATAAAAAAATATATATAATGTAAAGTGTCCTGGAATAAGAACCCTCCCTAAGCCACTGGCAGTAGCAAATGTATTTCTCTCTGGAGAAATGTACCTTAAATTCACACCTCAAAAATTCCCACAGATAATGTTTCACAAACATCATCTTATAATCATCAATCATAGGAGCTATGGGAAAAATTAAGCCACGACAATGTGAGGCAGCAGAAACAACTAATCATACTCACAATGGCTGTAGATATGGGAGTTAGCAGATAGACAATATATAACTGAATATATAATTTCTTTAAAACCAAAGGAATTAAAGTGATTTACAGTTCAATATAATCCCTTTTAAAATCCCAATAACATTTTTTTAAAAAAAACAGAAAAATCTTTCCTAAAATTCATATGAATCTTGGGGGACCCTGAATACCCAAACAAAATCTTGAAAAGGAAGAATAAAGTTGGAGGACTTACACTTCCTGATTTCCTTACTGCAAAGCTACCAAATCCAGCAGTAAAATTCAAAGAATTATTCACAATGACCAAATACAACATCTAAGAAATGCAAAGATCACTTATAAGGAGATCTATTAATGCAACATTTCATATGAATATACTTAAGGAGAAGAGAGGTGTAACAACTCTAACAGAGGAGGAAAAAACAGTCAGTAACTTTCAAAGTACATTCTATAAACCTCCCAAATTTGTTTTTTGGGGGGAAATAGAAATGGAAGATTTTTTTTCACATATTAAGACTTTGAATCTGAAACTACTAACATTATCTTTAACCATGAAAAACTAACAAGAATTCCTATTAAAACCATAGGCAAAAGCAAGCAAGCAAACAAGATGCTCGTTGTCATCGTTATCATTTGCCATTGTTCCGAAAATTCTCAGCAATGCAATTAACATGAAACACGAAGAAGAGATATGATTATCGAAAAGATGACAAAGTTATCACTTTGTACAATAATGCAATTATATTCTTACAAAGCTCCAGAGAATGAATTTTTAAAACTTCTTTCAAGTTCGTTTTGTAAAATAGCTTCACTGAAGGTATTAAGATCTGTATTTTTCATATATATCAATGATAATCCGTGAGAGATTGACAAAAAAGACATTTTACCATGGTAACCAAAACATAAAATTCTGAGGACAAAAAAACTTCTTGAAGAATAAGTAGGGTCTATGGGATACACTCCAAAATTTGTTGAAAAATAACAATAAACATTTTTAATATACAGGCAAAAAAATTCATGTATGAAAGATTTGTACATTAATTCTTCTGGGATTAATTTATGAGCTTAATGAAACCCTCATTACAATCCTAACGGAATTTGTTTGGAACTTAATTATTGGATTCTTAAGTTCTCCTGGGGGAAAAAGCAATAATAATACAAACAAATCAGATTAATAAGAAAACTACTGAGAACTTTTTAAAAAGAGTGATTAGAGAGAATTTTCTTACAAAAAACAAACAACCGAGGCTTCCGGGAAGATGGCGGAAGAGTAAGACGAGGAGATCACCTTCCTCCCCACAGATACACCAGAAATACATCTACACGTGGAACAACTCCTATAGCACACCTACTGAACGCTGGCAGAAGACCTCAGACCTCCCAAAAGGCAAGAAACGCCCCCACATACCTGGGTACGGCAAAAGAAAAAAGAGTAAACAGAGACAAAAGAATAGGGACGGGACCCGCACCTGTGGGAAGGAGCCGTTAAGGAGGAAAGGTCTCCACACACTAGAAGCCCCTTCGCGGGCGGAGGCTGCGGGTTGCGGAGGGGGAAAGCTTCGGGGCCGCGGAGGAGAGCACAGCCACAGGGGTGCGGAGGGCAAAGCGGGGAGAGATTCCCACACAGAGAATCAGGGCCGACCGGCACTCACCTGCTCGAGAGGCTTGTCTGCTCACCCGCCGGGGCGGGCGGGGCTGGGAGCTGAGGCTTGGGCTTCAGTCGGAGCGCAGGGAGAGGACTGGGGTTGGCGGCGTGAACACAGCCTGCAGGGGTTAGTGCGCCACGGCTGGCCGGGACGGAGTCCGGGGCAAAGTCTGGAGCTGCCGAAGAGGCAAGAGACTTTTTCTTCCCTCTTTGTTTCCTGGTGCGCGAGGAGAGGGTATTAAGAGCGCTGCTTGAAGGAGCTCCAGAGACAGGCGCGAGCCGCGGCTAAAAGCGCGGAGGGACCCCCAGAGACGGGCACAAGCCGCGGCTAAAAGCGCGGACGCCAGAGACGGGCATGAGACGCTAAGGCCGCTGCTGCTGCCGCCACCAAAAAGCCTGTGTGCGAGCACCGGTCACTATCCACACCCCGCTTCCGGGGAGCCTGTGTAGCCCGCCACTGCCAGGGCCCCGGGATCCAGGGACAACTCCACGGGGAGAACGCACGCACGGCGCACCTCAGACTGGTGCAACGTCACGCCGGCGCAACGTCACGCCGGCCTCTGCAGCCGCAGGCCCGCCCCGCACTCCGTGCCCCTCCCTCCCCCCAGCCTGAGTGAGCCAGAATCCGCGAATCAGCGGCTCTTTTAACCCCCTGCTGTCTGAGCGAAGAACAGACGCCCTCCAGCGACCTACACGGAGAGGTGGGGCCAAATCCAAAGCACAGCCCCGGGGAGCTGTGAGAACAAAGAAGAGAAAGGAAAATCTCTCCCAGCAGCCTCAGAAGCAGCGGATTAAAGCTCCACAATCAACCTGATGTGCCCTGCAGCTGTGCAATACATGAATAGACAACGAGCCATCCCCAATTAAGGAGGTGGACTTTGAGAGCAAGATTTATGATCTTTTCCCCATTTCCTCTTTTTGTGAGTGTGTATGTCTATGCTTCTGTGTGAGATTTTGTCTGTATAGCTTTGCTTCCACCATTTGTCCTAGGGTTCTACCATCCGGTTTTTTTTGTTTTTTTGTTTTTTTAATTTTCTTCTTAATATTTTTTATTTTAATTATTTTATTTTATTTTATCTTCCTTCTTTCTTTCTTTCTTTCCTTCCTTCCCTCCTTTAGACAATGAATCATCCCAAATTGAGGAGGTGGACTTTGAGAGCAAGATTTATGATTTTTTCCCCTTTTCCTCTTTTTGTGAGTGTGTATCTGTATGCTTCTGTGTGAGATTTTGTCTGTATAGCCTGGCTTCCACAATTTGTCCTAGGGTTCTATCCGTCCATTTTTTGTTGTTGTTGTTGTTTTGTTGTTTTTTTAAAAATATTTTTTCTTTTTTTCTCTTAATAGTTATTTTTTTATTTCAATAACTTTATTATATTTTATCTTACTTTATTTCATTTTACTTTATCTTCTTTCTTTCTTTTTTCCTTCCTTTACTCCTTCCTTCCTTCCTCCCTCCCTCCCTCCCTCCCTCCTTTCTTTCTTTCTTTCTTTCTTTCTACTTCTACTAATTCTTTCCTTCTAATTTTTCTCCCTTTTATTCTGAGCCATGTGGATGAAAGGCTTTTGGTGCTGCAGCCAGGAGTCAGTGCTGTGCCTCTGAGGTGGGAGAGCCAACTTCAGGACACTGGTCCACAAGAGACCTCCCAGCTCCACATAATATCAAATGGTGAAAACCTCCCAGAGATCTCCATCTCAACACCCGCACCCAGCTTCACTCAACGACCAGCAATATACAGTGCTGGACACCCTATGCCAAACAACTAGCAAGACAGGAACACAACCCCACCCATTAGCAGAGAGGCTGCCTAAAATCATAATAAGTCCACAGACACCCCACAACACACCACCAGACGTGGACCTGCCCACCAGAAAGACAGGACCCAGGCTCATCCACCAGAACACAGGCACTAGTCCCATTCACCAGGAAGCCTATAAAAGCCAATGAACCAACCTTAGCCACTGGGGACAGACACCAAAAACAACAGGAACTACGAACCTGCAGCCTGCAAAAAGGAGACCCCAAACACAGTAAGATAAGCAAAATGAGAAGACAGAGAAACACACAGAAGATGAAGGAGCAAGATAAAAACCCACCAGACCTAACAAATGAAGAGGGAATAGGCAGTCTACCTGAAAAAGAATCCAGAATAATGATAGTAAAGATGATCCAAAATCTTGGAAATAGAATACTCAAAATGCAAGAAACATTTAACAAGGACCTAGAAGAACTAAAAATGAAACAAGCAACGATGAACAACACAATAAATGAAATTAAAAATACTCTAGACGGGATCACTAGCAGAATAACTGTGGCAGAAGAATGGGTAAGTAACCTGGAAGATAAAATAGTGGAAATAACTACTGCAGAGCAGAATAAAGAAAAAGGAATGAAAAGAACTGAGGACAGTCTCAGAGACCTCTGGGACAACATTAAACGCACCAACATTCGAATTATAGGGGTTCCAGAAGAAGAAGAGAAAAAGAAAGGGACTGAGAAAATATTTGTAGAGATTATAGTTGAAAACTTCCCTAATATGGGAAAGGAAATAGTTAATCAAGTCCAGGAAGCACAGAGAGTCCCATACAGGATAAATCCAAGGAGAATCATGCCAAGACACATATTAATCGAACTGTCAAAAATTAAATACAAAGAAAACATATTAAAAGCAGCAAGGGAAAAACAACAAATAACACACAAGGGAATGCCCAGAAGGTTAACAGCTGATCTTTCAGCAGAAACTCTGCAAGCCAGAAGGGACTGGCAGGACATATTTAAAGTGATGAAGGAGAAAAACCTGCAACCAAGATTACTCTACCCAGCAAGGATCTCATTAAGATTTGATGGAGAAATTAAAACCTTAACAGACAAGCAAAAGCTGAGAGAGTTCAGCACCCCCAAACCAGCTTTTCAACAACTGCTAAAGGAACTTCTCTAGGCAAAAAACACAAGAGAAGGAAAAGACCACAATAACGAACCCAAAACAATTAAGAAACTGGGAATAGGAACATACATATCAATAATTACCTTAAATGTAAATGAACTAAATGCTCCCACCAAAAGACACAGATTGGCAGAATAGATATTAAAAAAAGACCCATATATTTGCTATCTACAACAGACCCACTTCAGACCTAGAGACACATGCAGACTGAAAGTAAGGGGATGGAAAAAGATATTTCATGCAAGTGGAAACCAAACGAAAGCTGGAGTAGCAATTCTCATATCAGACAAAATAGACTTTAAAATAAAGACTATTAGAAGAGACAAAGAAGGACACTACATAATGATCAAGGGATCGATCCAAGAAGATATAACAGTTGTAAATATTTATGCACCCAACATAGGAGCACCTCAATGCATAAGGCAAATACTAACAGCCATAAAAGGGGAAATCAACAGTAACACATTCATAGTAGGGGACTTTAACACCCCACTTTCACCAATGGACAGATCATCCAAAATGAAAATAAATAAGGAAACACAAGCTTTAAATGATACATTAAACAAGATGGACTTAATGGATATTTATAGGACGTTCCATCCAAAAACAACAGAATACACATTTTTCTCAAGTGCTCATGGAACATTCTCCAGGATAGATCATTTCGTGGGTCACAAATCAAGCCTTGGTAAATTTAATAAAATTGAAATTGTATGAAGTATCTTTTCTGACCATAACACTATAAGACTAGATATCAATAACAGGAAAAGATCTATAAAAAATACAAACACATGGAGGCTAAATACACTACTTAATAACGAAGTGATCACTGAAGAAATCAAAGAGGAAATAAAAAATTACCTAGAAACAAATGACAATGGAGACACGATGACCCAAAATCTATGAGATGCCGCAAAAGCAGTTCTAAGAGGGAAGTTTATAGCAATACAATCCTACCTTAACAAAGAGGAAGCATCTCGAATAAACAACCTAATCTTGCACCTAAAGCAATTAGAGAAAGAAGAACAAGAAAACCCCAAAGTTAGCAGCAGGAAAGAAATCATAAAAATCAGATCAGAAATAAATGAAAAAGAAATGAAGCAAACCATAGCAAAGATCAATAAAACTAAAAGCTGTTTCTTTGAGAAGATAAACAAAATTGATAAACCATTAACCAGACTCATCAATAAAAACAGGGAGAAGACTCAAATCAATAAAATTAGAAATGAAAAAGGAGAAGTAACAACTGACACTGCAGCAATACAAAACATTATGAGAGATTACTACAAGCAACTCTATGCCAATAAAATGGACAACCTGGAAAAAATGGACAAATTCTTAGAAATGGTCAAATTCATAGAAATGCACAACCAAAGACTGAATCAGGAAGAAACAGAAAATATGAACAGACCAATCACAAGCACTGAAATTGAAACTGTGATTAAAAATCTTCCAACAAACAAAAGCCCAGGACCAGATGTCTTCACAGGTGAATTCTATCAAACATTTAGAGAAGAACTACCACCTATCCTTCTCAAACTCTTCCAAAATATAGCAGAGGGAGGAACACTCCCCAACTCATTCTACGAGGCCACCATCACCCTGATACCAAAACCAGACAAGGATGTCACAAAGACAGAACACTACAGGTCAATATCACTGATGAACATAGATGCAAAAATCCTAAACAAAATACTAGCAAACAGAATCCAACAGCACATTAAACGGATCATACACCATGATCAAGTGGGGATTATTCCAGGAATGCAAGGATTCTTCAATATAGGCAAATCAATCAGCGTGATACACCATATTAACAAATTGAAGGAGAAAAACCATATGATCATCTCAATAGATGCAGAGAAAGCTTTTGACAAAATTCAACACCCATTTATGATAAAAACCCTGCAGAACGTAGCCATAGAGGGAACTTTCCTCAACATAATAAAGGCCATATATGACAAACCCACAGCCAACATCGTCCTCAATGATGAAAAACTGAAAGCATTTCCACTAAGATCAGGAACAAGACAAGGTTGCCCACTCTCACCACTCTTATTCAACATAGTTTTGGAAGTTTTAGCCACAGCAATCAGAGAAAAATAGGAAATAAAAGGAATCCAAATTGGAAAAGAAGAAGTAAAGCTGTCACTGTTTGCAGATGACATGATACTCTACATAGAGAATCCTAAAGATGCTACCAGAAAACTACTAGAGCTAATCAATGAATTTGGTAAAGTAGCAGGATACAAAACTAATGCACAGAAATCTCTGGCATTCCTATACACTAAAGATGAAAAATCTGAAAGTGAAATCAAGAAAACACTCCCATTTACCATTGCAACAAAAAGAATAAAATATCTAGGAATAAACCTACCTAAGGAGACAAAAGACCTGTATGCAGAAAATTATAAGACACTGATGAAAGAAATTAAAGATGATACAAATAGATGGAGAGTTATACCATGTTCTTGGATTGGAAGAATCAACATTGTGAAAATGATTCTACTACCCAAAGCAATCTACAGATTCAATGCAATCCCTTACAAACTACCACTAGCATTTTTCACAGAACTAGAACAAAAAAGTTCACAATTTCTATGGAAACACAAAAGACCCCGAATAGCCAAAACAATCTTGAGAAGGAAAAAGGGAGCTGGAGGAATCAGGTTCCCTGACTTCAGACTTATACTACAAAGCTACAGTATTCAAGAAAGTATGGTACTGGCACAAAAACAGAAAGATAGATCAATGGAACAGGATAGAAAGCCCAGAGATAAACCCACACACATATGGTCACCTTATCTTTGATAAAGGAGGCAGGAATGTACAGTGGAGAAAGGATAGCCTCTTCAATAAGTGGTGCTGGGTAAACTGGACAGGTACATGTAAAAGTATGAGATTAGATCACTCCCTAATGGATTAAAGACCTAAATGTAAGGCCAGAAACTATCAAACTCTTAGAGGAAAACATAGGCAGAACACTCTATGACATAAATCACAGCAAGATACTTTTTTGACCCACCTCCTAGAGAAATGGAAATAAAAACAAAAATAAACAAATGGGACCTAATGAAATTTCAGAGCTTTTGCACAGCAAAGGAAACCATAAACAAGACCAAAAGACAACCCTCAGAATGGGAGAAAATGTTTGCAAATGAAGCAACTGACAAAGGATTAATCTTCAAAATTTATAAGCAGCTCATGCAGCTCAATAACAAAAAAACAAACAACCCAATCCAAAAATGGGCAGAAGACCTAAATAGACGTTTCTCCAAAGAAGATATACAGACTGCCAACAAACACATGAAAGAATGCTCAACATCATTAATCATTAGAGAAATGCAAATCAAAGCTACAATAAGATATAATCTCACACTGGTCAGAATGGCCATCATCAAAAAATCTAGAAACAATAAATGCTGGAGAGGGTGTGGAGAAAATGGAACCCTCTTGCACTGTTGGTGGGAATGTAAATTGATACAGCCACTATGGAGAACAGTATGGAGGTTCCTTAAAAAACTACAAATAGAACTACCATATGACTCAGCAGTCGCACTTCTGGGCATATCCCCTGAGAAAACCATAATTCAAAAAGAGTCATGTACCAAAATGTTCATTGCAGCTCTATTTACAATACCCCAGAGATGGGCACAACCTAAGTGTCCATCATCGGATGAATGGATAAAGAATATGTGGCACATATATGCAATGGAATATTACTCAGCCATAAAAAGAAACGAAATTGAGCTATTTGTAATGAGGTGGATGGACCTAGAGTCTGTCATAGAGTGAAGTAAGAGAAAGACAAATACCATATGCTAACACATATATATGGAATTTAAGGGGAAAAAATGTCATGAAGAACCTAGGGGTGAGACAGGAATATAGACACAGACCTACTCGAGAATGGACTTGAGGATATGGGGAGGGGGAAGGGTAAGCTGTGACAAAGCGAGAGAGAGGCATGGACATAAATACACTAACAGACGTAAGGTAGATAGCTAGTGGGAAGCAGCCGCATAGCACAGGGAGATCAGCTCGGTGCTTTGTGACCACCTGGAGGGGTGGGATAGGGAGGGTGGGAGGGAGGGAGATGCAAGAGAGAAGAGATATGGGAACATATGTATATGTATAACTGATTCACTTTGTTATAAAGCAGAAACTAACACACCATTGTAAAACAATTATACTCCAATAAAGATGTATAAAACAAAACAAAACAAACAAACAAAACAAACAACCATTAAAATGTGTGATAAAAGCCAAAGGAGAAATATCATTAGAGGGGGGTGGTTAAGGAAACAGGACTGGTCCTGGGGGCTTCCCTGGCGGTCTGGTGGTTGAGAGTCAGCGCTATTAATGCCCTGCCATGGCCCAGGTTTGATCCCTGGTAGGGGAACTGAGATCCTCATTGACTAGGGAAACCTCACACATCAATGAGGAAGTGAGAGATTATTCAGGATATTTTATTTTATTTTTGTTTTTTATTTTTTCTCTTCAGGATATTTTAATGGAAAGATTCACCATTGGGTTAGCCTCAACCAAGCCACTACAAACAATTCTGTGCTGATAAAGAGTTGAAAGTTTAAACAAACCCAGAAATCAGAAATCCAGGGAGGGAGAGCAGGGGAGTTTTCAACTGTCTTCAGTTAGCCAGAGCTTCTTTATCAAGCCCTGCTTCCTTCCTCACCCCTCACCCCACCCCCATCTAGCCTCTCATCAAGTCCCATGAAACTGAGCGCTATAGCCTGTCTCTAATGCCTCCCCATCTCTCCAGATCCTCTGCCACCTCACCTGCCCAGGCCACTCTCCCCTGGACCACAGCCGTTGTCTCCAGGGGTCTTCTGGTTCTGTGTCCTTCCAATCCATCCCCCATCCAGTAACAAAAGTGACCTTCATCACACGCAAATTTATTTACATTATTGCCCTTCTTACTTCCCTTTCTGGCAATCTATTGCACTTAAGATACATTCCAGAATCTGAAAACTCATGTTATCTGATCCTCACTGCCTCTCCAATCCCAAATTTGCTCATCTCCTATCCCTCATTCTTCTTCTCCGGCTACATTGCATTCATCAGTTCCTCCAAAGAAGCTTGGGAAGAAAACAGAAACAGGCAATGGAAGAAAGCGCTAAGAGAAAAAATTGATAGATTTGATTACATAAAATTTTAAACCCTCTTTACATAAAAAGTCATCACTGAAAAAAATCATCATAAGTAAGAGGTTGAGAGATGATAAACTGGAGAAGAAGGATTTGCAATAAATAACTAGACCAGGACTCAGATACACTGTTACTTAACAAGGCTTTTCAAATTAGTGAGATAAGAACAAAAATTCCGTTTGGAACCTGGGTCTGGAATATGCCCAGGAAATTCACCCAATAAATGCTTAAGACAGATAAACATGTGAAAGATTTTCTTCCTTACTTAGTCAAAGAAATGAAAGTTTGAACTACAAGCTAGAATGTTTCACCTATTGTTTTTTTAAATACGTCTTTTTCTCTTTAAAAAGGTTTCTATTGAGTTATAATTTATATACACTAAAGTATGCAAATATTCAGCATACATAGTTTATACATCCATGTAACCACACCCAGATCAAGATATAGAACAGTTACAGCCCCGGAGAAGCTTCTCTTAACCCCCGTCTAGTTAATACCTCCCTCATAAAAAGTAACCATCATTCAGACTTCCGTTTCATTAGCTTAGTTTTACCTGTTCTTCAATTGGACAAAGACAGGATTCTACAAAATGTCCTTTTCTGTATCTGGTTTGTTTTGCTCATACATAGAAAACACCTCAGTGCATCTCTTCATTCTCTTTTTGATGGACATTAGGGTTGTTCCAGTATGAATCTCGTATGAACAGATTCGCTATGATATTCTTGTATACGTTTCTGTGGACATATATATTCATTTCTCTTGGATATAAAACTTGGAGTTGGACAAGGATTGCCTGGGTCATATATTTGTCATACGTTCAGCTTTGATAGATAACGCCAGGCAGTTGTCCAAAGGTATTACACCAAGGATTGGCGCTCAGGCCTTCTATAATGAAGTTGGTGCTCTTTCCTAGAATGTGAAAACAGAATGGTCTTTCCTTCTTTTCTACCTTCCTCCCCTCCTTCCTTCCATCTTTCTCTCCCTCCCATCCTCTTTCCCTCCTTTAATCTCCCCACTCAACCTGTCCCCAACCCCATCCTCACTCTCCCCCTTCTACACCATATCAGACCACTTACAGCTAGAGATGCTTCTGGCCTGAGCAAGCCTGTAAACTAGATTCCGTGCTCCTTGCATCAGCAACTGCTTCATTAGAGGCACATTTTGCGGTCCAGCAAAGTCTCCGGCAGCCTAATGTGTCCCTTGGAGCTGCTCTTCTGCCCGTAATTACCTCCAACTTTCAGTTCACAGAAGGGCGAGCACATCTGCATCAAGAGTGATGAGAAAGCCCTTGCCCAGGGTTCTCTGCAACAAGAGTGTAAAGCAGGGAGCCAGCACGAATACACATTCAGCGGGCCATCCTTTGCTTCCTCCGACAGTCCCTCAGTATCTCCTGTCCCCTGTCTCTCTTGCCCAAGGGAGAGGAGTTAGTTTCTAACTCTGGAGCCAGTATTTATTATTTAAATGGGAGAAGAAGGAGAAAATGAGGCATGCATGGAGCATAGATTCTTAAACATAAGAATACTGAGGCATGTTGCAAAGTTAGTTGGTTCCTAATAATTAAAGGACCGAAGTCGCCAAGTGATTCCCTTTTCCAATAGACAGAAGATGCAGGTCCTTCCTTATCATATCAGTCCTCTCATTTCCAATTCAATACCACCATGTTTAACTCTCTTCAGTACCCACCCCGTGCCAGGCCATGGGAATTCAGTAGTGAGAAAAATAGACGTGGTTCCTATCGTGGTAGGTTCTACAGTCTAGTTATATATTAACAAGGCATTGCTCAATTATTTACTTAATAACTGTTTCATGTTGGGAAGAAATGTAGAGATCACGGAAGTGTAAGAGCAAATTCCAAGGGTCTTGAAGGAGGGAGAGAAGGTCAAGAAAGGCATCACCGAGGAAATGACAGCTGTGATCTACAAGATGGATGGTTGTTGGGGAGTTGAAAGGCCATGGACAAGATAACCTGGAGTGAGAGGCTGCTGTGTTGGTGGGAGACAAAGGGCCAGAACGACAATCAGGCACCAGAAATTACCAACTTCCCTGGTCGTTCCCATTAAAATACCACAGGCATGCGAAGGGTTACTCTAGTTTCCTTTGTTGGAGCAGAAAGAAGAGAAACTCCGTCTGACAATTACCATTTCTTGAGCACTTATGATGTCCCATGCATTAAAAGTATTTTCTCATTTAATCTTTACACGCATCTTTTGAACTCGGCCCTCTTATCATCCCCATTGTCCAGAAGTGGAAACTGAGGCACAGAGCAGTTAAGCAAACTTCACTAGGTCGCTCTACTAGTAATTTCAGAGCCAAGTACACAAAGAATTCCTATGTTTGGTGGAAGCAGCAGCAGCCACCAGCCCTCTTGGGCCTCCTCTCTAGTTGCAGATCTACTGTTAGCACTAGGAGTTCCCATCCAGTCTTAGTGAGGCCAAGAGGCTTCCCAGAGGCCCCTTATTTCCTGAGGCCACAGTTGTTGGTCCTGACCTTGCCCAGCCAACCTTCTAAGATATGTCCACCCAAGGAACCCAGAGAAGCCCAGGGGTGGCATGAGGAAGTCGGCAGAACAAACCTTGTACATTCAGCGCGATGTCACCAGTGTAGCAAGCATGAATTTACTCCACAAATTTCAGGTTAAAAAATACTTCAAAATGTGTTCTTTTTCTGAACTGAATGGAATCTGGCTTCTAGGGCCATTAGTGGGTAGATCATTCCTCTTTCTAAGGTCACCTGAGGGCCCAGAGGGACAGAATCAGTACCAAACAATGCTGTGGGCACCATTGTTCTTTTCTTTCCTCCGGGCTCATTCTTCCCAGCTCCCTCTACCGAGGCTTGGACCTCTCCTATTCACAGGAGTTCCAGCCCTAAAGCCCACACTTGGGGGAGAAAATGTTCATTGTCCTGTTGGGGCAAGTAGAATTCAGTCCTCCATTTGCTACATGGCAGAAAAGAAATAATATATCCCTCGGTACCTTTCTAACGAGCTTAGGGGAGAATCCAGTTATCCTGTGTGTGTGTGTGTGTGTGTGTGTGACAGAGAGAGAGAGAGAGAGAGAGAGAGAGAGAGAGAGCGAGAGAGAGCGCGAGAGAGGAGAGGATAAAAATCTAACTAGTAGAAAATGCTCCAAATAGGAAGACCAGTTGTCTCAGCATATTGAGATTTGGGGTGATTTTTATTTCTTTCTTTATACTTTTCTCTATTTTCTAAATTTTCTAAGACTGACTTGTATTGCTATCATAATCAGAATGGAAACAATAGAAGTCCTCCCTTTCTTCCGCCTTCCTTCCTCTTTCCCTCCCTCCTCCCTCCCTCCCTCCTTTCTTTTTCTTTCTTTCTCTTTCTTCCCTTCTTTCTCTCTCTCTTTCTTCCTTCCTTCCTTTCTCTTTCTTTCTCTTTCTTCCTTCCTTCCTTTCTTTCCTTCTTTCTTCCTTCCTTTCTCTTTTTCTTTCTTTCTTCCTTCCTTCCTTATTTTCTTTCTTCCTTCCTTCCTTTCTCTTTCTTTCTTTCTTCCTTTCTTCCTTCCTTCCTTTCTTTCTTCCTTCGTTTCTCTTTCTTTCTTCCTTTCTTCCTTCCTTTCTTTCTTCTTTCTTTCTTCCTCCTTTTATTCAGCTCTGTATAATTGCAGGGTGCCTTCACTGAATATGAGCTCCTGGAATTCCACTGCACTTTAAGCTGCAGTTCTGTTTCCTTCTGTTTAGCTGCCATGAACGACCACTGTTATCACCAGCTTTCCTCCTGCCTCACAGTCCAGAGAAATGGGAGCTCAGAAACCCAACCTCCTCCTCTCACAGCTGCAAATTAGATCTAAGGTTGTGGTGACTGTGACCCACGCCTGGAGTCCAGAATTGAGAGGGAATTTGTTGAGGCCACCTGGGTCTTCATTAGGCTAGGAGGAGAGAGAGGGAGACAATTGGGACAAAGGGATCTAAGATAATGCAGTGCTGGTTCTGCAATTTTGTGTGTTTTGACAAGAGTAATTTAATTCTAATTACTGACAATAATTATTTCGCAGCCCACAGTGGGAAGCTGTCAGGCTTGTAGCTATGTGGATTCCAAGGACCTCTACTTGGGCAATGCCTCTGTTGTGAAGCAGTTTGGACCCTGAGAGCTCTCTGGTATGAAAGGCTGAGGCTAGAGATGAAGTGGGGAGTGAGGAGGAGGAATTCCAGGAGGGAGAGAGCTGACGGAGACCAGGCTGATGGCCAGAGCATCCCCATCCGAACATCTGCCTGTGGAAAGAACACTGGCCTCAGGACCAGGAGGCCTAGCTCTGATGCTAACTTGCTGTGCAAATGCTGACCTCTTTAAGCCTCAGTTTTCTCATCTGTAAAATAGTGATGACATAAATGCCAACCTCACAGGCTTGTTGTCAAGATTGAATGGAAAATTCTAGAAGAGAGGGCCTTTGTTGGGTTTTGGCCTCCCAGCACTCCTTCTACTCTTTTTGTGAGTTAACTACCCTTCATCTTCCATCTGAGGAACCTCCCCCTCCCCCACCTTAGCTCACATGTCTCAGGGAGCTTTTCTCTTTCAGATCAAGTGGCCCCAAGCCAATCAGTGCACACAGCTGCAAGGCCCTCAGGTTCTCACATGAGGAATGTGTGTGTGCAGGTTGAGAGACAAAAGCCAAATGGAAATAGTACATGTACCCAAAGTGAGGTCAGTCAAGCAAACTGAAAATGTCAAGTTTTCTTTCGTTTTTCTTTAAACCTAAGATTCAAACTATATTCATTCAGTGTAGGAAAACTGATTAATTCATGCCCATCAAAAGGTCTCTTTGTGGAATGTCTTTGGTTTTCAAAAAGCATGAGTACAAATTAATTATTACTTAACAGATGCACTCTTAGATATCGCCTTCTGAAACATTCAATCCCAGGGGGAAAATAGCTACAGGGCTGCTTGGGTGTTAAAAACGATGAGATCCTAACAAATTTCCTTCTGTCTCTAACAATCTATTATCATCCTGTGGAAACTGTAAGCCTCCTGACAGGCGGAGGGGAGTATCTGAGGATCTGGGAATGTAGGTCCACAAACCTGAAACCACACTGTATTGTCAGGTGAAGGAATGGCCAAAGAGGTGACACTGCTGGGCTCTTTCCACGAGTTTTCTCAATGAGGTCTCACAAAAACCTGAGAGGTGGGAAGATTATTCACATTTTACAGATGGGAAAATTGAGGCTTGAAGAAGTGAAGTAACGTCCACGAGGTCACCCATAAGAGAGCGGTGCAGTCAGGTTGTAAGGCAGGGCTTTAGAACTTTAAAGGGGTGTACGCCCAACATCAGGCCCAGCTCCCTCGAGTAGGCTCAGAAACAGGAGTTGAAGTTTCCTGGCCCCAGGATTGTAGCTCAGTTGTTTTTTTGCCGGAGCCAATAGTTCTAGTGTTGGAACTTCTTAATTCCCCAAACTCTTAAGAGAGACAAAAGAAGCAGCTCCATGGGTGGGTTGGTTCTGCAGTGTCGTTCTGGGGTGTTCTAGGAGCCCAGACTGCTGGCCACTCCTCCAACACTTCCAAAGATTTTGAGACATCTTACTCCTCTGCTAAAAATACTTCCTGCTGAAAATATCTACTGTAGTCTCTGTTACCTGCAAATGATTCCTAATCGAGTCAAGTCCCAACCTCTCTCACCATAGAAATTGCCTTTCTTACCCGGGAACAGGAGGAAAGGAAACAGCCGGAGTGTTTGAACACTAAACAGAACTCATCCATGGGGCTTATTTTCATTTCTTTACCCAGTCGGTTCCATCTTCTTACCCTGGGATAGCTATGTCTGGAGTGAGTCTGGGGCCATTGAATCCACTTCTTTCTTTCCACTTTGCCGCAGAACTGCTCACAGAACACATCTGTTTAAGGAGCAGTGATGAACCTTCTTTCTTAGATGCCCTATAAGGGGGTAAATCAGCATTTAGGAAGGGTTTACAAAGGGTTTAGCAAAACTTTGTTCTAGCTATTCCTTCCACTGATATACCACACTAGGCTCTGGAATACGGCCTCAGAATTCATGTTGGGGGAAGTGTAAAAACTTCTGTGACCAGAGTATGAATGAGCACGTTCTGGGAACTCAAAGGCGCCTCCAGGACCACCTCCATCTTCCCCCTGCTGGAAGGCAGCATGGTTCCCTGGATCCCCCAGGTCTAGTGTAAGCATTTCACATTTATACCAGTTTTCCATAATACTATGAGACCATGGACATGTATTTAACCATTTGGTGTTATTGTTGCAATGACTGGAAAGTTAGGATTAAAATGGCACCTATGTACTCCATAAAGATGTTGTAAGAATTAAATGAAATAATGTGTACACTTCGCTTAGAACAGGTCCAAGCAAAATTAAGTTCTGTATAAGCATTCACTATTATTATTGTTCACTTACTGTACGAGGTGGACAATATTTCTCCATGCTACATTTGAGGAATCTGAAGCTCAGAGAAGTAAAATAACTTACCTAAAATTTCTGCTGACACTTCCTGTCTGTCAAACAAAATGTCACCCTACTTCCTGGCCCAGCACAAAAGCTCTCTTCTCTGTGAAGCTCTTTCTGTTACATGCACACACACACACATACACCCTCCAGGTTAGAGGTACTATTTCCTTTCACTATATTTTGTGTTTCTCATAAGACTTAACACATTTTAGCAGATATAGTTTACAGGAACACTAATATCATCCCCTTTTATAAATTTCAAGACTCTACAAGACAGAGACCATATATTCTAGCATTTGAATTTGCCCCAGTGGCTAGCATCATGCCTTCCACATAATAATTATAATGATCACAACATGGGTATGTGGACTTTCAGTTTATATCAAGCTTTCATTCAACCCCATCATTCAGTTCTCACCATCCCCCTATGGATTGGGTATTGATCTGCACATCTTACAATACAAAAAGAGAAGCTGGGATATGTGATGTCACACAGCTCATGAGAGGTAGAGTGGGGGTTTGAACCTAAGTCTGACATCAAAGCTCGTGGTTTTTCTCATGTGTTACTATTATTTCAGTAAGAAGCTTTGGTATGGAATGGGATGGGATGGAGTGGAATGGAGCGGGATGGAGTGGAAGAGGATGGATTGGAGACATGAAACATAGTGATGAGAGGTAAGGCGAGCATCGTGTGTACAGGTAGAGCAGGACACATTATCAGAGTCAGACAGTAGAAAAGAACAGTACAACTTGACCACTGGACCATGTTTCCACAGTAAGACCACTTGGCCCTTCCTTTTCTTCAAGGCTATTGTGAGAGTGAAGTGAGGAAAAAAAACCCTGAAAATGTTGAGGACAAAACAGTGCTCCCTGGATATGTAAAGGATGGTTAATGGCATCCCATGTTATCCCAGTGACAACCAGGAGATGACAAGTCTTCTGGGCACCCTCCCAGTCAGAAAGTCTTCGCCTGGCAATGCTGACATTGAAACCGTTGAGGGCAAGCAGTTGTTTCCTCTCCTCTCACAAATGCAGTGTCTGTTTCTCTTCCTTTTCCCGGAGCTAAGATGCCAGAACAGAAGGCGAAGACTAGATCTACAAGGCTCAGGGCAGCTTAGAGGAGCCGAGTCCCTGAGACAAGTCTGGGTCACATTTCTAGCAGGTCAGCCAAAGACCAGAGCCCCTGAGGGGATGACATTGGAAATCTGAGGGGGGGTCATGCAGTAATCCAAGACCTTAGGTTTTGGTCAGCATCTGGGCACCCTGAGCTAAGGCAGCAAGGATCCACTTCACCAGAACAGGTTTCACGCTCACAGCTCCATTTTTTTCTGTATTTTATAAAGAAAAAAAAGATGTCTTTCTCTGTCTGACTTATTTCACTTAGCATAATGTCCTCCAAGTCCATCCATGTTGATGCAAATGGCAAAAGTGTGTTCTTTTTTATGACTGAGTAGTATTCCATTATATATATATATATATATTTATATATATAAAATCTCACACCTTCTTTATCCATTAATCTGTTGATGGACACGTACGTTGCTTCCATATCTTGGCAATTGTACATAGTGCTGCTATGAACATTGGGGTAAGTGAAATAAGTCAGAGAAAGGCGAATACTGTGTGATATCACTTATACGTGGAATCTAAAAAATACAACAAACTAGTAAATATAACAAAAAAGAAGCAGACTTGCAGATATGGAGAACAGACTGGTTGTTACCAGTGTGGGTGGAGGCAAGATAGGGGAGGGGGAGGGGGAGGTCCAAACTACTGGGTGTAAGATAGTCTCGAAGATGTATTGTACAACGCAGGGAATACAGCCAATATTTTGTGATAACTGTAAATGGAAAGTAACCTTTCAAAATCGTATAAAAATTTAAAAAAATTAAAATGATGGACACTCTTTCCACAGGCAACATGCTGAGCCTTGGATGGGAACTAGACTACAGGGAAGTTCTGAGCCACATCGACCCAGGTGGAGACACATCAACCCAGGTGGAGACTACAGGGAAGTTCTGAGCCACATCGACCCAGAGCAAGTCTAGGAACAAAAGTTTTCTGATACTGAGTCCCAGGAACTCCCTGCTAGCTGTCGTCTAAGCATCAGAATTGACCAGGCTGCTCTTCCAGGTGGAGTGCAAGAGTTTCCATCTTCAGGATTTTCCATCTTCCAGGTCCTGTGTCTGCCCCATCTCCACAAAAAATAAAGATATCTGGTGCCAGTTGAATTCAAAGCAAGTCATGTCCTTGCTTTACTAAGTGATGGGATGTGTATTATGTTATGGGATGGAATCTTGGAATAACATCTTGAGCTACGGACCCCCTACATTCTTAGACATTTCCAGACCCTGAAGATCTATTTATATGAGAGTCCAAGGAGCACATGGCAGGACTGATGATTAAACACGTGGCGTGATCAGGGACCAAGGCCACACATTCATTCATTCTTTTTATTTTTCACTTATCAAACATGACAAATAAAAGATTGTCCCTGACTTTAAGGAGCTTGCACAAGACAGACATATAAATAAATGATTATGTCCTTTGAGCAAAGCGCCATGCCTCCGGCAAGCGTTTTACTGTGAGGGCTCAGAGGAAGAGCATCTTAATCAGATTCAGGGGATAGAGGGAAGGCTTCCAGGAAGAGAGGAGGCTTAGCTCGAATATTGTAGGATAAGAACACGTTCATTGGATGATTAAGAGGGAGAAGAACATCTGTGGAAATATTTAGTTTACTCAACATGTATTTGCTGAGACTATATTACGTGCCAAATGCTCTGCTAGTGTCTGGAAATATATGGTGAATGAAATAGACATGGACCCTGGCTTCATGGAAATTGTACCGAAGTACTCACCATAGATACCATATAAACTCCCGCTTAGCATCCTTGATAGAAAAATAAATTGGAGAGAACTTTTTTTTTTTTTTTTTTTTTTGCGGTACGCGGGCCTCTCACTGTTGTGGCCTCTCCCGTTGCGGAGCACAGGCTCCGGACGCGCAGGCTCAGCGGCCATGGCTCACGGGCCCAGCCGCTCCGCGGCATGTGGGATCTTCCTGGACCGGGGCACGAACCCGTGTCCCCTGCATCGGCAGGCGGACTCTCAACCACTGCACCACCAGGGAAGGCCCGGAGAGAACTTTATGTTATAGAAAGTGGCAGCAAGGAATGGGTGAAAGTTAAAGAAAAGCTGGAATCAATGCTTCTATGGAGACAAGCAATGACTTTCAGTTTAGGAACTTGAACCAAAATCCTAGGGAACAGAATGGTGGGATAGGGTGGCAGGTTGATGCTACAGTAAGGCTGAATCTGACGAAATAGCTATATCTCTGCACCTTTTGGTAGAAACCAAAGCTTTATAACCCAGTGAGAGGAGGCAGTGTGGGTAAAACGGAAGGTGAATCCCCAGGGATTCACTTGACGATTTTTGGAACAGAAGACATTTGTTAAGTTGTTAAGGAGATGGAGGGATATCTCACCTCAGTAGCCTTGAAGCAGAGAGAGGATGACCCTTCAGCTCAAGGGTCACTTAGTGGTCTGTATCAAGGGAGGGAGAGCTAGCAGGTGCCAGGGTTAGAAGGAAATGCTGGGTCAGCCATTGGTGTCTGTTATGAGGCACCCTCATGGACCCCTGCAGAGAAGGTTAGAAGGATTTGGATGGGTGTGGTCCTAAGGACTCCACGATAGGGATTGAGCCAGGGTATTAATTTTGGCGTGGCCCCAGAGAAGTCATGATACCCCAACTCGAAGGCCACCACCTCTTGTTCATTAAGACCTCCCCTCTTTGAGATCAGAACACCAGACCTCAGGCCAAGTTCCCTTGAAAGACAGAATGGCCAAGGAGGTAAAGTGAGCCTGACTGACCAGTTTCATCATGGGCAGCAGCAACTCCCTTTCAAAATGGAATAAAAGACGAAGGAGCAAAACCAGTGGCCCATGTTGGGAATAGCAGGGTACTTTGTCACGGACTTTGACATAAAAGACAAATGCCTCCTCCCGCATCAAACATCCCTTTCCCCTCTGAGCTTTCACACTCTCCCTCCCACTCCTTCTGTTTCAAAACTTCCTACCTCTCCTTACTACCTGTGAACTTTCTTTATCTTACCTAACCTCACCACCACCTGCCCCATGGTGTTAGATTGGGCTGAACCCCCCCCCCAAACCCAGAACTGCTTACTGTTCTCTGAAAGGCCTTTTCTGGGGGGTACAGGGCTTGATTCTCTGGGGCAGGAGCCAGGATGTGAAAGTAGAGATCCGGGAGAGGTGTTTTTGTGCCTTACACTCCTGTGTCAGCTTATTACATAGTATTTCCTGCAGGCAGCATTTACCTGGGAGGGAGAATGATGAAGAAAGAACCGAATGACAGGATGGGTGGGAGAAAGTGCATCAGGGGTGCAGCATTCAGTCTCATGTTACAAGTGATGAGAAACTGGGGCTCAGAGAGGCTAAGTGACTCAGCAAATGTCACACAGCTCACAAGTGGCAGAACTAAGCTGTGAACCCCGGTCAAATTTGAATTCCAAGTTCAAGTTATAAATTACATTATACCCACAATAACCATCCCAGTTAACATTTGTTGAGTGTTTATTATGTGCCACGCCTTGCTCTAAGCACATTTTACATGAAATAACTCACCTAATTCTCACAGAAACCATGAAAAAGGTTAATATTCTCCAAGGTAAGCACTCACACCCATTTTACAGATGAAAAAACTGGGGTCACCCAATTCGTGGGTGACAGCACCAGGATTTAAATCTAGACAGTCCAGCTCCAGAACTCATGTCTTAACTCCTATATCATAGTGACTTTCTAATTTTTGCTTATGATCAATGATCACTTCACTATGCCCTTGACAGAGAAATATACACAGGACAATGCCCAATTAATGGAAGGCAAAGTGATCCTTGATTTTATTAGCTGGGACTTGGGCTGAAAGTCCAATGCAGAGACCTCTGGCAAGATGGGCAGGGCAATGTACAGCATCCTTTCCCCTAAAATAAGCTTAAACACTTCTAACCCCAACAAGACCCAAGGCCTGCTCTGTTTTAACACCAGGGCTGTATCTCAGGTCTTACCAGCATGAAGTAAGGTCAGATCCCATGGAATGGGTTAAGATTAAGAATCCTTAATCTGCATTCCAGATTGTAAGGAGATAGAACTCAAAGCCTGCAGAGGGATTTAAATTTGGCCAGAGAAGAGTTTGGACTCAGGTGAAGAAACATCAATGAAGAAGGTTAAAATCATTTGCTTGAGGATCTCAACCTAGAATTGTTTAGATCATATCATGGGCCACTGCTTTAGGAACCTCGCTCTCCAGGCTAAGTTAGAAGCCAGTGTCTTGGAACTTGTACTCCAAGCAGATACAAGGAGGGGTAAGACTTAATGTTGAGTGCCCCCAAATTTCAACTTTGACTTTCTGAAACCCCCTTTTTGCAATCAGGCTTGAGGTCAAAGTGGCCCCAGCTGTAGGGGACAGAGAATGAGAAGATACTAAAGACATCTTTGGCATATGGTGGTCCAGAAAATGTGCTTAACTTCCAATGGGGACATCTTGGAACCACCCTGGAGGTCAGTAAGGAAGTAGAGAAGTGAAGTTATTGGCCAAATCCCACTTGTGCTGATTTATTCCCTTATCCCACAGTTGTCAGGAGTCTCAGAGGGAATGTTCCACTTTATTCTTCCACTTTAACCATTTCACAGAATGTGAAACCATTTGAATGGAGTCTCTAAAACAATGGGCTTAGCTCCTGGCACTTAGATGCCCTTTTCTTCCTCTCAGTGCCCACGTGTAAAAACACAGGTTCCAGTTCTACCTTTTCCCTTCTGAGCTGTGTGACATTGGGCATGTTACTTAACCTCTCTGAGCCCTGGATTCCCATCTGTAAAACTGTGAAAGATGATACTGATGGTACCTAATTCAGTGGATAATTATGAGGGTTAAATGAAAGAGGTGTAAAATGCCTAGCATCATGCTTGGCACATTGTAAGACCATAATAGATGTTGCTAATGCATTAATTTTTTTCTAGCTTTACTGAGGTATAATTGGCAAACAAAACTTGCACGTATGTAAGGTGTACAACATGATGTTTTGATATACGTTGTGAATGATTAACACAGTCAAGTTCATTAACATATTCACCATTTCAAAAGTGGGAGAATGCCACTGAAACAAGTTCCAGTTGAAACCAACTCAGGGATTTTCACTACCCCCAGATCTGCCTTGTTAGCCAGTGAAGAAGCATGTGGACATGCTTCCCCACCAGTGTCTTCCAAGCCAGCAGTGCCCCCCTCATGCTGCTGCCAAGTTCCACAGCAGTCACTGGGCCACGTCGGATGGGCAGGTGCATGTGGCCCAAGGGAAGGACAGACAAGAGGGACTGGCAGACGACTCCAGGAGACATGAAGTCAGAACCCAAGATTCTGGGAACCGTGCATGCTACAAGGCTCCCTCTGTCCCAGCAAGTTCCAGGACTCTTTTTCCTAGAAAGTTTTTGAAAAGAAAGAGAGAAAAAGAGGAAGAGAGAGAAAGCATTATTTTGCTGACTTTAAGAGCCCTGACTTTTTAATCCAGCCTTCCAAAGAGAAGATGGTTTCTGCTCCACAATTTCTTTGGAGTCAATGATCCCGAATGCATTCCTTGAAACAGGTTCTCATAAACCTGTATACGCACAAGTAAAAAAGATCATGAAGTGCTCCAGTTCTGAGAAGCAGCAGTCCTTGACGATTAAAAGACCCCAAATGCATTCATCTCTAATTCTTCTCTTCTTGGACCCAAAGACCTTTCTTCTCATTCTCACTCATTCTCATAATAATTCAACCAAAGCAGCACCCTGAGCATGTTTTCTTGTCCAGTTGGAAGCAGCCCTTGTATAGAATACAAAATAAATAAGAGAATGGGGCCCCGATTCTCAAAGAACTTAGACCAGGGGCAAGGTAAATTCAATTACTTGCCCCACCAGTCAGGTGCTAGAGCTATAACGGTGTCCCATATACAGTCTTTAACCATACGGAGGTTAAAATCTATTGAACATAGGTAGTGGGCAAAGCCAAAGTTAAACTCAGGGGCTCGGATAAGTGGTGAGGACACAGGGAAGAAGCTGAAAGTGTAACAGGACGAGGCTGATACTGAACCCAAGTTCGGCTTCTCGCCACTCAAAAGGCCAATACTTGAGAGACAAGTGTTGGCGGAAAAGGGAAAGTTGCTTTATTCAGGAAGCCAGCAACCTGGGCAGATGGTAGACTAATGTCCTAAGACCATGTTCAAGTTGCCGGTTAGGAGACAAAGCTTTCCAAGGCAGTGTGAGGACGTGGGCTGCAGGGTGTGGGATCAGCTTGTGCTCAGTTCTCCGATTGGTTGGCATCAAGGTGAAGTTTTGAGCATCACCAACCTTCTAGTTTCAACCCATCTGGGGTCTACGTGCTTGCGGTTAGCAGTTTTCATCTGGTGGAGGTCTGCTTCCTGTTAAAACAACTTAGGAATGTGCGTCAGACCTTTATCTGTATCTTTCAGGGCACTGGGAGTTTGGTAACTCTGCTAAGTGGCTGGTTTGTAGTCTAAAGTGTTACCAGTTTCCTGGCCCAGCAAGTATTCTTTGTTTCTACATCTTCCTATTTCCCAATCATTAACTCTTGAACCAACCTTTTGAGACTCAGGGGAGGACCTGGGAGACTAAAGCAAAACGCAGTTTCAACCCTCCCCCTTTTCTTTGATCCCCCTCAACCTGGAGGGGGACACGTGCTGGACAAGAACGGGAATAACATTTTGTATAGAGACTGCAGAGGAGTGCCTGCTCTGTGCCAACACTATGAAGGATGCTTGCATGTATTGTATTGTTTAATTTGACAAGGAAGGGGTAGAGACTGTGCCACTTTGTGAGGAAATTGACTGCCTCCAGATCTTAGAAAGGGTGTGATGGAAGAACCCAGATTTGAAGCCAGGCCTCACTCTAAGTGTGTGTTCTTTCAGCAATCACAGAAGTGCTACAGCTTAAGACGCTGGATCCAGGGAACAAGGAATTGATTGGCTCCCAAATAAGTGGTGCTAGTAGAGCGAAGTCCTCCTTTGGTATTGAGGGTCACTGAAACGGGCGTGACTCACCACAGACTGAATATGTGCACTGTTATCTCCCTGCCTCAGGAGAAAGCCTCCTGCTTTGGAGAGTCTCCGTTTCCAGCTCCCCTCTGAGTGAAATGAAAGGGTCCACCATTTGTTCCTGGGAAGCATCAGTATTGGTTTTGTAGGGCGGCCACAGCAAGTTACCACACACTTGTGGTGAAAAGTTTAAACAACAGAAATGTATTGCCTCCCAGTTCTGAAAGCCAGGAGTCCCTAATTCAATCAAGGTATCAGCAAGGCCATGCACCCTCTGAAGTTTCTAGGGGTGAATCTGTCCTTGCTTCGTCCAACTTATGGTGGCTCTGGGTGTTCCTCGGTTGTGGCAGCATAATTCCAATCTCTGCCTCTATCTTCACATGGCTTTCTTCCCTGTGTCTCTGTGTCCTCTCTTCTTTTTATAAAGAAACAAGTCATTGGATGTGGGACCTACCCTACATCCAGGATGATATCTTGATGTCCTTAATTAAATATATTTGCAGAGACCCTATTTCCAAATGAAGTCATATTCTGAGGTTCCGAATGGAACCTCATCATCTATTTCTTTGCTGTATAAAGACAACTAGATGTTAGTCAACTCAAAATAGTTCTTTCCTAAGCTTCATACTAGGACATAAGGAAAAAGTGGAAAGGACATGGTCTACGCTAACCTGAAAAGTTTTTATGATTTGAGAGGTGTGGTAGTGACAGTATAGCATATGAGCTGGGAGATAATGCTTTTAGTATTAAACCCATTGTTTACACACAGTGGGACCTTGGATAATTTATTTAACATCTCTAGGAGCTCCATTTCTCAGATAAGGAAATGGAGGCTTACCGAGGTTTAGAAATAGCTAACCACCCACCAAAGATTGTTGTTAACTCTTCAGTAGTATAGGTTATTGCTTCAAAGTAATTGACCAGCCAAACATTACATTTCAAGTTCACCTTTCATCTTTTTGTTGTTGTTGTTGTTGTTGTTTTGCGGTACGTGGGTCTCTCACTGTTGTGGCCTCTCCCGTTGCATAGCACAGGCTCCGGATGCGCAGGCTCAGCAGCCATGGCTCACGGGTCCAGCCGCTCCACGGCACGTGGGATCTTCCCAGACTGGGGCACGAACCCGTGTCCCCTGCATCTGCAGGCGGACTCTCAACCACTGCACCACCAGGGAAGCCCTTACCTTTCATCTAATTGGGCCCTTTGCAAAGATCTTGCCAATGGAATGTGTGTCACCTCCAGGCTGAGTTGGCTAAGTGGTTACCCTTCTTCTATCCTCTATTCCCCCGTATCCAGATTGAAGAAAGAGGATTCTGAGGGCTTCTGAGAGGGTGGAGCCCCCAGATGGGCAGAACCTGAGTTCCTGAATCACCATATGGGAGGCCACCCAATAACAAGGAGCACAAATGTCAAACTCTTAAGTGCACAAGAAACAAACATCTATTACATATCCCTTACATTTGGGACTTCATTTGTCATCACATATAATATCACCCTAAATAACACCTTACCCAGAGTTATGAAATGAGTGGGCTGAGATGCAACTAAAATCTTCCTTTCAGCCCCATATTCTTCCCACCATACTTCCCTGTTCCAAGATGTGAAAGGGAACAGGATCTGGACTCGGGCCAGGATCTCCATCCTAGAATCAAGATGAGCATTTGGCTGGAATAGAGCTTATCCTAAATCTCTTAGGAAACTGAGTTTGATGGAAGCAGTACAGAAAAGCAAGTGCTAAAGGGCGTCACTGAGTAAAACTGGAAATGTAGATTGAGTGAATCAGCAGGAAGGTTGCTGAGGGTGAGTTCAAGGCCAAAACTGGAGGGAAATCTCCACATCAATGGGTGAGTCCTCAGCTTCTGCCAGAGGAGGTGTCTTTGAGATGCAGGGTAACCTCTTTCAGACCTGCTGCTTCCTCATTTTCCATACAACCAACCCAACACAGAACAACTTCTCCAAGATGTTTTATTGTTCTTTTAATAAACCTCAGTCTCTCTTCTCTCTCCTGCCCCCAATGGGCCTACTGTTAAAAAATCCCTAACAACAAATTCAAACATCAGATATTAAAAGTCACCTGTTGAAGTTTAAAAAATAAAATAAAAAGAACGCTTTCTTGTACAGCACAGTGCTTTGAAAAGCCTTTATATTTCCCATTATTGAAGTGATGGTGTTTTATTCAGCCCAACATAAGAAATTTGAAGCCATTGTAGAATATCCAGTGGAAGTTTGCAGATGGGATTTTCTGTCTGAGATTAAAGGCATGTTTGAGCAAATGCTTAGCATTTTATTATACATAGGAGATCCCATCAGAGCTCGGGCTCGGCTAGGTGGTGGAAAGTCCTTTACTGCTGCATTGAATACCTTGTGTTATACTAAGTTTTGTACTTTCACAGCACTGGATTTGAAGCCTGACAGACTTGATTTCAGGAATTCATCATAAGGTTTTGGGCTTTGGAACCCAAAACCGTACTCAGATCCAGCCACCCTGGATCAGAGACACTTACAAAGGACAATCACAAATGGGAAAACTCAGTAAAATTTTATCATTAGTTGGGCTTGTGTCTAAAGGCCCCTGCAGAGCTCTCTGATAAATTTAACTGGAGAATGAAGAGGTTCACCTGAAGCCTGGGAGAAAAGGATCTGCTCCAGCCCCATGGGACCAAACCCTGCATTCACCAGATGACAACATTCAAGTTTGAGAGAGAAAGAGAGAAGGACGGGAAGAGAGAAAAGAAAGAGAGAGAAGCTATTATCATCCTAGTGCTGCCTTTGTATGAACAGTCACCCTACCCACTAGGATGCGGAGCCTAATCAGATTTCTCAAATTTACCTGTCACAGGAAGAAATCCTGCGTGAAGGGTGAAAGGAAAGCAAGGTTGCAGGGGGAAGGGAGACAAATCATTTGGACACATCTCACATCCTAAAAAACTAGCCTTCCTCAAAACCCAACCCTCCCTCTTACTATTTGTGTGCCCTTGGGACAGTCATTGGTCCTTCTGCTTTGACTTTCCTCAGATGATTGACAGGGGCAATAAAAGGAATGAAATACATAAAGTTTCTAAAGCAATGTCAGGACTCTGTAGAGGTGGTACCATTCCCAGGTCAGACCAAAATAGGGCCCTAGAGATTAGGTAGAAGGCTGAGCTGAAGGTGGAGGTCAGGGGGCCTCAGGTGGCAAAGTAAGGAGGATGCAGGTCTGAGGCAGATTCAAAAGTAGGATGACAAGTCAAGAATGAGAACAAGTACTGAAATTCCTGGTTTGGAAGAAATAAGAGTCAGGCTCACCCTGGGGCTGGAGGACACGGTCACCGTCACCATGAGATCCTCAGATAGATTAGTTATCCAAGGATATTCCTTTTTCCTCTGATTCAGAGGCTGGTTAGTTCCAGAGCCTGAGGCAAGCCAAGCTTGCTATGGGGGCTAAATGGCCTGTGGTGTAGGGGATTGGAGAAATACGGGGGCAGGGAGCCAGGCAGGTTTATAACGAATTCCAGGTGCCAACCTACAAAGGAAGTGGAGTCTGGCAATCACAGGCCCAAGAACTGCCCACACTTTTGACAACTGTCATTTGGTTTAATTGTTCTGAGGCAGCATTGCTCAGCACTAAGTACACTGAGGAGGCTTGCAGGGAACTTGGATTTTCTGGTGGCCACTGTGGCATGATGAACAACTGAATAACTCTATCAAAGTTGGGGGGGGCAGGGGAGGGAAGGGGACAGCTGTGAAGGGAACTGTGCTGCTTTACTGTTCTGGCAGAAAAATATCGAGGACTCAGAGCTCAGCAGCTCCTCTTCTGGGCATGTGCAAAGGATTTTCCTTAACCAGAGCTATTAGGTGAAGATTATAGAAAGTAAACAGTAATTACTTATATTTATTAAGCATTTATAATTTTCAAAGCACTGCGTAAGTGCTTTCTAAGGATTATCTCATTTAACCCTCTAAATAACCCTATGGATTCAGAACAATTATATACCAATTGTTTAGATGAAGAAACTGAGGTTTATGAATGTTAAATAATTTACCCAAGCACACATGGCTGGTCAGCAGCCCATCAGGAACTCACACCAATGCCCATACCCCAAGCTACGTTGCCATGTTGCCAGGAAACTAAGGACCCGATGAAAGCACACATTTGGTGCCATTTCCACTAGGATACATTTGGCTGCAAGTAATAGATTGTTTGAGAGTAGCTGAGAGCCTAGGAATAGTTACTATTTGCTTAATAAATTCAGTACGTCATCAATGTAAGGTCTCTGGCCAAAGTTTCTGAAGTTTTCTTGGCCTATCCCTTGTGGTCAAAAGGTCTTGCTACAGCTACAAGTATTACATCCCACCTAACAGCTACCACCCCATTTCTCTGTTCCCCTTTACAGGGAGGGTCATCAAAATATGGGATTGGCCAGAAAGTTCGTTCGGGTAGTGAAGGAAAAACCCGAACAAACTTTTTGGCCAGCCCAATCATTTTTCCATGCCCTCTTGTTTCTCCTTCACCTCCAGCTATTCTCTCTGGAACCCAATCCAATCAAGCTATTTCTTTTTTCTACCCATCCCACTGAAACTGCCTCTTTGAAGGTCACCAATAATCTCCACATTGTCCAATCCTAGAGTCGATTCTCAGTCCTCATTTACTTAACCCATTACCAGCATTTGATACACACGACAACTCCCTCCTTTTTGAAACACGGTCTTGCTTTGCTTCCAGGATATCACTCACTCTTGGTCCCTCTTTCTGGTCATTGTATCTCAGTCCCTCTGCTGGCTTCTCCCCATCTTTTTCAACTTCCAAATGTTGGTATGCCTCAGGGCGCAGGAGTTAGACCTCATGGCCCTGTGCCTCATACACAATCCTTAGGTAACATAACCCAGCAAGGCTTTAAAAACCATTCATAACCTCATCACTCAAAATGTGTCTCCAGCCCTAACTTCTAGACCTAAATATAACACTGACTTTTGAACATCTCCACTCAGGTGTCTTCAAAGTTTACGTGCCCCAAACAGAACTTCTGATCTCATTCGCTCTCCCAAACTTAATTCTTCTTCAGTTTGACCCTCCTTAGTACATGACAGCTCTATTCCTCCAGTCACTCAAGTCTAAAGTATTGGAATTGTCTTTGTCTTTCACTTTTATCGCCCCACATCCAATCCATCAGAAAATTTTGTTGGGTCTATCTTTGAAATAAATCTATAATCAGACCGCTTCTCATCACTTCTACTAACCTGTCTGGTCCAAACCACCCTTATCTCTTATGTGGGCTATGCTCTCTTTGTCTCCACTTTCGGCCTATTACATTCCATTCTCCAAAGAGCAGTCAGACTCATGTTTTAAACACACAAATCACTCCCGAACTCTAAATGTTTTAACAGCCTTCTTACTCACCCAGTCCCCTTCCAGAACCTAAATAAGCCCATTCTCTGCCCTTCACTACCTCTCTGATCTTAATTCCTATCACTCTCAACCTATCTCAGTGTAACTGTGGGCTGTGATCTACTAATAGGTTATATAATCAATTTAGATAGTCATGACCAGAATTTTTAATGAAATAAATAGAATAGACAACATCAGAGTGCAATGCACAGGATAAGGGTAAGTATTCCTTTGTGAAATTTTGAATTCAGTGTGTGTGTGTGTGTGTGTATGTAAGTATGCATGTGTGTGTGCAAGTGAGTGAGTGTGTGTGTACTCTGTTCCAATAGAAAATTTATGTCTCACTCTGGGTCATGGTCCAAAACTTTGAGCCCTAGCTAACTCTGCTCCAATCATTCAGATTCCTTTTTAATTTTTCCAACATGCCAATCATACTACTGCCTGAAGGACTTTGCCCTCTGCCTGGAATTCTCTTGCACCAGATATCTGCTTTCTCACTTCTTTTCAATCATTTCTCAGGGTTCCCCTGATGAGAGAGGTCTTCTCCGGTCACATTGTATAAAATAGCACACCATCTCTATCTGCCCTAGCCTGCTTAAATTTTTTTTCATATTGATTCTCACCACTTGACATACTATAGATTAATTTTTTCAACTAGTTCCTTGTCTGCCTTCCTGCAGTATAAGTTCCATCAGGGTAAGGATTTTTCTGTCCTGTTCATTAATGTTTCCTGGCAAACAGTGGGGACTCAATAAATATTTTTCAAATGAATGAATTATACAACTCAAATAATACCCTTTCTAGAAATGGGAATAAGGAATTCTCCCAGGATATTTGATCTCTCTCGTTAATAAGAGGTAGGAGAAGCCTCCTTTGAAAGGCTAGGTATACTCAAAATTGGGAAGGAAGAAGATAGACACCAGGGTGGAATCGTGAGCTAAAAGCTTACAGCTTCTTTAAATGAGCTCCTTACCCAGCAGACCAGTATTGGCCTCTGTGTCTGGGCATCAGATGGGAAGCCTTCTTATCTGCCATCCCCTGCTCCTGGCTCAGACTCAGGACAGGCCCCAGCTCCATTTTAAGTAGCAGTGAGAGTTTAGTTGGTCCATCTCAGGGTATAACAACACATTCATATCCCAAAATGTTTAATGAACATTTCTGCGTGAGGCACTGCTCTAAGTTCTGGGGATAAAGCTGTGAGTAATATAGACAAAGTCCCTGTTCTGATGAAGCTGATGTGGTAATAAATTTTAGAATAATTAAACTAATAAAGTAGTTTCAGCTTAATGTAAGTGCTGTGAAGAAAATTAAATAGGGTAATGTGATAGAGTGACAGAAGGTGGAGGAACAGAACAATATTAAACAAGGCAGGTTAGGGAAAACTTCTCTGGAAAGGTACATTTGAGCAGAGATAGGGAAAATTATGTGGTAGGTTATATCACTGCTCTTCCAAATATAGGCAGACCTCGCTGTGCACAGGAGTGTGAGATAATAAAAATGGCCATGCAAGTGGAACAAAGCAATCTTAACAACGGGAACAATTATGATTGTTCCATGGCCTTGAAAAATGTTTGTCAAAACATCACGCTTACTACCGTTTGGAAATCTATAGAGAAATGAGAAAATTTAAAAATGAATACAGTAGTTCTATTTTCCTTCCTAGGTAACCCGTCTCTGTGATAGGATTATATGTTTCTGCCTCATCCCCATTAGATTTGCTGAGGATAGTGGAATGTAACTTCAGAGCAAAGTTTTAAGAGCTAGCTCTTGGTTCATGTCTCTCTTTTCCATCTCAGTGGGGTCTGCTCCATAAGCTAGCGAAGTAAGGTGATGTGGAACAAAACTACAGACAACCCCCAGGGCTCCTGTAAGTTTAATGAGAAACTAACCTTTATTGTTCTAAGCCAGTGGTTCTTAAACTTCAGTGTACACTGAAAGCAACCAGAGGGTTTGGTAAAACAAGAGAGATGGGACCCATCACAAAGTTTTTCATTCAGGAGGTCTGGAGTAGAGACCAAGAATCTGCATTTCTACCAAGTTCCTAGGTGATACTGATGCTGACTGTCCAGTGACCACACTTTGAGAATCACTGTTCTAAGCCACTAATATTTGGGGGCTCAGTTGTTATGTGGCATAACTTAGCCTGCACTAACTGGTATAGAGCAGAACAAACGAGTTATGTACAGATAGAGAAAAAGAGCAATTCAAGTAGAAGTTACCTCAGGGCTTTGGAATTAAACAGTTTGGAATTAAAACCCTGACAACTACTTATCATATGTCAGGCATTGTGCCAAGATTCATGAAAATGAGTGAGAGTTCCTGCTCTCAAGAAGTTTATATCCTTGGAATGTTTATCTAGATTTAAAAAAAAAAGACTCTACTTTCATTACCCAGCAAAGTAACGTTTACGATTCCTCTAGGTGACTTTACACTGAATCAAAATGGACCAATTTGAATATTTCTCCCAGAAATTTAAAATTTGATTTTAGATATTCTAGTTAAGCCTGACCTATACTTACAGACGATGTTAACTCAAGATTCTATTGTGTGGCCAAGGATAGCTTGGCATGTGTAATGAGGAGTAAAAAAAGAAAACCTTAGAAGGATATGAAATAATGGTTCAAAGAAAAGTAAACATATGAGTTAAAGAGATTGTCCTGATGTCTTTCCAGATTCTGGTTCCAATTTTTTCCTGAGACTCAGCTACTTTCTTTCCCTTGGGTGACATGAGACATATATTTTTATAATGAAGCCCTCTGATCCCTCCAATATATATATATATTTTTTTTTGCTTTAGCAATCTCCAGTGGATATCTATAATTTACTCTTAAAGAATTATAAGAATGGCGCTTTTAAACAAAGAAATACAATATACTGTGAGAAGTATAATGGCATTAGCCCATTGGATATACTCGGAATGGTTTTGATGAGTTTGATCATCCTAACAGCTCTGGCAAACACATTATCCTTATGCTCTAAAACTGCAAGACAGATGTAATGATATGTTTCTTTGCCAGTATTTAAATATATAATAACTCATTAAATTCTCATCTGACCAGACACTGCTTTTAGACAGGATGCCGTATAGGGGATTGTAGGAGGTGGGATGTTTGTTCTCAGAGCCAAGGAGGGAGTAGTCTTAGAAGGAAGAGACTTTATGTTAAGGGTTTACCTTTTCCACCCCAATCTCAACCCCAGGTACTGGAAGGGTCCCCTGCTTGGTCTTAGTAACCAACTTAGACATGCTCCTTGCACAAAAGAACTTGAATTCTTACCTTGATCATTGATGTGTGACATTATCTGCTGCCGGAAATGTTTGTTCTCATTTTCAAACTGAGGTCTGTTCAGGGCACACACTACCGATGGACTGATGAGGCATAACTGCATCTGCAGGTGCATTCATTTCTTCCTCCGTCCATCTAGCTATCCAGCCAGGCAACCAATCATCCATTCATTATTCATTAAAAATCGAATTCTCAGTCACCTATCATGAGTCAGATCTCATGTTTTAGATATTCAGACACTGCAGATATAAACGTGAATACGATATTATTCCTACCTTCCAGGAGTCTAAAGTAGTCAAGACTACTTATGGTAGTCAAGAGCGTAGACTTTGGAGTTTCTTCATCTTTAAAATGATGACTTGTTCATCATAACTTATTTTAAATATTCATTGAGGTAATGCATGTAAATAAAGCACTAAGAACAGTCTGGTATTCCGATAGGCATTTAAGTATTTGCATGGGGTGTGTGTGTGTGTGTGTGTGTGTGTGTGTGTGTGTGCGTGTGTCTCCATACTTTTACTTTTAACCTATGTCCTTATATTTAAAGTGGTTTCTTGTAAATAACATAGTCTCATGTTTATTCTTTATCCAATCTGAGCATCTTTGGAGTATTATACCATTTTGATTTAATGTAATCATCAGTATGATTGTGTATTAAACTACCATATTGCACATTTGTTTTCTTTTTATTCCATCTGTTCTTTGTTCCTTTTTCGCTGTTTTCCTGCCTTCTTTTGAATTAATTCAGTACATTTTAGTATTTTGTTTTCTCTCTCTGATTGGCTTCTTGACTATACTTCTTTCATTTATTTTCGTCACGGTTGCTCTCAAGTTTACATTATACAACTTTCACTAATCACTGTACCTTCAAACAGTATTATACCACTTCATGGATAGCATAAGAATTTTATAGCCATGTACTTCCTTGCCCCCCTTCACATCCTTTGTTTGTGATATTTTTATCTTACAGTTCTTTTCCTACATGTGTTATAAACCTCACAATATATTGCTAAAACTTTTGCTTTAAACAGTTAACTTCTAAAGTAATTAAAAATGAGAAAAAGGGAATTCCCTCCTGGTCCAGTTGTTAGGATTCAGCACTTTCACAGCAGTGGCCCCGGGTTCAGTCTCTGGTGGGGGAACTAAGATCCTGCAAGCTGGGTAGCACAGCCAAAAAAAAAGAGAGAGAGAGAAAGTATCTTATATTTATTCCAATATTTGCCACTTCTGGTGGTGTTTATTACTCAAAGTAGACTGAAATTTCTATCTGATATCATTCTCCTTCTGCCTAAATAGCTTAACAATTCTCATAATGTATTTTGTTCTTAAATTGGCCCAGCTTTATTTTTCCGATTATTTTTGAAAAATATTTTCATTGAATAAACAATTTTTCTGGTTCAGTCAAATATGTCACTCCAATGTCTTCTTGCTTATATAAATTTTGATGAGAAGTCTGCTGTGATGGTTAAATTTGTTCCTCTGCATGTATATGATTTTCTTTTGCTCTGGCTTTTCTTATTTTCCCATTATTACTAGTTTTTAGCAATTTAGTTACATTTGTGTAATTTTCTGTTTTTAATCCTTCGAAATTTTTATTGGAGTATAGTTGATTTACAATGTTGTGTTACTTTCTGCTATATAGCAAAGTGAATCAGTTATACATATACATATATTCACTCTTTTTTAGATTCCTATCCCATATAGGTCATTACAGAGTATTGAGTAGAGTTCCCTGTGCTATACAGTAGGTCCTTATTAGTTATCTGTTTTATATATAGTAGTGTGTATACGTCAATCCCAATCTCCCAATTTATCTCTCCCCTCCTTTCCCCCCAGTAACCGTAAGATTCTTTTCTACATCTGTGACTCTATTTCTGTTTTGCTAATTTTCTTAATGTTTGGTCTTCTTAGGAATCGTGAGCTCTTTGGTTCTGTGAGCATACAGTTTTCATCAAATATGGACTTTTTTTAGCCCTTATTTCTTTAAATACTCTTTCTGTTCCCCACTTCCTTCTGAAATTCTAAACACATATGTTAGATTGTTTGACATTCATGCACAGAACATGGCAGAATTTCTTGTAGCCTATTATGAAATATGTGAGTTCTCTAAGGTTGGGGTTCCTGAGCAGTGATGCAAACACTCCTGGGCCCCTCTATATTGCTCCTGTGGGATTTGGGAGGCCAGGAAAATCGGAAGCTCGTGCTGCCTGCTGTGCTGTGAGCAATCAATGCCCTTTGGTTCTAACTCAGGAATTTCATGTCTTCTGCCAGCATCCAGGGAAATGTAGCAGTACATCACAGTCCTTGACAGCTGACTCCATGTCACACCCTACACCACACAGTCTAGGCTAATTGTGACAATTCTGTCCCCTTTTATAGACATACTTAGGTATGGACATGAGCTCTGATTGTAGCCAATGAGATATGAGAGGAAGCTAACATCATGGTGCTTGTGGACAACGCTACCTGTTTTCCAAGAGAAAGAGAAGAAGGAAGAGGAGGACAGGAAGGAGAAGAGGAAGAGGAGGAGGTGAGGGGGAGGGGAAGGAGGGAAGGAGGAGAAAGAGAGGGAGGAGATTTCTTCGCTCTGTTTCTGTAGGATGGTGATGTCTGAAACTAACAGAAACTGATTGAACCTGGTTAAAAAAAAAATAAGGGGGGTGCTTCCCTGGTGGCGCAGTGGTTGAGAGTCCGCCTGCCGATGCAGGGGACACGGGTTCGTGCCTCGGTCCGGGAGGATCCCACATGCCGCGGAGCGGCTGGGCCCGTGAGCCATGGCCGCTGAGCCTGCGCGTCTGGAGCCTGTGCTCTGCAACAGGAGAGGCCACAACAGTGAGAGGCCTGTGTACCGCAAAAAAAATAAAATAAAAATAAGGAAGGAAGTTTATCTCAAGGAAGCAAATTCTAAACATAGGAAGCTTCCAGGGCTAGTTGATCCAGTAACTCAACCATGTGGTCAAGGACTCAGATTTTTTCCATGTTTCTGCTCTGCCATTTTCAGCATTTTTTTTACTAATCTTTAGACTGATAACAAATACTACTCATCCAAACACATTTAGAGGAAAAGCAGGGTAACAGCCTGTGCTGCTCCCACTTGCTTCTCCATTCTGCTCCACTGCCCTGCCGTCTTCCTCCTCCACCTCTCCCCACTTCCCCTTCTCTCCCACGTCCCCTTCCCCTCACCCACCCCCCACCAGAGACAGCCAAGTCTGAAACCACAGAGGGGGGATGCTGCTTGAAGCACTGAAGAGGGCCGTCCTGATGATGCTATGTTCACCAAGAAGGAGGCTGCTATGGCTAAAGCTAGGATCATCCCAGAAGGATGCTGCTTTTTCTGGAGACACTGCCAAAAGCAGAAAGAGAGAAAGCAAATATAAGGCTTTTCCCCCTCTGACAGTATCTCCGTGTTGGCAAAACTGAACAAGAAGCCAGATGGCCGGGGTGTTCAGGAAATGTAATTTACACAGGCTTCCAGCCTCAGCATTACAGAAAGAAGTAAAGGCATATTACCTCTACTGGAGAAAGGAAAATGCGCTGGAAGGAAGAAGCTGCTGCTGCTGATGGTGGTGATGAAGACGATGATGACAATAACAATGGTGACGGTGATGGTGATGATAACAGTTACAGGAAAAATACTAACAGCAGAAAAGTTAGCATTTGTGGCCAGGCCCTGTTCTAAACACTTTGAATGTATTTGCTCAGGAGGAAGAAGGAAGGAAGAGAGGAGAAATCAGAGGAAAAGAGCAAAGAAGAAGCAAGCCCACTGCTCTGAGATGTGGGTTTTCATCCCTGAGGAGCTTCGTTTTGTCCTTGTTCCTGCTCACATCCCTCCTCTAAACACACAAAGGAGAAAAAAATTAGCATGTATTGGATAAGAAGCCAGGGGCTAGACATGGTGCCGAGGACTCTTCACCACGTTACCTCACTCGCTGTTCACGATAATCATGTGTTAAAAGGGGAAGCAGGGGCTTCCCTAGTGGCGCAGTGGTTGAGAGTCCGCCTGCCGATGCAGGGGACGCGGGTTCGTGCCCCGGTCCGGGAAGATCCCACGTGCCGCGGAGCGGCTGGGCCCGTGAGCCATGGCCGCTGAGCCTGCGCGTCTGGAGCCTGTGCTCCGCAACGGGAGAGGCCACAACAGTGGGAGGTCCGCGTACTGCAAAAAAAATGGGGAACCAGGACAAGACAGGTTAAATAACTTGCTCACTGCCCACAAATAGCTCAGAGACAGTAATATTTAGTTCTTTCTGATTTTAGAGCTCGTGTTCCTTCAAATTAAGTGAAAAGAGTAAAAGCTGTTCTTATCCAGATATCCAAACCCGGTGCTCATACCTGCGTCCTCTCAGAACACTTCTTCCATCCACAAGAGATCCAGGGATGCAGTGCTGTCTTTTAACTGGGAACCTGAATGAGCCTGGAGCCTCTGGCCTGGGGCAACCCACTCTGGGCTGAAGAGGATTTGCTTTGAGAAAGGGATTTTGAAGTTAACAATGAAAGTAATCTTCTCCCTAGTAGAGTGAAAACAGCAGACCATGAAAATCTGTCAAGCGTAGAATAGTTTAAAAGAAAGAAAAATTAAAAGTGCTATCACAACCCACCTCCCCACCCCCCCCCAAAAAGGGGATATAATTCAAGACATAATGAATTATCTAAAGTAAATAGTCACAAACGACCAGTAAATCTTTTTTTCCAGCTTTATTGAGATATTATTGACATATAACATGTTTAAAGTGTACAATGCGATAATTTGATACATGTATATATTCTGAAATTATCATAAAAATGTCAGTCAACACTTCCATCCCCTCACTTAATTACCATCATTTTGTGTGGGTGATGATAACAGTTAAAATCTGGGCTTTCACAATTTTCAAGTATGTTATACAACATTGTTAATTATAGTCACCATGCTGGATATTAGATCCCCAGAACTTATTCCTCTTATAGCTAGAAGTGTGAACACTTTGACCAACATCTCCCCATTTCCCCCACCCCCAGCCCATTGTAACCACCATCCTACTGTTCATTTCTATGAGTTAGGTTTTTTTAGATTCCACGTATAAATTAGATCATACAGTATTTGTCTTTCTCTGTCAGACTTATTTCACTTAGCATTATGCCCTCAAGGTCCATCCATGTGGTCACAACGGCAGGATTTCCTTCTTTTTTATAGATGAATAACATTCCACTATATATATATATATATATATATATATATATATATATATATATATATGTATATCACAACTTTTTTATCCATCAGTGGACACTTAGGTTGTTTCCATGTCTTGGTTATTATAAACAATGCTGAAGTGAACATGGGAAGGCAGATATCTCTGCAAGATAGTGATTTCATTTTGGATTCATACCCAAAGTGAGACTGCTGGATCATATGGTGGTTCTACTTTTAATTTTTGGAGGAATCTCCATGATGTTTTTCATGCTGGCTGTACCAATTTACATTCCCATCAACAGTGCACAAGGGTTCCTTTTCTCTATCTTTATCAGGATTTGTTATTTTATGTCTTTTTGATAATAGCCATCCTAACAGGTATGAGGTGATATCTCATTGTCGTTTTGATTTGCATTTTCTGAATGATTAGTGATATTAAGCATCTTTTGATGTACCTGTTGGCCATCTGTATGTCTTCTCTGGAAAAATGTCTATTCAAGTTTCTTACCCATTTTTAAATCAGATTTTTTGATTTTTTTGCTACTGAGTTGTATGAGTTCCTAATATATTTGATTAGGGGTTAATATGCAGCAGACTTTTTTTACAAGGGGACACAGCTTTTAAGGCTCCCTGTGTATGAGTGCCTCTGTTGGGAGGGTAGCTAGTCAAGTTCACGTTAGTATGAACGGATTTACTGTCCTTTCCCAAGAGACCTTTTTGATGATTGAAGAAAATAAAAACATCCAGGCCCTGGTGCTCAAGGCCGGAAGGAAAAGGGACCACTCTATTCATATTCTATCACTGTTGGTTTCTGCCACTGCAGACATTACACTTTTTTTAGTGACATTGCACATTTATTATCTCATAGTCTCTGTGCATCAGAAGTTCCAGCATGGCTTATGGTTCCCTGCTCAGGGGTCACAAGGCTACATTCATGGTGTTAGCCAAAGCTGGGTTCTCATCGGAGGCTAGAGGTCCTCTTCCAAGATCATTCAGGTTGTTGGTAGCGTTCAGTTCATTGCAGTTGTAGGATTTCTAGTGGCTCGCTTCTTCAAAGCCAGACACAGAGAGAGAGAAAGAGAGTCTAGAGTGAACTGGTCAGCAAAATGAGCCTTACATAACATAATCGAAGGAGGTCCTATCACCTCTGACATATCCATTGGTTAGAAGCAAGTGACAGGGCCCATCCACACTGAAAGGGAAGGACTCATACAAGGGTGTAAACACCCAGGGTTGAGGATCTCAGAGACCACCCTAGAGTCTGTCTGCCATAACCACTGGGGCTGTAGAGCACAGTAATGACAAGATGCTGGTGAGAACCTCCGCTGCTTTCTTACTTCCTCTCTCCCTATCTTGTGCCTATCACTCACTCTTTTCCTACCTTGCCCTCCCACCGACCCCGTAGACCATGCAGCTTCTGATCACACCTCGCATCTGCCTAGAAACAACACAAGAAGTCTTTGCTGCTCAGGGCTCTCCTGACAGGTCCAGGAACAGGAAAGAAGGCCTTCGAGTGCTCTGTGTGTGTCAGTGGATACACGCCGAAGACCCCGGCACCAAGGCCTGTTGTGGGAATGGAGAGGAAAGTATTAGCAGGTGATGAGAATAGGCAGGACTGTGTTTAAACCTTCTCCCCCATTTAATCTCTTATTGACCAAGAAACATCACAAGGAAGTGTCTGGGAGGAATTAACACTAATCCCTTTCCAACTCACCAGCGCTCTCCTCTGCCTGGAGGCTCCACTGGGAATCTGTCAATCACAGAGGATCCTGGGTAACCAATTAAGATGTTCTCACAGCACCTTCAGAAATGCATTAGCTCTGGTCCCACCAATACATTTCACATTAAGTAAATCACAATAAAAGTGAGATCTGGAGCACCACAAATGAATTAAAAGAGGAAGGTGAAAGTGGGGGAAGACAGGCATGGCATAGGTTTTCATTTAAATAGGAAAGGAGAGGAAATTTTTTAAAAAAAGAAAAACAAAGGGAAAGGAGAGAAGAAGAAAGGGAAAGGAACTAATTTTTCTCTTAAAATTTAATTCTGCTGCTGTAAACTGAGCCAGACAAGACCCCTAGGAACCTGCTTGGAGTCCTTAGGCCTGCTAAAAGTGAGATTCACAGTAGTAAATATATAACAAGAGCCAGGTGGTACAAGATCAGGGTTTTGCCGATTAGAAAGAAGTCTGGTCCCTGTGTCTTGGGCCCATATTGCCCAGCAAGCAGCCTGATACAGAGCAGATATTCTGGAAATGTTTGTTAAATGAACCAGTCTACTGATATTTTCTATACCAATGTTTAATCACGTTATCCCCCTCCAAAGTTCTGGTCACCCTATTTTCATTCACCCGTCCATCAATTCATCCATTTATCAGATGTTTATTGAGTGCTGCCCCATCTGTGCCAGTCACTGTGATAATATATGGTGACATATCAGTGATCCAGATAACACGTTCACTTTCCCCGCACATCCCTGTTACTGGGCAGATGTTCATAAAAGCTAGAATATGTTAAAAGTGATAAGTATTACTTCAGGACCCATAGGAGAGACATTTAACTCCAGTTTTATGGGATACAGAGAACATTTGGGAGCTAGTTACATCTAAGTTAAACTAACAAGTGAAAGTAGGCAAGGGGGCTTGGGACAAGGATATTCCATTCAGAGAGAAGAGCGTCTTCAAAGCCCTGATGTCAAAGTAACACATCAGAGGAAATCAACGTGGTTCAGAATGACAAGAGCAGGGACCAGGTACAAGTTATGAAGTATGAGAAGTATAGGGTTGGGCAGAGAGAATCGGGAAGATGGCGGAAGAGTAAGACGCGGAGATCACCTTCCTCCCCACAGATACACCAGAAATACATCTACACGTGGAACAACTCCTACAGAACACCTACTGAATGCTGGCAGAAGACCTCAGACCTCCCAAAAGGCAAGAAACTCCCCACGTACCTGGGTAGGGCAAAAGAAAAAAGAATAAACAGAGACAAAAGGATAGGGACGGGACCTGCACCAGTGGGAGGGAGCTGTGAAGGAGGAAAGGTCTCCACACACTAGAAGCGCCTTCGCGGGCGGAGACTGAGGGTGGCGGAGCGGGGAAGCTTCGGGGCCGCGGAGGAGAGCACAGCAACAGGGGTGAGGAGGGCAAAGCGGGGGGATTCCCGCACAGAGGATCAGGGCCGACCGGCACTCACCAGCCCGAGAGGCTTGTCTGCCCACCCGCAGGGGCGGGCGGGGCTGCGAGCTGAGGCTCAGGCTTCGGTCGGAGCGCAGGGAGAGGACTGGGGTTGGCGGCGTGAACACAGCCTGCAGGGGGTTAGTGCGCCACAGCTGGCCGGGAGGGAGTCCGGAGAAAAGTCTGGACCTGCTGAAGAGGCAAGAGACTTTTTCTTCCCTCTTTGTTTCCTGGTGCTCGAGGAGAGGGGATTAAGAGCGCTGCTGCTTAAAGGAGCTCCAGACACGGGCGCGAGCCGCGGCTAAAAGCGCGGACCCCAGAGACGGGCATGAGACGCTAAGGCTGCTGCTGCCGCCACCAAGAAGCCTGTGTGCGAGCACAGGTCACTATCCACACCTCCCCTCCGGGGAGCCTGTGCAGCCCGCCACTGCCAGGGTCCCGGGATCCAGGGACAACTTCCCCAGGAGAAGGCAAGGCGCGCCTCAGGCTGGTGCAACGTCACGCCGGCCTCTGCCGCCGCAGGCCCGCCCTGGACTCCGTACCCCTCCCTCCCCCTGGCCTGAGTGAGCCAGAGCCCCCGAATCAGCGGCTCCTTTAACCCCGTCCTGTCTGAGCAAAAAACAGATGCCCTCCAGCGACCTACACGCAGAGGCGGGGCCAAATCCAAAGCTGAGCCCCTGGGAGCTGTGAGAACTAAGAAGAGAAAGGGAAATCTCTCCCAGCAGCCTCAGAAGCAGCGGATTAAAGTTCCACAATCAACTTGATGTACCCTGCATCTGTGGAATACATGAATAGACAACGAACCATCCCAAATTGAGGAGGTGGACTTTGGAGCAAGATCTATGATTTTTTCCCCTTTTGTGTGTATGTGCATGCTTCTGTGTGAGATTTTGTCTGTATAGCTTTGCATCCACCATTTGTCCTAGGACTCTATCTGTCCGTTTTTTTGTTTGTTTTTCTTTAAAAAATTTTTTTTCTTAATAATTATTTTTTATTTTAATAACTTTATTTTATTTTATCTTACTTTATTTTATTTTCACCCCTTTCCTCTTTCTTTCTTCCTTCCTTCTTTTCTTTCTTTCTTCTTTTTCTCCCTTTTATTCTGAGCCATGTGGATAAAAGGCTCCTGGTGCTGCAGTCAGGAGTCAGTGCTGTGCCTCTAAGGTGGCAGAGCAAACTTCAGGACACTGGTCCACAAGAGACCTCCCAGCTCCACGTAATATCAAATGGTGAAAACCTCCCAGAGATCTCCATCTCAACACCTGCACCCAGCTTCACTCAACGACCAGCAATATACAGTGCTGGACACCCTACACCAAACAACTAGCAAGACAGGAACACAACCACACCCATTAGCAGAGAGGCTGCCTAAAATCATAAGTCCACAGACACCCCAAAACACACCACAAGACATGGACCTGCCCACCAGAAAGACAAGATCCATCCTCATCCACCAGAACACAGGCACTAGTCCCCTCCACCAGGAAGCCTACACAACCCACTGAAACAACTTTAGCCACTGGGGACAGACACCAAAAACAACGGGAACTATGAACCTGCAGTCTGCAAAAAGGAAACCCCAAACACAGTAAGATAAGCAAAATGAGAAGACAGAGAAACACACAGCAGATGAAGGAGCAAGGTAAAGACCCACCAGACCAAACAAATGAAGAGAAAATAGGCAGTCTACCTGAAAAAGAATTCAGAATAATGATAGTAAAGATGATCCAAAATCTTGGAAATAGAATACTCAAAATGCAAGAAACATTTAACAAGGACCTAGAAGAACTAAAGATGAAACAAGCAACGATGAACAACACAATAAATGAAATTAAAAATACTCTAGATTGGATCAATAGCAGAATAACTGAGGCATAAGAATGGATAAGTACCTAGAAGATAAAATAGTGAAAATTACTACTGCAGAGCAGAATAAAGAAAAAAGAATGAAAAGAACTGAGGACAGTCTCAGAGACCTATGGGACAACATTAAATGCACCAACATTAGAATTATAGGGGTTCCAGAAGAAGAAGAGAACAAGAAAGGGACTGAGAAAATATTTGTAGAGATTATAGTTGAAAACTTCCCTAATATGGGAAAGGAAATAGTTAATCAAGTCCAGGAAGCACAGAGAGTCCCATACAGGATAAGTCCAAGGAGAAACACGCCAAGACACATATTAATCAAACTGTCAAAAATTAAATACAAAGAAAACATATTAAAAGTAGCAAGGGAAAAACAACAAATAACACACAAGGGAATCCCCATAAGGTTAACAGCTGATCTTTCAGCAGAAACTCTGCAAGCCAGAAGGGACTGGCAGGACATATTTAAAGTGATGAAGGAGAAAAACCTACAACCAAGATTACTCTACTCAGCAAGGATCTCATTAAGATTTGATGGAGAAATTAAAACCTTTACAGACAAGCAAAAGCTGAGAGAGTTCAGCACCACCAAAACAGCTTTACAACAAATGCTAAAGAACCTTCTCTAGGCAAGAAACACAAGAGAAGGAAAAGACCTACAATAACAAACCCAAAACAATTAAGAAAATGGGAATAGGAACATACATATCGATAATTACCTTAAATGTAAATGGATTAAATGCTCCCACCAAAAGACACAGAATGGCTGAATGGATACAAAAACAAGACCCATATATATGCTGTCTACAAGAGACCCACTTCAGACCTAGACCTAGAGACACATACAGACTGAAGGTGAAGGGATGGAAAAAGATATTCCATGCAAATGGAAACCAGAAGAAAGCTGGAGTAGCAATTCTCATATCAGACAAAATAGACTTTAAAATAAAGACTATTAGAAGAGACAAAGAAGGACACTACATAATGATCAAGGGATCGATCCAAGAAGAAGATATAACAATTGTAAATATTTATGCACCCAACATAGGAGCACCTCAATGCATAAGGCAAATACTAACAGCCATAAAAGGGGAAATCGACAGTAACACATTCATAGTAGGGGACTTTAACACCCCCTTTGACCAATGGACAGATCATCCAAAATGCAAATAAATAAGGAAACACAAGCTTTAAATGATACATTAAAAAAGAAGGACTTAATTGATATTTATAGGACATTCCATCCAAAAATAACAGAATACACATTTTTCTCAAGTGCTCATGGAACATTCTCCAGGATAGATCATATCTTGGGTCACAAATAAAGCTTTGATAAATTTAAGAAAATTGAAATTGTATCAAGTATCTTTTCTGACCACAATGCTATGAGACTAGATATCAATTACAGGAAAAGATCTGTAAAAAATACAAACACATGGAGGCTAAACAATACACTACTTAATAACGAAGTGATCACTGAAGAAATCAAAGAGGAAATAAAAAAATACCTAGCATCAAATGACAATGGAGACACAACAACCCAAACACTATGGGATGCAGCAAAAGTAGTTCTAAGAGGGAAGTTTATAAGAATACAATCCTACCTTAAGAAACAGGAAACATCTCGAATAAACAACCTAACCTTGCACCTAAAGCAATTAGAGAGAGAAGAACAAAAAAAACCCAAAGTTAGCAGAAGGAAAGAAATCATAAAGATCAGATCAGAAATAAATGAAAAAGAAATGAAGCAAACCATAGCAAAGATCAATAAAACTAAAAGCTGTTTCTTTGAGAAGATAAACAAAATTGATACACCATTAGCCAGACTCATCAAGAAAAAAAGGGAGAAGACTCAAATCAATAGAATTAGAAATGAAGAAGTAACAACTGACACTGCAGAAATACAAAAGGTCATGAGAGATTACTACAAGCAACTATGTGCCAATAAAATGGACAACCTGGAAGAAATGGACAAATTCTTAGAAAAGCACAACCTGCCAAGACTGAATCAGGAAGAAATAGAAAATATGAACAGACCAATTACAAGCACGGAAATTGAAACTGTGATTAAAAATCTTCCAGCAAACAAAAGCCCAGGACCAGATGGCTTCACAGGTGAATTCTATCAAACATTTAGAGAAGAGCTAACACCTATCCTTCTCAAACTCTTCCAAAATATAGCAGAGGGAGGAATACTCCCAAACTCATTCTACGAGGCCACCATCACCCTGATACCAAAACCAGACAAGGATGTCACAAAGACAGAAAACTACAGGCCAATATCACTGATGAACATAGATGCAAAAATCCTCAACAAAATACTAGCAAACAGAATCCAACAGCAGATTAAAAGGATCATACACCATGATCAAGTGGGGCTTATTCCAGGAATTCAAGGATTCTTCAATATATGCAAATCAAACAACGTGGTACACCATATTAACATATTGAAGGAGAAAAGCCATATGATCATCTCAATAGATACAGAGAAAGCTTTACAAAATTCAACACCCATTTTTGATAAAAACCCTGCAGAAAGTAGGCATAGAGGGAACTTTCCTCAACATAATAAAAGCCATATATGACAAACCCACAGCCAACATCGTCCTCAATGATGAAAAACTGAAAGCATTTCCACTAAGATCAGGAACAAGACAAGGTTGCCCACTCTCACCACTCTTATTCAACATAGTTTTGGAAGTTTTAGCCACAGCAATCAGAAGAGAAAAGTAAATAAAGGGAATCCAAATCGGAAAAGAAGAAGTAAAGCTGTCACTGTTTGCAGATGACATGATACTCTACATAGAGAATCCTAAAGATGCTACCAGAAAACTACTAGAGCTAATCAATGAACTTGGTAAATTAGCAGGATACAAAATTAATGCACAGAAATCTCTGGCATTCCTATACACTAAAGATGAAAAATCTGAAAGTGAAATCAAGAAAACACTCCCATTTACCATTGCAACAAAAAGAATAAAATATCTAGGAATAAACCTACTTAAGGAGAAAAAAGACCTGTATGGAGAAAATTATAAGACACTGATGAAAGAAATTAAAGATGATACAAATAGATGGAGAGTTATACCATGTTCTTGGATTGGAAGAATCAACATTGTGAAAATGATTCTACTACCCAAAGCAATCTACAGATTCAATGCAATCCCTATCAAACTACAACTGGCATTTTTCACAGAAGTAGAACAAAAAATTTCACAATTTGTATCGAAACACAAAAGACCCCAAATAGCCAAAACAATCTTGAGAAAGAAAATCGGAGCTGGAGGAATCAGGTTCCCTGACTTCAGACTATACTACAAAGCTACAGTAATCAAGAAAGTATGGTACAGGTACAAAAACAGAAATATAGATCAAAGGAACAGGATAGAAAGCCCACAGATAAACGAACGCACATATGGTCACCTTATCTTTGATAAAGGAGGCAGGAAAGGACATCCTCTTCAATAAGTGGTGCGGGGTAAACTGGACAGGTACATGTAAAAGTATGAGATTAGATCACTCCCTAACACCATACACAAAAATAAGCTCAAAATGGATTAAAGACCTAAATGTAAGGCCAGAAACTGTCAAACTCTTAGAGGAAAACATAGGCAGAACACTCTATGACATAAATCACAGCAAGATCCTTTTGGACCCACCTCCTAGAGAAATGGAAATAAAAACAAAAATAAACAAATGGGACCTAATGAAACTTCAAAGCTTTTGCACAGCAAAGGAAACCATAAACAAGACCAAAAGACAACCCTCAGAATGGGAGAAAATATTTGCAAATGAAGCAACCGACAAAGGATTAATCTCCAAAATTTACAAGCAGCTCATGCAGCTCAATAACAAAAAAACAAACAACCCAATCCAAAACTGGGCAGAAGACGTAAATAGACATTTCTCAAAGAAGATATACAGACTGCCAACAACACATGAAAGAATGCTCAATATCACTAATCATTAGAGAAATGCAAATCAAAACTACAATGAGATATCATCTCACACCAGTCAGAATGGCCATCATCAAAATATCTAGAAACAATAAATGCTGGAGAGGGTGTGGAGAAAAGGGAACACTCTTGCACTGCTGGTGGGAATGTGAATTGGTATAGCCACTATGGAGAACAGTATGGAGGTTCCTTAAAAAACTACAAATAGAACTACCATATGACCCAGCAATCCCACTACTGGGCATATGCCCTGAGTAAACCATAATTCAAAAGGAGTCATGTACCAAAATGTTCATTGCAGCTCTATTTACAATAGCCAGGAGATGGAAACCTAAATGTCCATCTTTGGATGAATGGATAAAGAAGATGTGGCACATACATACAATGGAATATTACTCAGCCATAAAAAAAATGAAATTGAGCTATCTGCAATGAGGTGGATGGACCTAAAGACTGTCATACAGAGTGAAGTAAGTCAGAAAGAGAAAGACAAATACCGTATGCTAACACTTATATATGGAATTTAAGAAACAAAAAATGTCATGAAGAACCTAGGGGTAAGACAGGAATAAAGACACAGACCTACTAGAGAATGGACTTGAGGATATGGGGAGGGGGAAGGGTAAGCTGTGACAAAGTGAGAGAGTGGCATGGACATATATACACTACCAAACGTAAAATAGATAGCTAGTGGGAAGCAGCCTCATAGCACAGGGAGATCAGCCCGGTGCTTTGCGACCACCTAGAAGGGTGGGATAGGGAGGGTGGGAGGGAGCGAGACACAAGAGGGAAGAGATATGGGAACATATTTATATGTATAACTGATTCGCTTTGTTATAAAGCAGAAACTAGCACACCATTTTAAAGCAATTATTCTCCAATAAAGATTTACAAAAAAAAGTATAGGGAGGAATAAGCAGGGTCAGATTATGTTTCGTATTTTGTTGTAAGGGCAACAGAGGCCTCTTGGAGAGCTTTAGGTAGGAACAATGGCATAAGCCAATTTGTGTTTTAAAAGTTTTGCCCCAAGCATAGTGAATAGACTCAAGCAGGTAAAACTAAAAGTAGTAAAACTAGTTAGGAGGGGGGCTGAGACAACACAACAGTCCAGGTAAGAGATAAAGGTGACTTGAATGTGGGTAGTAGTGGAGGTGATAGCGAAGCATGAAGAGATTTTGGAAACAAAACAAAACTGGCAGAACTCAATGGCAGCTGTGCATGAGGGGATAGTCAGGAATGACTTTCATCCTGGTATCTCTCTTGCTCAACTGGGTAGTTGGTGGCACCATTTACTGGTGGAGTAAGAAGGATCTTGGAGGGAGAAAGATGATGGGCTTAAGTTTAGAGGAGTTCTTTTATCCATGGCATATCCAAGCAGAGATGTCCAGTAGGCGTCAGGAGAGAAGTCCTGGCTAGAGGCATCAGCATATGGGTGGTACTCAAGGTCATGGAACTAGATGAGATTCTTCAGGGAGATGTGGGTCCTGCAGCCATGCCTTGCCCTACTCATTCCTTCTTCCCCAGTCAGAACCTTGACTCCCAGCCCATATCAGAGATATGAACATGGCTGAGCTCCACTAAAATGGACTTTACAGCAGCTTTGGCGGGGGGAGGGGGGAGGGGGCGGGGACAGCTTCTTTAGCATTAGGTTTGGACAACAGAAAAGCCTTCTGCTGTTCTCACTGTGATTCTTAGAGCCAGAAAGATGTATTTGGAGCGCTGGCTATTTTTATACTGCCTGTATTCGCTGCAATTATTTCCTTTCAGTTTCCCTTAGTGTTTAGTAAAACTCTTTCTGAAATTACCAGCCTGTCTCAGTTGTGTTAAAGGGATAGAGGAAAAGGGAGTTTTGTCAGGCTCCGATTCAACTATTGAAAGGGTAGCTGTGGCCCTTGGGTGCTTGGCCTGGTGTCACAGGAGGAGCCAGCCAGGAAGAGACCCAAACAGAAGGTAAAACCCTGGGGAATGGAGTGGGAGCCGTGTGTACATCTGTCCCCTCTTCCCTGAAGATGGTCTTCCAACCTGATTCTCTGCTCTCACTTGTTCTGTGAGGTATGGTGGGATATTGTGAAAAGCAAAAAGATATAGAAGTCAGACAGAAATGACTTTGATCCCCAACACTGCCATTTAACAAATTGAGAGACTTGGGGCAAGTTATTTAACCATTCTGAGTCTCTGTTTTCTCATAGGTAAAATGGAAATAATAATAACCAACTCCTCAGTATTGTTAGAAAATCTCTGTAAACCTCAAGGCATGGAGTAGGAACTCGATAAATGGTGTCTGTTGTCATGATTATCCCCTGAGTAACCGTAAAGCGTGAAAACAGCTGAGGGTTAGAATTCAGAAGTCAAGAATGAACCTAAAGGAGCTGAATCAAGGGAACTAAAAGGCAAAACTGGGTCAACATTGAGGTCAAAACCAGGCAATGGATTCCAACCCATTTGGTCAGAAATAAGAGGCCTCTAGGAAACAGAAGCATAGAACAGAGAGGAGATAAGAGGCCCAAGCCTTCAGAAGATGCCAACTTGAGACCAAGTCATGCCCCAGTCCTTGCATTTTTGTATTTTTTCTGGTGGGACAGAAGCCTACCCATCAGCACAGCTCCCCCCATGATCTGAGGTTGGCTAGTGGCCAGAGGGAGCAGGTGCCTTGAACGTAAGTGGGGGATTCTGATGTCCTTTCTGGGATGATGGAGTTATTAGCCTATTCACATTGAGCCCCTTCTGCTTGCCAGTGACTCTGGGTGTAGCCTATATGCTCTATCTACATTCTCCATCTACTCTGTCTTTCAAGTCCTAAGAAACAGAGTGGGAGGAGACCTCAGCAGCGTCCCCATCTTAGCACCTTTCAAAGACTGGGTAAGTGACTACAGAGAACAACTCGTGGCCTCCAGCCCATTTCCTCCCCCTTGCTAGTTGTCTGTATTCCTCTTCCCACCTCCCACGATGGGGGGAGGTGGATGGATTTCAGTCACTTCCTAGGAATTACAGTTGCAGAGATGACAAGATGGCTAAGAAGTAGGTATCTCTGGCACAATTCACCATTTTTTTTTTGTAGATATTTATGATGCCAGAGATGAAAGGGCCCATGAAATCACAAAATCCAGGGGTTGCAAACTCAAATGTGGTCACCTCAATCCTGTGCTCTCTTGAACCTGGGAGACAAGGTACACAGGCCAGAGTGGTACGCTCTCTGAGGCATCTGCCAGCCAGCATGTGGCATTCTCCTGTGGGTTTAGGACTGATTTGTCACAAGAGAATGAGCTTCAAGACTTTTATTCAGTGGTTGGTAGATAAAAAGTCATCTCTCTGCTCCTGGATATGAGTGGGGGACAAGGTAGTCCTGGGAGCTGTCAGCATCTATATTATTGACATGAGAAGTCAGCCTGAGATCAAAGACAAACTACAAAGGAGTAGAACCAAGACACCTGGGGGGAAATGGACCTGCAGTCCCATATCCATGGTGAGCCCCTAAATGAAACAAACCCTGAAACCTGCTCTCCTTCTAGTTTCTTTGATCACTGCCTGTAAACCACCTTGGGTCGACTTCCCATTGCTTGAAATACCAGAACTCCCGCTTAATTTACTACCTAGAGATTCCTACTCTTCTTCTCTCACTTTGGATCAACATGGGCTACAGAAAAGTAAATCCCCATTACCACACTCTTTTCTGGAGTGTTGACTACCCTTTTGATCTTTGGGAAATTACTTAACCTCCGCATCTCAGGTTTTCTATCAACAAAATGGGATAATAATAGACCCACCACAGAGAATGTGTTCAGACCAGCACCTAAGTGCTCACTGTACATTGGTAACTGTTATTACAAACAGTAGTAACAGCAGTGATAGTAGTCATATCAGTATTGGTATTATTACCCACAACTCTATTTCTAGGAAAATTCTTCATTCTCTTCCTTGCTCTGGGGCCTGGAGTAAGTCACTGAGGATAAGAGTTAACTTCATATTCAATACCCTTAAGTCTGGGAAAGAGTCTGGGTCTAAGAGGGGCGGTGGGTGGCAGGGAGACCTGGCCAGGTGTCAGTCAAGTGCAGTGTGCTGGCATCTGGATGATAAGAGATGACAGCCAGACTGAGGTGTCTTATCATAAGAGAGAGGAAACAGCTGAACAGGCAAGTTCAAAGCAAAACACTTACTGTTTTGAAGTAGCCTATGCAGGCAAACTGAATTCAACCAAGTCTAATGGTGAAGAGCCATGTCAAAATTCAGGCACAAATTAGAACAGAACTAGGGTAGGGCAGGAAGAAAGGTTCTAGGGAGTTTGCTCTCAGGCCATGTGACCTACGGTGAACTGGACTGTTTCCTCTAGACACTGTTGTCACCAAAGGAGTTGGCATGTTCACAGCTCCACCTTACAGGTCAATGGTTGTGTGGGTCATGGGGATGGGGGCAGGGGGAGCTGCATTAAAGAACCAGGGTCGGGGCGGACAAGAGCTACTGAGGATTCAGTGTCAGTTACTGTGAAGCCCCTATGGGTTCTGTGATTCTGTGAACCCTAAAAAAATAGGGGTAATCATTCCTGTTATTTTGTGCAATTGTCAACCTCCAATGGCATCCTGAATTTTTCTTATGGCGAAATACTCACCAGCCTGCCTGATGCCCTCCTGCTCAGTCCCTCCTCCTGCTACCAAGTCATTCCAGGTGGATAGAACAATTTTCCAGGGAAACCAAGAGATATCACTTTGCTTTCTTCATAACACAATTTGTCTCTGAGAATCCGCTTGTCATATCTAACTTTCCCCCTTTCTGCCAGCAGCGACAAGGGTCCCTCTCATTACATGGCTGCCAGGCTTGCTCCAGGCCAGCCTGCTGCAGAATTAACATGTCATGTCCACCTCACCATGGGGACCTGCGGGGTGTCAGAGACTCAAGCAACTGAAACGCCCAAGGGAAAGAGGACCAGCTGCCTGCATCGTTTCCCATCTTCAGTACCACGGCCAGCTCATTAAGGAGTGCGTTGGAAAGTGCTTTTAAACTTAAAGCCAGGAGGACACACGTTTGTAGGACATTTTACACCTTCCAAAGCACTTTCTCACATTCTCAGGTCTGAAGCAGGCCGTGGGGAGATGATTATTTCTCTTTTCACAGAGTTAGCTGCCATGCTGCCGAAAAAAATGCCGGAACTCTGAGTATGGGGCCCCCATCTAAGGAACGTCTCTGCTACTAACAAGTTTGTGAATCTGTGCAGTCACTTAACTTTTTCAATCTTCAGTCTTCTTAGTTCCAGAATCGAGGCAATAAAACAAATGTTAAGAGGACATGATCAGATGAACATGATATTAAAAAGTTTTATAAATTCTAAAGTGCTGTAAACATTGATCCATTATAATGATTCCATTATGAAGCTGCAGCTCAAGCTGAAGTGACTAAGTGTAAGCGAAGGTAGGAGGGCAGCAAGTACCATGGGGCCAAACTCCTCAGGTTCCAGTCTCTGTTCCTCCTCTTCTTCACTCTGTGGCCTGGGATAAGTTACTTAATTTCCTTGTGGATCCATTATTGCATCTGTAAAATGGAAAATAATAAAAGCTACCTTGAGGTTTATTTTGAGGATTAAGCAAGATAGTGCAGGCAAAGTACATACAGAGAGGCTAGAACATCATAAATGTTCAGTGAATAGTTGGTATCGACATCATCATCATTATCCACTTCTAGTTACTAAACTACAGGATCAGAATCCAGAATCCATGATTCCTGGTCCAGTGCTGCAGAAGTCTCCCATCAATTTCATGACTCTAATGACCCTGACCTCAGACCACAGAAGGTTAGAGCAAGGGGCACTGGCAACCACAGCCCACCTTTCTGTTATTATAAACAAGACAACTGGGAGGGCTTCCCTGGTGGTGCAGTGGTTGAGAGTCCGCCTGCCGATGCAGGGGACACAGGTTCGTGCCCCGGTCCGGGAAGATCCCACATGCCGCAGAGCAGCTGGGCCCGTGAGCCATGACTGCTGAGCCTGCGCGTCCAGAGCCTGTGCCCCGCAACAGGAGAGGCCACAACGGTGAGAGGCCCGCGTACCACACACACACAAAAATAATAATATTAACTACCTCCAAATGTGTAATGGTTAAATTTATGTGTCAATTTGACTGGGACACAGAGCACACAGATATTTGCTACAACATTATTCTAGGTGTTTCTATGAGGGTGTTTTGGGGGAGCTTAGACTAATTTAAGTAAATTGTCCTTCTTTAATGTGGGCCTCAATCAATCAATCGACGGCATGAATAGAACGAAAAAGGCTGACACTTCTCCAGATAAGAGAGAATTCCTCCTACCTGACTCCCTATGAGCTGGGACATTGCGTTTTCCCAGCCCTTGAGATTCAACTGAAACTGGTTCTCCTGGGTCTCCGGCTTGCTGACTGCAGGTCTCTGGACTTGTCAACCTCCATCATCACAGGAGCTGATTTCTTATAATAGATCTCTTTCAATAGATAGATAGATAGATAAAGTATATTTGTTTTATGTGTGTGTGTGTGTGTGTGTGTGTGTGTGTGTGTGTGTGTGTATACATATCCTATTGGTTCTATTTCTCTGGAGAACTCCGGCTAATACAAAATGGCAGTATGGTGATTCCTCAAAAAATTAAAAGTAGAATTACCGTATGACCGAGGAATCCCACTTCCAGGTATATATCAAAAGAAGTGAAAGCAGGGACTCAAACAGATATTCGTACCTCCTCATTCATAGCCGCATACTTCACAATAGCCAAAGGGTGGAAGCCACTCAAGGGTCCACTGATTGATGAATGGATAAACAAAATGTGGTCTATATACATACAATGGAATGTTATTCAGGCTTAAATAGGAAGGAAATTTCGGACACACGCTCCAACGTGAATTAACCTTGAAGATACTATGCTAGTCACAAAAGGACAAACACTGTATGATTCCACTTATATGAGGCACCTAGAACAGTCAAATTCATAGAAAGGATAATGGTGGTTACCAAGGGCAGGAAGAAGGGGAGTGGAGAGTTGGTGTTTAATGCGCACAGGTTCAGTTTGGGAAGATAAAGAAGTCTAGAGAGGAAAGGTGGCAATGATTGCACAATACTGTGAATATACTTCATGCTACAGAATTATACACTTAAAAACGGTTAGAATGGCAAATGTTATGTATACTTTATCACAATAAAAAAAAAGGAAAGAAAATCACTTTTCTCATAGAGTCTCTGTGGGAAATAAATGAGTTAAGATATGTAAAATGGCACACACAGTAAGCACGACAAAAATGATATTTGTTTCACACATAAAGACCTCACATATTGATATTTTCAAAGTACATTAACACATAAAAATACTCATGAGAGAAGGTAAAATTAAAATGCAGAGTTCAAAACCATGCATTACCAGTATAATTCCAATTTTGCTTGAAATGTTTTAAAGATCTATGTATACCTATGCATAGAAGAGAAAGGATGTGATCAAGAGTAGTAAAATGTCAACCTAATTCATTCTGGGTGAAGACATTACGTGTGACATTTGTTTGCCTTGATATATTCTGATTTTCGCAATTTTGACAAAGGATTGTGTTATTTTCATAAGCTTCACCCCTAAATGATGATTTTAGGTGCTTAAGGGGAGCTTACCTGTGTCCGGTATCCTGTTGACCCTTCCTCGGTAGCTGGAGGTGACTTTCTACCTCCAGGAGGAGAGATGACCAGCGTGCCATCTCCATCTCCGTGCACTGTTTATATCCCCCAAACACTTCATCTGTGTGTCCAAGACAGATGAAGGGTCTCTCTAGTAGGGACATTCCTTGGAGCATTTGTTTCACATCCTGCCTTCAGAAGAATTTTGAGAAACCACAAAGATCTGGAGACTACAGATAGGAAACAGGAGTCAGGCAAGAAATGTGGCTCCTGTCAGACACGGGCAAACTTGGCACTTTTGTGTATGTTCCACTTTTTCGTCAGTTTCATGGACATCAGGGACCTCACCCCATGTCCTGTGTAATCAGGGCTTAGATGGACATCTCCGAGACTGTGCTAATCTCTGGGCTCTCTGCTGTCAATCACGTCTTCTCTTGCCTTCTGTATAACTGGAGGGTTTCAGAAGAAAAGCAAAACTCCAGAGAATGTCAATTCACGTCCTTCAAAATTCGGCCTCAAGTCTCATCACCTTGCTCCAGGTATCCTGTATCTAAAACATGCTGAGGCGGGAGGTAGATGGGCTCCAGGCTAGACATTTACAACTGACCTCCTGTTCACACCTCCTGGGGTGAGAAGAAGATGAGCTCCAGGCCGGACATTCATTACCAGCCCCCTGTTTACATTTCCTGAAGCAAGAGACAAACGGGCTCCAGGACTACATATTGATGACCGGACTCCTGTCTATATTTAGAGATCTGCACCTCAATATAAAACCAGCAACAGGAATAGGGTAAATAACCAGACATTGGGCATTTTTATGGCAGGGACAGAGTGGGACTAAACCCTATTAAAGGATCAAGAGGCTACACATTTCCCATCCTTGGGACAAGGGAGACACTATGCATGTGCAAAAGCCTTCACGGGGTCAAAAAGGCAGGAGATGCCAGACCATAGTAAGTCCTGCTACCTCCTCCCCGAGGCCTTTGCAGTGGGATCCATCTTAACTAAAGGGTGCGTACACACCCAGGGGAGGTTCCAGAGGCAAATTAGCCATGGGGTCCAAACAATACAATTGGCCAAAAAGAAGACAAAGACCCGGAAGACTGCCCCCTCATAAAAGATTTAAACTTCCCAAAGGTGCGACTCTCAGAGTTCGCCCATGCGTCTTTCCGCAGGTACTTTTCTCTTCCAATAAACTTTTTACTTTTGTCTTTACCTTCTGCCTCCTTGCCTGAATTTTTTCCTGACAAGGCAGGTGAGAACCAGGGACCCAGGCCCTAGCTGCTGGCCCCTGTGGTCCAGTGGTTAGGACTCCCGGTCCGGGACCTAAGATTTCGCTTCCTGCTACTTCTCACTGCTGCCTGCATCCGAAACCAATACCAGCTACAGCTTTCCACCATCCTAAGCTGGGAATGTTCACGCCATGCTTGTGCTTTTCTCTCTGCCCAGATGTATTCTTCCTAGTCTTCTGCATTTGTCAAAATACTTGCCATTTTTCGAGGCCCGAAGTGGACTGTCGTCTTTGGGCGGCCTTTCCCAACTCTCCAGGCAGAGTGGAGCTCTGCATCCTCTGAGTCGCCCGGGCAGTTGGCAACCACTCAAATGATTCTCTCGTGTTGTATCTCCCTAGACAACTAGAATGTGAGCCTCCTGAGAGCAGGGATGGTACTCAGTTTTGTAGCAGGAGCTCAATGAATACAGATCTGATATTAAAGTATTCTGTTCAGTTTCCCCTCAGCTGTGACATATCCGTAATGGTATCCACAAGCTCAAACGTTAAATGGAGACCATTCTTGTCACTTTGCTTGGTTGGCAGGAGAATGTGAAGCTCCAATAAGTTACTGATATTCTCCTATTCAGAGAGTTTCAAAATGATCCCAAAGGATCATGATAATAACCATGAACTTGCCTGACTCCAACAGAAGCGAGCTGGGCCCCAAACAGTGCTGTGAGCACCGCTTTGCTTTACACTGCTAGAAATGAAATCTTTTCAACTGCATTCACCTGAGTAATTGAATGGTTCGTTGCTTGGGAGAGGAACAATTGAGTATTCAACTGTTGGAAGAGGAACAACTGAGTGGTCTCCATTGTTTGGGAGAGGACTGATTGAATGTGCCATTGCTTGAGAGAGGAACAATTGAGCATGAAACTATTTGGAAGAGAAATAATTAGGCATTCCATTGTTTAGGAGAGGAACAACTTAATATCCCATTCCTTGGGAGAACATTTTAAGACAGACTTTCACCAATTTAGGATGCTGTTCTACCTAAAAATGTTACTTTCCAAGTCATTTGTTTGGAAGAGAGAGCACTTTTACCCAGAGAAACAATGTTTGTAATGATTTATAGATTTGTAGGTTTCTAGAGTAGCACCTTCATCCCCTCAACATCTATTAACTTTCCATTATATTTGAAGTAGAGTGCTGGCTTCAATTTCACTTTCACCACACCACTTCTGATAGTGCATCAGTATGGAAATGCATACTTAAATTCAGCCCTGGATGGCGAGAGTTTGCATTCCCTGCCTTCTCTGCAAACATGTGACCTCTTCTTTCACTGTCCCTGTCATTTCATTCCTTCACAGGTAGAACGGACTAGATAGCCCAGGCTGGTCACTCTCTCAATCACTCTATGTAAATTGAAATCAGTTCTGTGTATTTGCAATAAAGGAAAGCAACTCTCTAGGCCATTCACTCCTCACGATGTCCTGAATGTCCAAAAGTCAGTGTTACACCTCAGGTTACTAGAGTTCCGTTGCTTTATATTTCTTATCTTCCAAGAGCGAGTGACAGTGAGTTGTACCACCTGCTAAGCCATTGGGACAAGATTTCTCTTTTTTTTTTCTCTAGTTTTTTTTTTTTAAGTATAGTTGATTTATAATGTTGTGCAATTTCTGCTGTACAGCAAAGTGACTCAGCTGAATTCAACCCAGACGTATGGAGTTGCTGCCCCTAGGGTGGGTGGGGCCTGGGAAGCGCCTCTTAATGATCTCCCCAGATGCCCCTTGTGCACACTAATGTGTGGCTCAGGTGATGACTGTGCTATAATGACAAGAAGCACAGCAGGAGACTTAAATGTGAGGAAATGGTGCATCAAATATCCATTCTTAACAAGTTCCTCCTGTAATTAAAGAGAGAGAGAGAGAGAGTGAATGTCTGTGCAGAACACTTTTTACATCAAGATCTGACACACATACCCATAAACATACACACTTAACCAAAACAAAATTTTCTGGAAATAATACTTACAAAAACTTCCTGACACAACTTGAATTCTTTCTTTTTAGTATATATTTTTTAAGAATCCAGTCACATTCAAGTAAATTGGTTTTTTCCACCCACCAATGGATTGCAAAAAGCATTGGTGTGGAAGAATTGGTGTGGCGGTGACAGTGGAAATAAAGGTACACAAGAATCAAAGCTTGGGCAATGACAGCAAGTGACTAGTATTGATCAGAAAGAAGATATAATAGAACATCCTTTCCTCCTCTTGTCTCAGCGATGATTGTCTAGTCCCTTTCGTGAAATGGATGTTACGAATCCCCTAAGATAACCGACAATCTTGGGGAAAATGAATTGAGAACAAGAAGAGTAGTTAGGCAGGAACCAAACACACTGACCTGTGAGAAGGGAGTAGAGTAAGATCATTTTGCTATTTGCGGAGACTCTTAGGTTTATACCAAAGTTGTTTCTCATGTAGGAAAAATTGTGCTTAGGTCAATATGAATCTGCAAAGAGTCAGGAGAAATTAAGTTCTGTGCTGTGGCCAAAACACCTAATTTTCCACAACATTCCTTTGTTCGTTCAACAGATATGTATTGAGTGCCTAGTAGAACTAAGGATAGAGAAGTGAACAAAAAAGACAAAATCTCCTGCCTTCATGGAGCTCATATTCCACTGGAAGAAGGCAGAAATCTTTTTAAAGTGAGCAACATATGTGATATGTTTAATGCAGGTGTTAAGGAAATAAGGAAGAGTGACAGGAGGTGTGGGGAAAGGGCTTCAATTTTAGATAGGGGTGGCCAGAGAAGGTCTCACTTAGAAGTGCCTGTAGAGGGTAGAATTGTGCCCCCCCAAAAAAGATATGCCTAAGTCCTAACCCCTGGTACCTGTTAATGTGACCTTATTTGGAAATAGGGTCTTGGTAGATGTAACCAAATTGAGATGAGGTCATACTGGGTTAGAGTGGGTCACAATCTGATGACTATTGTCCTTATAAGAAGGAAATTTGGACATAAACATGGAGAAGAGAGCAGCATGTGAAGAGAGAGAGGCACACTGGAAAGGCAGCTACGTGACAGCAGAGGCAGAGATTGGAGTGGTGCAATTGCAAGGATTACCAACAACCACCAGAAGCTAAGAAGAGGTAAAAAAGAAGAATCCTCCTCTAGAGGCTTCAGAGAGACAGTGGCTCTTCCAACAACTTGATTTTGGATTTCTAAGCTCCAGAAAGGAGAGAGAACAATTTCTGTTGTTCTAGGCTCCCCATTTTGTAGGACTTTGTTATGGCAGCCGTAGGCAATGAATGCAATGGCATTTAAGGATATTTATGAAAGCAACAGGAGAGCATCCCATGTGGATATCTGGAGGGAAGAGAATGCCAGGCACAGGGAACAGCCAGTGCAAAGGCTCTGAGTTGGGAGCGTGCCCAACATGTTCAGTGATGAGCAAGGAGACCTGTGTGGCTGGAGCAGGGTGAGCAAGGGGAGTAGCACACAATGAGTTCAGAGAATCAGCGGGAGCCAGGTCACACTTGGCTTTGTAGTTTTATAGAAAGTTCAGCGCTTACTTTGAGTAAAAGGGGGAGCATTGAACAGAGGGGTTACTTGATGTGAATTCCATAGGAAGTAGGATCACTCCATCTTCTGCAAAGAGAGTAAGTTAAAGTAGAGTCAGGGTGGAAACAAGGAGATCAGTTAGGAAGCTATGCAAACGATCCAGGAGAGAGATAATGGTGACTTAGATCAGAATGTGGCAGGGTTGGTGGTGAGAAAGGGTTAGGTTCCCAATATGTTTTAAGGTATTGCCAACAGGAAGTTCAGTCAATCGACCCCCAGAGCTGTCCCCAGAACATCACGATCCTGATTTCTATCGCTGTAGATCAGATTTGCATTTTGTGTCTTGTGTCAGCAAAATGTGTTTGAGATTCATCCACGTCAGTGAAGGTACCGGTAGTTATATTATTGCTAAGTACCACCACTATATGGATGTCAAATAATTTATGTATCATCAGTTGATGGACAATTGGGCTATCTCCAGTTTTGAGCTATTATGAATAAAGCTTTCAGGAAAAGTGATTTACAAGTCTTTGTGTGGATATATGTTTTCATTTCTCTTGGGAAAATGTCTAGGAGTGGTATGGCTGGGTAGTGTGGTAAGTAAATGCTAAACTTTTTAAGAAACCATCGAACAATTTTCCAAGTGATTACATCATTTTATATTCTCATCAGCAGTGTATGATTTCCAGTTGATTCATATCACTGACAACATATAGTATGGTCAATCTTTCCGATTTCAGGCATTCTGCTAGGTATGTAGTAGTGTCTCATTATGGTTTTAATTTTCCTTTTCTTCATCTCCAGTGTTGTTGAGTATCTTTTCATGTGATTGTTGGCAATTCACTCATCTTCCTTTGAAGGAAGGAAATCTATAGTTTCATTGTGGTATAAATATACAATAAATGGCTGTAACCTTCCTTCAAAGAGTGTTGGACTTTGTTCTAGCGAGTGTTTAAGTTACTGGATAATTACCCATTCTTTCTGAGGTTTGGTTTGAAGCTTCATTAGGTTGCGTTTACAGTAGACTTTAATCCAGGCTAGTTTATCCTTACTACTAAAGTAAGGATATCCTTACTTTAAGGATCCTTAGTACTAAAGACCCCCTGGGGTCTCTACTAAATGCCTGATGTTCAACAAGGACTCTCTACTCAAGCTGGTGGGAGCTCTAATGTCTCCAGCCCTGTATGGGATCTGGGAATTATTTAACTTACAGCTCCCTGGTTGTTCTTTGCCCAACCTTGCAGTTATACCGTATGCATTTGTGTAATGTATCAGTGATTCAGTATTTGTCAACAGACTCAAGAAAACCGTGTTCAGATGCCTGGAGCTTTCTTTTTACGGCATTCTCTTCTCTGATTCTCTTTCCCGCAAATTCCAGCCGTTCGTCTCCTCAAACTCCGATCTTTGTCTTCTCAACTTGGTTAAGACGATAATGTTTTCCCTGAGATCCCCCTCGCTGCATCAGGGTCTAAAGAGTGCCTCCATGGAGGAATCCAGAGCGCTCAACGAGCTCACGATCTTTCAGGAATCAGACTCTGTACTATCTCTTGTTCAATGTTTGAAACCTGGGTTTTTTCCTATATATTTTGTCCAGTTTTCTAGCTGTTTACAGCAGGAGGGCTAGACTTGTCCCAGTTATTCCATTATAGCCAAAATAAAAATCTTGTTTGGCTTAAGTATGTTTATGAACACAGATTTAAATATATTTTGTAGTGTCTTTTTTGCCAATAGATGTCTCATAAAGGTGGCTTCCAAGTCTTTTGGACATATTCCCATTAAGTTATAACCACTTTCTGGGTTCTAGGAAAATGGTCCAGGCTCATCTTATTATTTTATCTGTCCAAGATCTGGAGTCAGACATTTCTACAGAGCGCCCTAGTTTCTTCTATTTGGAAGTGGGATTTGGGGACCACACTATGAGTGCTAGGGGTACTCACTGCTACAGGATTGGGCATTGTATCTAGTTCTTTTCAGTGGGCTAAGCTAGAAAATAAGGTTTTTGTTTTCTTTTTCATTTGAGGAAATTCATTATGAGTCATACTCAAACTTCTAAATCAAATTCAGGACTAAGGAGTTTTTACTTATTCTCTTCAACCTGACACCTTTACATCTTTCCCCCCACACTAATAATTCTAGCTCTCAAGATACCAATATAAGCACTCAACTTATCCCACAATGTACACACAGAAGTCTCAGAATAAACATACCAACACTACACCAACATTACCATTACTGCAGATGTTTAAGTGTATTCTATAGCTATTTTTATCCATGCCACTAGAGATGCAGTCAAATTATTGTGTTTTGAAGTCACTCGAAATATTTCTTCTCTATTTGGTTATTGAACACACAATTAAAATTCACTTTGCTTTCAATCTTTAGAGATTGCTATCTTCTAAATTTGATTTTGCTTTGTAATTATGTAAAATGTCTTTCTGGTTCCAGAGTTGAGTCTAATTCAGAGATATTTAACTTCACCCCTATGTCCCTCATCTTGTTTCTTCACTGCTCTTAGAGGTATGTGTAACCTTTTTCATTTGCGTTTTTGGTTTATCTTCCCAGCATTATTATAAATATGGACCTAGAGTCTGTCATACAGAGTGACGTCAGAAAGAGAAAAACAAATACTGTATGCTAACACATATATATGGAATCTTTAAAAAAAATGTTACTGATGAACCTAGTGGCAGAGCAGGAATAAAGACGCAGACGTAGAGAATGGACTTGAGGACACGGGGCAGGGGGAAGGATAAGCTGGGACGAAGTGAAAGAATGGCATGGACATATATACACTACCAAATGTAAAATAGCTAGTGGGAAGCAGCAGCGTACCCCAGGGAGATCAGCTTGGTGCTTTGTGACCACCTAGAGGGGTGGGATAGGGAGGGTAGGAGGGAGGCTCAAGAGGGAGGGGATATGGGGATATATGTATGCATATGGCTGATTCACTTTGTTGTACAACATAAACTAACATAGCATTGTGAGGTAATTATACTCCAATAAAGGTGTATAAAAACATAAATATTCGTATATATATACATATATGATTTATAGCCTCACCCATATTTTCTTAAATTACACGTTTTTGTCCATTTTGCTTAATTTACTTGCTTAATTTACTTCCAGAATAGGTTTTGAGATCACTCCACTGCTGTTTATAAAGATACTCCTTCTTATAGCCATGTGGCCATACCAAAGTTTATTCAACTAGTGCCTTGTTGATGTACTGCATTTAAGTTCTTCCACTCTTTCATGCATCTTTCTTTTTGCCCAAGAGTATTTTTAGGCTCTTCTTTAAATTTTATGAAATCTTTGACTCTATAGAAAACATGAATCTCTAAAGATAAGTTGGGAGGTAATAGATGGAGAGAAATACGCCCTGTTTATGTCTTATTTCAACTTCACGAGTGTTATTGACCCTGTGCCATGTCCAAAGCACCGCGCTAAGTGTCACAGGGGACACCAAGATAAAGAGAACCATCTTGCCCTAAGGGGCCCCAAGTGAGTCAAAAAAGAATAAGAGACAATCAGTTGTGTAATAAAAGGCACAATGAGATCAGTGTTACAAGAGAATTATAGATGAGAAGCCGAAGAAAAAACATGTGATGACTTATAGCTAGGAAGGATCAGATACAACTTCATGATGGAAGAAGAGTGAATCTTTTAAACCACTGCAAAAATTTTGACCAACATAGGTAGAGGAGGATGGGCATGCCAGGAAGAATTAAGGGCATGAACATAGGTGTGCTCGAGGGATGTGTGAGATGAAGCTTGGGGGATTCAAAGGGAAACATTCAGAGTTGACATAGGGATAGCACAAAGTTATGGCCTGGGAGTCAGACACTGGAGTCCAAGTCCTGGATGTTCACTTAGACTCTGTTCTTCAGCAAGTCCACTCAACATGTATGTTTGCTTATACAGGACCTACTGTGAGTTTTCCCTTGTCCAATTGAGTCCTAAAATAGAATTCCAGTGTCGACATTGTTGATGACCTCCTTCTTAAAACTCTTCACCTTGGATTTCTGAGATTACCTCCCCATTTTCTGAGACAAACTACTTATTCTCCTCCCCTCTCATGGGCTGCCTTTCTCCTAAGGACACGGGGAGGAGCTACAGCTGCAGAGGAAGGCTGGCCTTTGTTCTCAGCACAGAGCTCTTCTTCCCTAGGTGTCCACCTTCTCGGTTTGGGGAATGTACTGGCTTCTATGGCAACTACCTCCGCTACACACTCATCTCTACATACACATCTCTTCCCTCAGATACCTCAAGAGCATTTTTCCAAGCTTGGGATGCTGGTTTGCACCAGCAATGTCTCAGCCATCTTATGATTATATGTCAGAAGAGTTTCCCCAAATCATCTTTCCCAGCACACCTTATTCTTTGTTGCCATATAAATTCCTTCAGACATTGTGATGCAAAATTACCCTTCATCTCTCCTCAATAACAATAATAATGATTGCTTGATAGCTGACATTTTAACATATATTCAACAAATATTTGTTGATTGCCTATTTTGTACCAGGCAATGTTCTAGACGTTGAGGATAAGGTCATGAAAAGAACACCTGGATGAGGCTGTTACGGAGCATGTGACATATGCCAGGCATTCCACTAAATATGTTATGTCCATTGGATGGTTGAATCCTTGCAACGTCTGTGAGATCAATATTTTTGTTAAGTCTGTTATATAGGTGAACAAAATGAGTGTTGGTTAGAGTAACTAACGTGATACCCGAGCTTGTACCCTGCTCTTCCTCTGACTAGTTGTCTAATTTTACCAAGATTCTTATGACTGCTCTGTGTCTCACTTTCCCTGTCCGAAAAATGGGGATTATAGTAATTCCCTCATAATGCCTTGTGAGAAATAAATGAGCTCTCACATGGAAAGAAAGTAGAACAGCACGTGGCACGTTAACAGTATTTCATAAATGTTAACAATTATTACTGTGTTTCCAGTCTTATCAAAGGATATAACATTCATTTGTTTAAGCATTTGTCCCATTAGATCGACAGATTCAAAGGATCTCGATTTTGTTTTTTTTCAGTTTCAAAATCCTCATGTGCACAATGGGGTTGTTAATTCTTACTCTGCAGCTGTGTTGAAGGATTACAGCGAAGCTTTTCTGTTTATTTAAAGCACTTAGCACAGTTCCTAATCTATAGTAGATGCTTAATAAATTTCTATTTTTACAATTATTATTATTACTATTATCACTAATAATTCTTCAATGATTAGCACAGTTCTAGTAATGGAAAGAGTGTTCAAAAAACATTTTGTGACTCAAATGGAAATAAATGGGATAAAATTGATTCGGAAGCACTGCCCACCGCCCATGGGACCTGAAGGATTACCGTTGCCTCTCTCTGTTTCCTGAATGGCAACTCTTCACTCGCTTTGGTTAACACCGAGCAGTGAGGGCTTACCCTTGCTAACTACTTAAAAACTAATATTGGGTTTGCAAAAACTGCTTTTTAATGATCTTCAACAGCCCTCCAGAAAACCTCATTAGCAGGCACCGAATTACTTGGGGCTGTGCAGAAGGAGGTTTGCATGCATGGCCAGAGGTCATTAGCTCCCTTTCTTCTCTGGCTGAAGGCAGAGCACATGTTATGGACAAGTTCCACAGAGACCCCTCCTCCAAGTCTCTGAGAGTCACCTCTTCTTCCTCTTGCCCATCTAATCTAGGGGCTCGGGGCTCAGTCACCTGTCAGCTGACCCGCCAGACTCCAGACTTTTCCTGCATGGATCCTCTCTGGTCCTAATAGCTAGTTATCATTCCTTGGCTCAAACGCCCAGCATGGAGCCCTATCACCTCTGCCACTGACTCTTGAGTTCTTCACAGGGGCCCCTTCCCACCTCCCTCTCTTGCTTCTCATGACTCCCCCACACTGAGACCATTTAAATCAAGTGAATCAGGATGTTCTGTCCCAGACCCACATTTTCCCTGCTTCTAAGCTTTTGCACATGAAGTTGCCACCAGCCAGATTGCCACTGCTCACTCCACAGTTGTCCCTGTAGCAACGTGGGGGAGGAGAAAGAACTCAGGACGTGGACTCTATAGATAAGGGTTCTTATCCTATTTTTGTCCCTAAACAATTCTTTGCTGAGAGTAAATACATCACTCCATGGTCCTCCTGTTCTTCCTCATTGTTCAAAATATTGCAACAGTGTTGACATTTAGAGCCAGACAATTCTTTGTTGTTGGGGCAAGGGCAGGGCGGGGGTGGGGGCGCCCTGTACAGTGTAGACTGGGAGCATTCCGTACCTCTACCCACTAGATGCCAGTAACTGTCCCCTTTCCCCAGTCATGACAATCAAAAATGTACCCATACATTGTCCAGTGTCCCCTGGGGAGCAAAACTGCCTACAGTTAAGAAGCGTTGCATCACACTGACTGTAAGAACCTCTGTAATATTCTACCTGGGATAGTGTAATTTTCCTCTCCACGTGTCTAGTTCCTCTTTCAATAAAAACAGCAATAGCAAATACTTATGTAACACCCATTTTACACCTAGCATTGTTCTTAAGAGATCTACTTAGGTTAATTTATCATCACCTACCCTATGAAGTAAGTATTTTTATTGTGTCCGTTTTACAGATGAGGAAAATAAGGGTCACAGAGAAGTTAAATAACTTGCCCAGAGTCACACAGTCAGAATTCACTCCCAAGCAGTGTGTCCCAGATCCCTCCTCTAAACCCATAATGCCTCTTGAAATAAGCAGGGATTTTGAAACAAGAAAGATCTAGGTTTACATTCCAGCTCTGGCACCTATGAGCTCCAGAGCTTTGGGCAAGTTGGAGCTCTGATTTCCTTAGTTAGCAAAATGGAGATGAAAATACTTATGTTGCAGGACTGTTTGAAGTTTTAAAATAACATATATATGTGTGTGTGTATATATATATATATATGTACACACACACACACACACACACATATATCTAGATATATATCCATCTCCTAGAGTAAGTCTGACCTGTAGAAGACGCCCCATGAAGAGAGCTGATGGTGGTGGTGGTGACCAAGATAAAAGAGGAGTTGAAAAACCAGGAGAGGAGAAACTGTAAAATCTTAGAAAAAATGTCAGTGCTTTTTTTCTTCTATATATTCCCATAGTCCAGACAGTGCCTGGCATAGAGTAGATGCCATATCTCGTATCTCTGTCTTTCTGGGCCCCCAGAGCACAGGCTGGCAAACTACAGTCCACAGGCCAACCTGGCCCACCATCTACCGTTGTTAATAAAGTTTTATTGGAACCCAGCCCCACCTGTTCACTTAGTCACCGTCGATGACCACTTTCATGCTATAGTGGCAGAGGTGAGTAGTTGCAACGGGGACCAATGCCCACAAAGTCAAAAATATTTGCTATTGGGCTTTTGACAGAAAAGGTTTGCCTACCTCTCATGTATAATTTGAATTAGAAAACACTAAATGTGAAGATCTCCAATATCCTTTCCTGGCTCAAATACACCCAGTGATTTTTCTGAATTCCCAGCTCCAAACTCACCCCTTCCACATTACCTTTTGTAACTGACTTCACTGAGTTCAGGCTTTGCTGATTACTTTTTCTCATTGTCCCCCTTCCACCCTCAAATGAAGGCACTATGCTATTAATTTTCACCATCTCTCATGTTGTCAATCTGCAGGTGTCTCACAATTGCTTCCGGCACGTCCTTCTACAGACAAACTCCCCAGGGCTGTTCAGTGTTGTTGCCAAGGGTTGCCCTCTGAAGCGTTCTGACAGACCAGCTGCCAGCTTCCAGATTGGAGAAATGACACCAGCCTCACATTCAAAGGGAATAGACTCAGGCAGGCCCACAGTTGACCATCCCTTTCAGTCTTGGTTTTCCCTCCATCCCTGCTAGTGGCTCCAGATCTGGTTGGTTTCCTGTAGATATCGCCATGACACTCACCAGCTATCAAAACTCCTCTCTATCTTGATCGGTTACAATATGACAAAGTTCTCTCTTAAGAAGAATTCAGAAGCTGGATGGGAAGAATAAAACAAACACAAAAGTATAAACAAAAAGAAGTTCTGAGTCCATTTTGCTTTCTAGAGATGAGTGCTTAATTTCTAAGGTAGCTTCCAACTCTGCAATTCCATTATTCCACAGAGTGATGCTGTGATATTAACAGGGTATTTAACAAATATAGGTTGGGGCCACTTACCAGCTGTGTGCCACTGAGGCATCTCTCTTCATTAGGGAAGAAAATTCTTAAAGTAAGTTCATATCCTCTTGCCATAGCTCCAAGGGAGTTTGAGGAAGTGAGCACCTATCATTTTCAGCATCTGTCGTGGGAAGTGGTCTATTCCAGAAGGAAGAAGAGGGAGGGGAAGGGCTGTTATTCAGGAGTAATCAGTGTTTGTCGTCATGAGTTACTACTATTCATGAGTTACTACTATTCAAATAAAACACCCTATTTCTATATACAATTATGTAGATTATTGTTTACAAATGTCAGCTACCCAGAGGGCTCACGCTGTGAGCCTCTTTTCATTTTTGCTCCCACAAAGACAGGGCTCTATTCATTCTAACAGATGCTTTTTTCCCCTTCGAAAGGCTTGACATTTCTAACAAATTCTTTGGGTCACCTTTCCACAGCCTGGCAAGATTGGCATATTGGAGATGAGAGGGGGGGATACGGTAGCTTAGTACCTGAATATTTACTGTCCCCATGTAGCCAAACCCTCTTCTAATTACTTTCTGTGCATAATTTTATTTAATTCTCGTATCAACCATATGAGGTAGATATGGTCATCACCAGGGCCAGGGGACTAGGGTGAACAAGTTGGGTGCCTAGGGCTAAAATTTTAAGGAGGCACTTATTCTCAGGGCTGAGCCAGTGACCTCCCTGAACTGACACAACCTAGAGAGTGGGTACCTCCTTAAATTTTGCACTGTAGGCTTCCCATTCACCTTAGCCTCATCCTGGCCCTGATCATCACCACTGTATAGATGAGACCATCAGAGAGGTTGTAACTTATGGAAAATTACATTCCTGAAATTTGACAGCCTGCCTGACTCCAGAGAACTCACCCTTAAACACTGCATGCTGCTGCTTTGAGTACGAGTGATGCAGGCAGGTACCATGGAAACAGGGTGGAGGTCTGTTAAAAGAGTTGGGCCCAACTGGTAAACCAGACATCTTAAAGAAACAAGAGTCCGCTTCACTGATTAGCTTGTCCATTAAGGGCCACATGTTGACCACAGCTGGTAGAAAGAAGCTGCCTCACTTCCCCTCCCTGGTTTGCTGTCAGTCCCACCCATAGCTCCAGCCCGTTTCTTCCATTCCTCCTCTGTGGCATTTGCCTTCCCTCCTGGTGGAACACACCTGCAAGTCCCTATAGCACTCCTGAATCTCTCTTCCAGGTAATTAGTTAAAATCTAAAATAGAGGGCTTCCCTGGTGGCGCAGTGTTTGAGAGTCCGCCTGCCGATGCAGGGGACACGGGTTCGTGCCCCGGTCCGGGAAGATCCCACATGCCGCAGAGCGGCTGGGCCCGTGAGCCATGGCCGCTGAGCCTGCGCGTCCGGAGCCTGTGCTCCGCAACGGGAGAGGCCACAACAGTGAGATGCCCCCGTACCGCAAAAACATAAAAAAAATAAATAAATAAACTCAGGTCCCTGAGGAGTAATGTTGCAAAGAATATGCACTCACAGCAACAAATTACATAATTTGCAAGTCATTATGATTACGATTTAAAACATGAACAGCAACAAAATTGCAGAACTGGACTCATAAAGACTCTCAGTATTAGAATTAACATAAGGGAAATTTTAAAATAAGTATAAATAACATATTTAAAGAAATAAAATACGGTATTAAAAGTATGACAAAAGACCAACTCCACCCCCCCAAAAAAAACTATCAAAATTGATCAGGAAATTTTGAAAAAGAACCAAATGGAACTTTAAAAATAATAACCGAATAAATAACACAGTAAGTCCCCTACATACAAACCTAAAAGTTGCAAACTTTCAAAGATGTGAACCTGTGTTCCATCCACGTCAGGTGTGAGTGAAATTGCAGCTTGCCCTCCATCTCCTATTATTGACAATGCTTCAGCTCTACCATCTTTCACCTCCTCTCCCTCCTCCAGTCAGTAACTCTTCTTGCCTGTTCATTCGATGCCAGCCCCTGCATGCCAGCTGTTGTACTGTACTACTGTACTTTTCAAGGTACTTTAGTCTAAGATTGAAAATGTTTTCTTTATTTTTTTGTGGTTTTTCTATGCATTATTTGTGTGAAAAGTATTATAAACCTATTACAGTACAGTACTATATAGCCTATTGTGTTAGTTGGGTACCCAGGCTAACTTTGTTGGACTTATGAACAAATTGGACTTACGAACATGCTCTCAGAATGGAACTCATTTGTGTGTAGGGGACTTACTGTAATTAGAAACTCTATGAGTAGATTACATGGCAAATTATGAAGAGATGAAGAGTCTCAGTGAACTGGAAGATAGGTTTAATTAATTACCAAGATTGTAATCAAGAAAGACAAAAAGACAGGAAATATGAAAAAAGGAGTCATAGAGGATAGAGCAAGGAGGTCTAATAACCAATTGGTTTCCACACAAGACAATAGAAAGACTAGAGAGACAAAGGTCCTACTTAGGAAGATTACTATCTGAAAAATTTTCAGAATCACTAAAAGGCATAATTCCACAGGTTCAGGAAATCTAATAAATCCCAGAAGATAAAAATGCACGTTACTGTCGAAGGGGCTACAGAATGACAGATGACTTCTCATCCACAAAAATGAAAGCCAGAAGGTGATTGAATAATATCAAAAGTAGTGAAAGAAAATCATTGTCAATCTAGAATGTATGTATTCAGAGAAAGCATCTTTTAAGAAAAAGAGTGAAATAAAGATATTTTCAGGCAAAAAAAAAAATTTACTACCAAGGGACCTTCATAAACTATATATTTAAAAAGGGAAAAAATGTGAGCCTCAAAAAAGGCATAAGATACAAGGAGAGATGATGAAGGGGAAAAAAGTAAATGTGGGAAAAGTAAATGTGGGTGAATCTAAATACTTTAGAATTGTACACGGCAATAAAATGACGTCTTGTTTGTGAGCTTAAAAAGGAACTAAAAATAGGCATCATTTTTATTATTGGAAGGTAAGAAGCATAAAAGCATTCTATGGTCCTTTTATTGTTCAGGAAGATAATAAAGATAAACTTTAGGTTACTTTAAGTTAAATATACATATTTAGACATCTAACCACTAAAAGAACAGAAATAGCTAACTTTAAGACTAACAGTAAGAAAAATACAATATGAAAGATCTCTGTCCACAAGATGACACCAAAGGAGATGACACTGATAGAAACATATAAATTAAAAACAAACAAAAGGAAAACATATTATCTTTATTCCCTTCCACTGCTTAAAGAAGGAGCAATGAACTTTGCTGATCACCTGAGTTGGAGGAAGATGTCTCCACAGAATGACTCCTTCAGTTAGAACATACAGGATTCACAAAGGAAAACAGCTGCAACTAAAGATGAGCTTGTAGTAAAACGAAAATTATAAACTACATGAGGAATAAATGTCAGTGAGAGTCAGTAGACATAGCAAATGTCAGAGTCACACCGCAAGAACCAAGGATGATGATGACGATGACGATGATGATGATGATAACAGTAATAATAAATAAAGCACCATTCTGTAAACATAGAGCTCACTTTTACTGAAGTTAAGCTGTCTTCCTAGTATTCAGTTTGTTACCTTTTACCCAACGTTCTGACACTTTGGAGCCAAGGCCAGGTTGGGAATGGGGCTTCCAACTTAAGTATGTTTACAATATTCGAAGAGATAAAGGAAGGAAGAGAGTCAGTAATACAATAACTACAAAAAAATTACCAACAGATTTGAAAAAGAACCAAATACAAACTGAGGAAGTGAAAAATATAGCAATAGAAAACAAATAAAACCTCAGTAAATAGACTGAATGGTAAATCTTTAATTGAATTTCAATTCTACAACCTACTGATTAACATCAGTTAGGCAAATTAGCTTATTCCTCCAAGCCTTTGCTTCTACATTTATAAAATGGTCTATGAATAGCTATCACGTAAGATTATTGTGACATTTAAGTTAATAATATACATAAAGCCTGGCATATGGTTAATCTCAACCTTGTTCATTTTCCACACGCCTGCCTAGTTTTTGGGGGTTTTGGGGTGTTTCTTTGCCTTGTATTGTAGTTATTCTTTGTTGTTTTGTTTGTTTGTTTTTTTGTTTGTTTTTTGCGGTGCGCGGGCCTCTCACTGCTGTGGCCTCTCCCGTTTAAGAGCACAGGCTCCGGATGCGCAGGCTCAGCGGCCATGGCTCACGGGCCCAGACGCTCCGCCGCATGTGGGATCTTCCTGGACCGGGGCACGAACCCGTGTCCCCTGCATCGGCAGGCGGACTCTCAACCACTGCGCCACCAGGGAAGCCCTGTAGTTATTCTTATACTTGACTTTTCCACTACCGGATTGTAAGTTCTTCACAAGCAATAATAATAAGTTTGCATAGAGAGGGTTTTGGATAAATAGAATTTTATAAATATACATAATATAAAACATAACAATATAAGGAAATTAAAATCTATTTGAAAATGAAGTAAAGTAGAAAATGAAGGATCACTAACCAAACACACTCAAAAAAAAAAAAAAAATTCTGAACAACTGCCCCGAATTTGAATTGATAGTTCCTGGCACTCAGCCACACTTATTAAAGTAGCTCAGGAGTCAGCAACTTTTTTCTGTTAAAGACGAGGGAGTAAATATTTTAGGCTTTGCAGATCATATGGTTTCTGTTGCAACTACTCAACCCTGCCATTGCAGTGCCAAAGCAGACTCTATGTAAATAATTGAGCCTGGCTGTGCTCCAATAAGATTTTATTTATAAAAACAGACAGCAGGCTGGACTTGGCCCATAGGCCATAGTTTGCCAACCTCTGAAGTAGGCTACTTTTTTCTATGCCCCTTTGCCATTTAGTTCCTGCCTTTTCTAGTCCTTACCACACTATATGGACATTATGAGTAGGCACACAGGCCTCCTTTACTAGACTATAAAATTCTCCAGTTTCAGAGCATGCGTGATTCACTTCTGCAACCCTCAGTAGTAGCCAGCCAAATGTTGGCACAGGATAGGAGCTCTATACATACTGACTGCAGAAATGAATGCTTGAGAGATGGGGTCTAATACCTTTTCTCTTGAATCTGTAACAGTCTTAGGACTTACTTGACTAATAGGATGTGACAGTAATAACAGGGGGACTTCTGAAGATGTGACATAGCAAATCTTACTGCTTCTGCTTGGGTTTCTTGAAACATTGTCTCATAGCCCTGAGCAGCTATATAAGAAGACAGACCACTCTGCAAAAGAGAACATTTGGAGAGGCAGGTGCAAAGACTACATGAAAAAGAAGAGTGACCTAAGACTGGCCTTCCAATCCCCTCCATCAAGTCACCAGGGATGCGAACAAGTTTTTTTAGACCCTGGAGTCCAGCCCAGCCATGGGTTGAAGACTGAGCGATTCTAGGTGATGCAACGTGGAACGGGAGAGTCATCCAACTGAGCCCTTTCTGAATTCCTGACCAAGTCATGAGATAAAATAACATGGTGGTTGTTTTGGGCCACTATGTTTTGGGATGGTTTGTTACACAGCATCAGATTACTGGAACTCTTGGAGATGTGACTATATCAAGGAGGTAAGCTCTATCTGTGTCTCTGGGTACCACTGTCTGAGAATCAGTCTCCTCCAGGCAGTCTTAGAATTTTCCTGTCCCATCCTTCACTTTCCAGAGGGTTTTCCCAGCTTATGATGACCTTTGAAAATCCTGCTTTCAGGATCTAGACCAACTCTGCAGATCCCCAAAGAAAGGCATTTCTGGACTCCTCCAGGCCATGGTCAACACTTCCTTCTCTACAAATAGATAGTATGTATTTCCTATACCACTCATTGGAAATACTTCCATCACTATTATGTAAAATTGTTGTTTAAGTCTTACCTGGGTTTTTACATTTAATGTTCCTATATTTGTGGGAGATTGGGCTGTATGACTTCTGAGTTCTCTTCCAGCTCAGCAATTCCAAGGTCACATCTAGGATAGGTGAGCTCATACGTTAGCCAGGTTTAAACTTCTCTTTAGCGATATAGCAGGGATAAAGCCTGGAGCAAACCCCTGGGGATCACTAGATGCACAGGCAGAAGGGCAACAGGTTCGTGGGTGTCCTGTAATCTCTGCACCTTGCAGTGATGGGCACTTTGATCTGGGCACAGCTGGAGAACCTGTGGGCCTGGGCTCCAGAGAAGGGACCCCACCTTTTTCTCTCCTTTTGTACTGGATGAGCATGTAAGTGACCTTGCAAAGGGAAATACACATTTTGGACTTGTGTACCAGGCAGACTGAGACTGGATGCTAGATATTGAGACGAGCCCTGGGGATGACCAGATGCCCAACACCTGGAGACCTTGGAAAGCGAGTGTCAGGCATAGTCCCTCCCACTAGGGGGCGGGGCTAAGACCCAGCTCACTGGTTGCCTGGCAGCTTGAAGAGAGATGGAGGGGTCCTTCAGCCGTTCTAGGCTGTACTGGGAGGCTTGTCCCGTTTAGCTTATACGTTGCCCCATAGGCTAAAACAATCCTAAACCACCATCTTTGCATTGCCAGGCCCCTTCCCCTACCAGTTTTGCCCTACGGAGAACAAACATGCCCTGTACCTCTTCAGTGCTGTCAAGAATTTCTTTTTCTCACATTCCGCATCCTTGAGCAGTCCTTCATGAATCCACAGCAGATGTTCCTTAGTCCTTTCATTTTCCTTTGTCAGAGGAACTGTAATCGGCTGCGTTTTAATTAGGATCTCCCTCAGGATACTCCGGCTTCCTTCCACACCCGGGAGTTTGCAGCTTCCCTCTTACTGCACCAGGCTGATTAGATTTCTTAATTCTCTAAAATTTGCTGTCTCGAAGCCTAATACCCTTGTGGTGCTGAAGTCTGTTTCTCTCCCTCTCCTCTCCTTATTGCGCTCAATCCAGGCAGCTGTCCCTGGTAAGGTTCTTATTCTCTGACTTGGGATCCCTTTCTCGGGAGGGTAAGTTGGCCTCACAGATGGAGCCTCTCCTGGGTGAACAGCTTTGCTGAAGTTGAACAATGCCCTCTGCACTGATTTGAACAGTCCTCTTCCTCAGCAGACTGGCCTTCACCCCACTGGGTTGGATCTAATTTGGAGGGACCAGAATAAGCCCAGCACAGGTTGTAGCGTCTCATTCATTCACCATCACTCCTTTCATGAATTTTTATGGGGCTCCTACAATGTGCAGTGGAGATATCATGATAAACATCGTTCTTAATTTCTTAGACATTATCAATATTATCTAGTGGGAGAGACCAATAAGTGGAAAGACAATTAAACACCCTGTGGTGCTGTGAAAGGGGCTTTGAGCAAAGCAGGACATGTAGGTGGGCATCTCACCAATCTTTGGGGTATAGAGAGGGATTTCTGGGAAGAGGGACATCTACATTGAGACTTGAAGGGGAAGGAGGAGTTTCAGGCCAAGGAGGTTGGGGATGGGGTGAGAAGGCATGGTAGAAAAGAGGTGAGTATTCTAGGCAAAATGAAGACCTGCAGGCAAGAGAGTGAGGCTTGTCCCAGGACCTGCAAGTAATTCATTGCTTCTGGAGTGTGATGCAGTGGGCAAGGAAATGAGGCGGGGTGTGTGTGTGAGGAGTGTTGAGAGCTAAAGATGGCAGGCAGAGGCCAGAGCATGCAAGAACCAGGGAAGCAACCGGAAACCGTGTTAATCATTTGCACTGCATCTGGTTGCAGTGGATCTCTCCCCTTTCTACCCCTTACGGTGTGGACTTCAGGACCTGGCACATCGTGCTCACAGGAATTGGGAGAGCCCATCCCTCCTCACACTCCAGTTAGGGCTGGTCCTGGCTGCAAGTGCTATCAAAACCTAAAACACACACCATCTCTGCTCTTTGAAGTCTGCAAATCTTCTGACCAAGGAAACAGTCTGGAAAAGACAAAATGGGTCCAGCAGAGAAGTAGATGGAAAATACTTACAGCCTCAGTGAACCAGGAGCTGGGTGTTCTGGGCCTTTGAAGAAGAAGGCAGAGTGATGGGGCAAAGCTGCTTTCGACTTTCTATGGTCAGAAACACCCTCGCTACATCCAAGCATGGACCAATAGCCACTCCAGGTGGATCCCGTCATTAATACTTGCCACAGATATATGGGTTGACTTTTTGGTTTTTTGAAATTTTAGAGTTTGTCTCAAAAGCTTCTTTTGGGGCTAAAGGGTAGAAGAATGGAGGAATGGAGCAGAGAAAGCAGTTGTTTGTTATTTCTTATCCAGATTCAGGGCAAAGCAGAGGAACAG